>NW_028227262.1:21702500-22067500 GCF_978045245.1 Mus caroli | reverse complement strand
AGAAGCATCCTGGGGCATCGGTAGACTTAGTTCTAACTCTACTGGGTATGACTCTGTGACTTCGGCATTACAGACTCTTGCTCTCCACTCCTTCACGTATAACATTAAAGTATTAGCGCCGGGGAGATGGCTCGGTTAGCAAAGCACTCGCCACATAAGTGTGAGGACTTGAGTTTGATGCCCAGGGCCCACTTACAAGCTTGTAATCTCAATCTGGGAAAGGAGAAGCAGGAGGACCCCAGGGGCTTGCTGCTATATGGTGCACAGCTCCTGAGGAGCAACCCTGAGGTTGACTGCTGATCTTACTCAAACACATATACATACACACATGAACACTCTCTGAAATGGCAACACACACACACACACACACACATACACACACACATTTGTTTTGAAGGCCAGCCTTAGTGAACACATCTTTAACACATCGCAGCAATCAGGAGACTGAAGCAGGCAGAACTCCGTGAGTTTGAGGCCAGTTAGGGCTACATAGTGAGGCCTGTCTTGGTAAATAAGTAAATTAATAATAAATACAAGTTTTAAATAGTAATAGCATGGTGTGCCTGTCTTATAAAGTTGCAGTGAAGCTCAAAGAACTAGTGGATGAGAAAACACTCTGTAAACCACAGAAGCCTGGACCCAACTGGAACTGGAACGGGCTTCTCTACTTGCCTCGGCGTGTGCAAGCATCCACACGCTTTACACGATGGCTACTCGTCTTTATCTGCTTCCTCCGCTTGATTTGTCACATCTTGCTCTCTCTTCCATCCGCTTTGATGTCTATCTTGTGGGATACTCATCTGTTGTAGGAACTCAGTAACCTGGGACACTGAGTGAGCAGCCCTTTCCTTGTGGCCATATACTGCTGATGTCTGTTCCAGCAGCCTGCCTTCCAATGGACGTTGTGTGTTAGTCTGCCTTCAACCTCCTACCCCACACCCCACACCACTGCATCAGACGCACCTCCACAGAGGGCATGCACAGAGCAATTTCTGCAGTGAGGCATCCACTCACACAAGGTCCCAGGGTGTGGACTTGGGCTGGGAAGGTGCCCAGTCCTGCAGCTCCTGGATCCTTCCTGCCCTCTGATTCCTCTGATCAGCCAGTAGTGCCATTCCAGTCCTCCAAATGAGTCTCCTTCCTATTGGCAAAGCCATAATTGCCAGTTTAGTTCCCTGTCTCATCCAGACGAGGGAAACTGAGAAACCAGATCTTGCCATTTTTGCTGACCTCAAGACCTTGTTTTCTTTCTTCTTGCCTTGAGGTCTTTGGGAATGGTGATGGGAGGTGTTGAGCTCACGCTCCCACCTAACACCCTTCCTGGGGTTTGTGTATGGGGGTAGGGGGAGTCTCATTTGCCTGATAGCATCACATATGACCATATATCGAGACACTTGCCAGATGCAACAGCCAGGAGTAGCTCCAAACACACACTTGGCAGCTGGGGGTAAAGGGCTTAAGCAAACCAAAACAAGGACACTGGAGGGAGATGAGTTAGCGAGGAGGCGGCTTTCTGGTTTTCTGGGTTTTTTTTTTTTTTGTTTGTTTGTTTCAGTACTGCTGGCTGCCTTCACACTTCCTGATGGAAGTGGGGACAGGTCAATGGATGACCCGGGGTCACAGATAACTTTTGCCCACACATCATTCACTTATGGGAGCCCTGGCTTGAAATTGAGGGGTGTGTGCGTGCATGTATGTGTGTGCCTGGAACTGACGCGCCTTCCGCAAGCCTAAGAAGTCTGGGCTTTTTCTTCGAATGGATGATTACAACACAGAGGATGTGGCGGCATTGTTTTTCCTGCTTGATGTCACACCACCACCCTTTAAAAGTCCCCGGGAAAAAAGGAGGGAATCTAGCCCAGGATCCCCACCTCAGTTCTCAGCTTCTTCCCAGGAAGAAGAGAGAAAGGCCAGCAAGGTCCCAGCCTGTCTGGGAGTGTCAGATTTCAAACTCAGCATTAGCCACTCAGTGCTGTGCAATGCTAGGGACCTGCCTTAGACTCCTGGTGGGCGTGCTGTGCACTGTCTGCAGCTTGGGCACTGCTAGAGCCTATCCGGACACTTCCCCATTGCTTGGCTCCAACTGGGGAAGCCTGACCCACCTGTACACGGCTACAGCCAGGACCAGCTATCACCTACAGATCCATAGGGATGGTCATGTAGATGGCACCCCCCATCAGACCATCTACAGTGAGTATGGGCTCCAGGTTGGGAAGAGGGGAAACTCTATGCTGTTGACCTACAGAGGTATTGGGGAAGCCTTGGGCTAGATAAATTGTCTAGTTTCTTGTATGCATAGTTTTGGTGTGTGTGTGTGTGTGTGTGTATGTGTGTGTGTGTGTGTAACCTAAAAGGAATATTTTTTTCTTCCCCTTTATTTGACTCACAAGTTTTTCTCAACCTGAATAATTGCTATTGTAACCCATTTCCAATAATGAGAGATAATTTTCTTTTCTTCTGCTCAAGAATTAGAGGGAAAGATGGACAGAAAGACAAAGGCTCAAAGAGAAGAATAACCCAGACAGAACTTAACTGGGAGAGACTAGTCAGGGTTATATTGTGAGACTGTCTCAAAACCAAACCAAACCTTCTCAAGAGACATTATGTTAAAGACAGACCACCAAGATGCTTTGTCTTGGCAAGTCTGACTGAATGCATCCACTCGGCAGGTGTGCAGGGTACTTCAGAAGCATCCTGTGTGGTTGGTTGGTAGTTGGTTCTTCTCTGAGAAGCTGAAATGGGTCTAGTTGCTAACAAAACTGATTAGTTGGTGGTGAACTCACTGGTGATGTGAAACAATTGGAATATTCTTAAGGATGGATGGGGTCTATGGAAAATTGGACCACTAATCACACCTGTCAATCAACCAGATGTACTCAACTGAAAGCCCCTCCCAGCATACGGAATAACACATAGAAAATAGAGTGGCAAGAGAGATGGGTATTGGAAAAGACACATGCTCTATGTTACAAACAAGCAAAAAGTATTCTAAATGGGGCTGGAGAGATGGCTCAGCAGCTAAGGGCACTTGCTGCTCTTGCAGAGGGTCCAGGTCCAGTCTAGCACCCAAGTGGTAGCTTACAGCGATCTATAACTCCAATTCCAGGAGGTTCAATGCCCTCTTCTGACCTCTGATGGCACTGAAGAAATGTGGTACACAGAAATACAAGCAGACAAGACAGCTATACACAAAGAACAAGACAAAACAAAACTGGAAAATTACTCCAAGAGGGTACAGATGACGCAGCTAGGCTCTGTGCCATGTAGAGCACTGAGCAGTGGCAGTTTGCACTTCACTAAAGAACTTTCTATAAGGATTATGATCGCCTCTGTGCTGTTGTAGTAGGTGAGCCCATTTCCTGGATGTGGCCTTGCTGTGCGAACAATCTTCTCTCTGCTAGAAAACAATAGACCTTAAACCTAGCAGCCAGGTACAGGCACATGCAAAGCCAGCAGCTTACACCTGCCCATGGGCTACACTGACAGGAAATGGGAGGAGGAGGAAGAGGAGGAGAAAGGCTCTCTCCAAACACAAGGCACGCTCCAAAACTCAGGGGTTTAAAGGGGGGCTTGGGGGTTACCTCTTGGAAGTCAGGTTTGAGGCTGATGAGGAGAATCTGGAGTAAATGTGGGTACATTCCATGGGTTCCCAGAACTGCTTGTGTTCTGTGGACAGGACTTACAAGGTGCCTGACACCACACAACCCTCTGCCACTGGAAATGTGACCTAGTTCTTCATAGACCTCTTGTCTCCCAGTGCATTATTCAACTTTTAGGAAATGCCATTGTAGCCTTCTCTCTGGAAGACAGCCATGACTTCCGCTGCAAGACTATATGTGATTTGAAGTGCTGGACAGTAGATAAGGGTGAACTATTTTGGTTCTAGAGATTGGAAATTTGCTTCTGATTAAAGAATGTGCATACAACTTTCCTAGAATCATAGAATCTCTTTGTTGAAAGGTGGCCTCTCTGAAGTCAGTCTGGAACAGTCCAGGCTTGGGTAGGGAGGATGTGTGAGATCACTCTAAATGGCAGGCTTACAGACATCCTTGGGAGCTTACAGACATCAGGACTGGAGGATACCAGGAGCAATGAATATGGCTGAGAAGCGATACAATGAATTAACCCAACTTTAGCTGGGTGTAATTTTTGTCTTGTGTAGGCTTTCCCTTTGTGGGGAAAGTATCACTTATCTAATGTACTGGTCTCAGTTATGTGCATTTTCATAAGGATGACTCTTTATCTTGTTCTTCTCTTTACATGCTATTGATATAATCTTCCTCCTCATCAGTTACAGCAGAGCATGGCTTAATTATGACCCCATTTATTTATTTTATTCGTTTATTTTACTTCATCTGTATGACTGTCTTGTTTGCATGTATGCCTGTACATCACATGCATGCAGTGCCACTGGAAGTCATTATATCTTCAAGAAGACAAAATGAGGCACGTGTTTCTACTGTCCCATTTCCAAGTTTTGCTTTAGTAAATTCTTGGTTAAGAGTTGAGTGTTCAACTCCTGCTCAGGTGGTTGGTCTTGACAAGATGAAATGATCTGCCTCAAAGATGCTCCAAGCTCCCCTGAGCTCAGAAGGCTCTTGGGACCTCTTCACGGTCAGTAAGCTTTTTCTAATATGAACAAGGCCAGCTTGTTCCCACTCTCCATCAAACACAGAATTTGCAAAGAGCAGAAGAGGCTTGCTTATCACCCTTGCTTAGTAGCCCACTCTTTTCTTCTGGTGTGTGACTTAGCATGTGCTTGGCCAAGTGAACTTTTCTGTTAGCTTTTGTTGGTTTCATTAAAAAGCCCAAGCGCCTCCCCACGCCCCGCCCCCCGGAAGTCACTCCCTTACTCTGCAGTGAGTTTTCCACTAGGACTGGCCCTGCAGCGAGGGTCTGTACACTGTGCTCACTGTCTGCGGTGCTTCCAATTGTCAGGCAGGCTGGCGTGATGTCAGGGTGTGGGAATGGTCAACTGTCAGGTCGGATTTTTTGAAGCCATTAGCTCATTTGATGGTGGTAACCTTGCAAAACAGAATGGAACTGCTGTGTTATGCTCTGGTGACAGGAGCTGTGACAAGGAGACTCCTGTGGCTTCAGGGTATTTAAGGAGCCACACGGGGGCCATTACCCCTCCTGGGCACAGACACTTGGTTTTTTTTTTAGCACTTTCTCTTTTGGAGACCACAGCCGCAGGGCAGGAAGATGACACTGACCTGAGTTTGAATCCTGTTTTGTCTCTTAAAGATGCTTCAACAACTGCTAAAATGATAATGATGTTAATTTTATTTTATTTATTTATTTATTATATGTAAGTACACTGTAGCTGTCCTCAGATACTCCAGAAGAGGGCATCAGATTTCGTTACGGATGGTTGTGAGCCACCATGTGGTTGCTGGGATTTGAACTCCAGACCTTTGGAAGAGCAGTCGGCGCTCTTAACCACTGAGCCATCTCGCCAGCCATGATGTTAATTTTAACAAACTAGCAGTTGTTCTGAGAATTTAAAATAGTGTACTTAAAAGGGCACACACAAAAAAACAAAAACAAACAAACAAACAAAAAAAAAACAAAAAAAAAAAAAGGAAAGGAAAGGAAAAAAACAACTTCACTAAATGTAATCTCCTGTCCCCCATTTGATTGAGCCAAAAAGCTCTCAGGACATAAATTCCTCTGTATTTCATATGTATGTCTGGGTTTACATAAGATCAGACATATATCTGAGACATGTAGCCAGACATCATTTGGAAGAACATGTGTGGTACCTCTCCACAATTGCCAGTTTTCCAAAATGCTAACCCACAACAAATGAGTGTTCCTGACTGGTCCTCTTTGCCATCATCTTCCCAGCCTCATGTCTACCCTCATTCCCTCTGAGCACACCAGCCAGCTTCAGTCTGTACCAGCTTCTGTAGTTAGGCAACATCTAACCTTCGCCTGCTCACTCCCCTTGAAAGTTTTTGTTTTGAGTCTACATGGGGTAGGAAAGAGGCCTTAGGCTTCAAATCACCCCATGATGCTTTACCATATGCTAGGCACAGACTGTGTTCTCTCAAGAAGGATTCGCTTGCGGCAGGCTCCTCGGGGCTGTGAAATGAAGTTCCAACAGGCAGTTGGAAGTGTCCTCAAACATCTAAGTAAATGATTTTTAACAGAAAATGTCAAATCTTGCTGAATCACCATTCATTTTAAAAATACAGTGTGACTTAATCTTACATTTAGTACAGAATGCCCATTTCAAGGTGTTGGCTACTGCTTAAGAGAAGATGATACAAGCATGCGTCAGGCCTTAGTCAAAGGCAAGTTTTTAAGAGGGGCTACTGAAAGATGCCCAGGACCAGCATCTACAAATTCTATCTATCCCTGATATCTATTAAACATGGGGAAGGGCCCTGCTCCTCTGGAGGAAGGTTTAAGGCATGCAAATATGGTAAAGCCAGGTAAGGGGCACACACTGTAGTAACGGCAGGGGACGATGCTGAAGATGATAAGTTCTGATTAGGGAAATAAGAAGGCACAGAAATGGCTGCTGCTGGCCTTGAAGGTTAAGCAACTTCAACTGGCAGGGAAGAGAAATCAACTCTGAGCACACAGGTTGGGACATGCAGTGGGGGTGGGGGAGAACCAGGCTCCATACAGCTGGGTCTTTGAATAAAATTCAACATAGATTTTAAAATCATAGAAACAGATGTCTTGGGTGCTGGGGAGATGGCTCAGCGGTTAAGAACACTGACTGCTCTTCCAAAGGTCCTGAGTTCAATTCCCAGCAACCACATGGTGGCTCACAACCATGAGGGTTAGGGTTAGGGTTAGGGTTAGGGTAAAGAGATCCGATGCCCTCTTCTGGTGTATCTGAAGACAGAGGCAGTGAACTTACATATAATAAAGTAAATAAATCTTTAAAAAAAAAAAAGACTTTAGAAACAGATGTCCTAGACAGACACAATGGCTGCCCCAAATACTAAAAGATACTAATCAGGCAAAGAGGGAGGTAGCAGCCAGGTGGAGGACGATCTGTGTGCTACATGGATGCAGGATATCAGGAGATCAAGGTGTGCATGCAGTAGGATGAAGCAGGAGGTGTGTAAGTGTTGGAGTCATGGAAATGAGAGGAACAGTTAGACAGGGAGGGGCTGTGTAATGCCATCCCCAAAGAGAGGCGTCTCTGAGGTGTCTTTTCAGAAAGCATTTCAAGGAAGGGACGACTGTGCATTTTGACCTGAGAGGTCCTCTTTCAGGTGCCCTGATGATTACATCAGAGGACGCTGGCTCTGTGGTGATAACAGGAGCCATGACTCGAAGGTTCCTTTGTATGGATCTCCACGGCAACATTTTTGGATCGGTGAGTTTCTCTATGTATTGGTCACCACATTATGATGACTATATTTCTCTCTCTCTCTCTCTCTCTCTCTCTCTCTCTCTCTCTCTCTCTCTCTCTCTCTCTCTCTCTCAGATTTGATTTTTAAAATTGTATGTTTATGCGTAGGAACTGAACTCTGGGACGGGAGAACCTACACCCTCTTAATCTCTAAGCCATCTCTCCATCCCTTACTGTATTTCTTATCAGGGCTTTAGAGATTCCATTTACAGTGCCCCTTGGTTGTTCAGTCTCAGTAGGAAATGATCAAGATTTCATAGCTGGGGTATGGAATGAGGCTCTGAGCCCTGTCCACTATAGCTCATTCTTGCATGGCATACAGTCCCTAGTATGTTGTGGGTTCTAAAGCCACATCAATTCATGCTTTTAATTTATACACTAGAAAGGGTGAGAGGCTCTTGGGGTCTTCTCAGTTCTGTTACCAACTGGGGCCTCAGGTAACTGAAGTGAAATGAACAATGTGACCTGTAGCTCTCCCTCCTATTAATGACCTCCAATTAATTTCCTGTGTCTCCGGGGTGGTAGCTGGTCCTTCAGATCATAAATCAAGGTTTTCTGACCCTAAAGGTAATTATAGTCCCAATAATTTTGAGGTAGAAACGAAGAAGGACTGGGTGACTCAGGAATCTCTTTTCAATGCCCACCCCAAGGTTCCTGAGGTAAAACGTTTTCTGTTTTGTTACTGCTGTGCACCTCCCAGCACCTTGAACGCCATCTGACCAGGGTGGATAGATAGCTACACACACAGAAAGCTCTCACCTCTACAGTTCTTTGTACAGTTTAAGAAACAAATGTAGTGTTTAAAGATCCAGGTAGGCACTCAATAAAACTCAGTACTAATGGGCAAATAAGGTTCAAATCCAGAATATCTGTTAGCAAGTTCCTGTCCCCGATCTCCAATCTACACTATGTCTTGATCTTCTTTTTGACCCTTCAAAGTCCATCCCAGTTCCAACCTCTAGGCAAAGAGACAAGCCACAACCACCTTCCAGCCAGCAGAATTTAAAAAGGTATACAACCCAGGCCCAGTAGCACGAGCTGTCAATCCCAGCTACTCGGTTGTCTGAGGCAGGAGAACTGAAAGTTCGAGGTCTCCCTCTACACATCAGAGTTCACGACCATTTTGAATAACTGTGAGGTTCTGCCTCAAAAAAAAAAAAAAAAAAGAAGGAAGGAAGGAGAGGAAAGAAAAAAGAAAAGAAAGAAGAAAGGAAGGAAGGGAGGAGAAAAAGGAAAGAAAAAGAAGAAAGAAAGAAGAAAAGGAAAGAAAACACAAAGGAGCAAAGATAAAAGCTGGGACTGTAGTTCAGTGGTAAAGTACTTGCATAGCGTCTGTGAAATCTAGTCAAACCCCAGGAAGGAGATAGAGGGACGAGGGGGCAGGGGTTGGAGATGAATGTTAGTCTAGTCCTCCCTGCAGACCGTAGAGACAGACAGAGATATAAGCAGAATGAATGGATATGGATATGAATATGAATATGAATGAGAATAGGAATGTTTAGTTCTCCCTGCGGCGGGCACTGAACAAGAAGAACGTCATCAGGTCTTTCTAGGCACTGCCCCAGCAAGCTGGGCATGCTAGCCCAAGGTCTCCAGAAAGTGCCCTCCAGACTAATAGCAGCCATTCTCCTGAAGCCTGAGCCAAGCTCAGCTCTTTCCTAAGAGGGAGGTGCAGAGCTGGGCTGAGCAACACCCCCTAGCGGAGCGCCGGCCCTCAACTTCTTGTGTTTCCTTTCTCTTACAGCTTCACTTCAGCCCAGAGAATTGCAGGTTCCGCCAGCGGACGCTGGAGAATGGTTATGACGTCTACTTGTCGCAGAAGCATCACTACCTGGTGAGCCTGGGCCGCGCCAAGCGCATCTTCCAGCCGGGCACCAACCCGCCGCCCTTCTCCCAATTCCTGGCGCGCAGGAACGAGGTCCCGCTGCTGCACTTCTACACTGTTCGCCCACGGCGCCACACGCGCAGCGCCGAGGACCCACCCGAGCGCGACCCACTGAACGTGCTCAAACCGCGGCCCCGCGCCACGCCTGTGCCTGTATCCTGCTCTCGCGAGCTGCCGAGCGCAGAGGAAGGTGGCCCCGCAGCCAGCGATCCTCTGGGGGTGCTGCGCAGAGGCCGTGGAGATGCTCGCGGGGGCGCGGGAGGCGCGGATAGGTGTCGCCCCTTTCCCAGGTTCGTCTAGGTTCCCAGTCCAGGCTGCGTCCGCCTCCATCCTCCAGTCGGTTCAGCCCACGTAGAGGACTAGGGTACCTTGAGGATGTCTGCTTCTCTCCCTTCCCTATGGGCCTGAGAGTTACCTGCGAGGTTCCAGCCAGGCACCACTATTCAGAATTAAGAGCCAACGGTGGGAGGCTGGAGAGGTGGCGCAGACAGTTCTTAGCACCCACAAATACCTGTAATTCTAGCTCCAGGGGATTCTGTACTCACACACACACATCCACATCCATACACACACATACATGTAATTTTAAATGTTAACCTGATTTAAAGACCCCAACAGGTAAACTAGACACGAAGCTCTTTTTATTTTATTTTACTAACAGGTAAACCAGACACTTGGCCTTTATTAGCCGGGTCTCTTGCCTAGCATTTTAATCGATCAGTTAGCACGAGGAAAGAGTTCACACCTTGAACACAGGGAAGAGGCCATCTCTGCAGCTTCTAGTTACTATTCTGGGACTCTCGGGTGTTTGAGTTTGAGCACCTTGACCTTAATGTCTTCACTAGGCAAGTCAAAGAAAGACACTCATTTCTTCCCTTTGGGAAGAGCTTTGGATTGGCGGGAGGCTGACAAGGACACCTAAACCGAACACATTTCAGAGTTCAGCCTCCCTGAGGAATGATTCGCCAATGATTCTGTGATAGGACCTGTCCGTAGCTTTTGAATTTGCCCTGGCTCAGCAAAGTCTATCTTGCTAGGGTGTTTTGCAAACTGCAAACGCTCAAACTCTCTCTAAAGAGACATTTTTAGTGAAAGCCTCTGCTAGCAGGTTGACTTGTAATATATTCTAAGCGAATGTGCCCGGGGGGAGGGGGAGAAGGGTCCTTGAGACCTCGAATTGTTCTAGGTTAGGGTTTCTGTGAAGAGGAAAGGAAAAAAAAAAGGTTTTTTGTTTTTTAAGTTTGTTTTTGTTTTCCTAAGTGAAATGGGATCCAGGGCTAGCTAGGTAGCGTCAGGGGGGGACTCCTGCAGGAGCTAACCCCAAAATGGCAGCTACTCTTGGGAACTTTTAGGGCATTAAACAAAGACATCTTTCATTTGTCTCAGAAACTCCAGGGCTGTCCTGGGGTGAGCATAGCCTCACAGTGAACAGCAAGAAGTGTTAGGCAGGCTTTAAGGTTCTCCCCGCTTCTGCACCTTAGCTGGTAATCGACTTCAACAAAGGGCACCTCCTGTCTACCTCTATTTAGATGAGAAGCGGAAGGGCACAGTAATGGCCCAGTCCTTCCTACAGCTTTGAGTTTTCCCACTGTCTTCCTGTACACCGCCTTAGAAATGGATCCACTGCTCTTGCTTGTCAGACGAACAGCAGGCAACAATAGCAGGCAATGCGGCCAGTTCCACCCCTGAAGTACTAACGCTGAGCACAGCAGTAGATGCCATGAACCCCAACCCTTTTATGCACTGGCTTTCACTTCCCATTGGGGTACTAGCCTGTACACCAGCTACCAGAAGCCTCCCCACTGAGGCAACCACGTGGGAAACCCCAGAAAGAACTTGAGTAGCAAACTGGCTGTAAACTCACAAGCCCAGAACCACCACGGGGCTTTCTTTTTTTGGCAGAGCCAAAGTCATCTTGTAATTCCTTAGATCTCTTCGCATGTGGCAATATTTATTTATTTATTTGAAAGATTTTTGCCTATCACTCTATATTTATAGTTATTTATAAAATATAACTCCACTTCTGTCCTTATGTTTTAAATAAAAATAAGACTTCTCTCAGCTTCTGTCTCTTGTCCTCTTTGTGTGACCGCATAAATGCATGTTGAGACACACGAGTGAAATTGGAAAATCTGGGGGAGACAGAATAGGAAAAGGAAAAAGAATTTGAAAAAGACACGCTGGCATAACCATACTGAAATCTCAGTTAACCAGACATAAATCGTATTAATCTTCAGTTAACCAGATACACATCATAGTAGCATTCCTTCACTATTAATAGAGTGGGCCTGATCAATTTATGAAGATAAAAGGTCTGAGCCACACTTTAGAAGGTCTAGTCCACAACCCAGAAGGCCGCTGCTCTCAGGTCTGTGGCAGCCCGTCAGCACATTGTGGTGGGAGCCTGTGGCAGAGGAAAGCCACTTACTTGCAGAAGAGGCTGAGGCCCAACTAGTCTGTACACCCCCGGTGACCTAAGGACCTCTCACGAAGCCCCACCTTTACCTTACCTCCCACCAGCACCACCGACTGGTGACCAGACCTTCCACACGTGAGGGGAGGTAAGCTCTAAACTACAGCATAGGTCCTTAATAGACAGTGTTACTCTGCTGTGAGACGAGGCAGCAGGATTGCTGGGTGACACTTTTCCTGGGGAGTTGTGAACAAATGACCGCTCTCTCCATTTGGGAAACAGAATCGACAAAAGTTGAAAGTACAGATTCTATCAGAGTTCAGCTTGGTGAACAACGCGTTTATCGGGGTTACTAACAGGAATAAGGATGAGGACTCAAATGCAGGGGAATAAATGGCTTAGCTGCCACCAAAGCCAGCATGGGTGAGAACTGAAAGCTGGACTCCTGGAGCTTCCTGCTCAATCTGCAAGCAGCTCTGCAGTTTGGAGAAGGCCCTTTCCAAGCTGGGCTGGTCTGGGTTTTGAGCCTGGGGAGTCATTGGTTAAAATGACCTATTTGGAGATCCTTCATGAGGACAAAGGATGTACCATCTCATAAACAATACTTCATCCAGGTGCCATCCTTACACCGATGGGATATTGTTATGCAGTATTTGCATAAAACAGGGAAGGCAAGTTGGAGCCTGCTATAGTTTAGATTTGAATGAATACCCTAGTAGGAGGGGGTGAGACCTTCGGGAGGGTTTAGGTAGGTCACTGGGACAGTATCTTTGAAGGGATGACGGACTCCAGGTCCTTGCATGCATGTTTTGCTTCTTAGCTTAAGGAGAAGAGTTCCACTCTGCCCATGCCTTGCCATCAACGGTTGCTTAACCCCAGGCCTCCAACCACAGGGTCCTGTGGTCCTGGGTTAGCACCTCTAAAATGGTAAGCAAAAATGGAGCTTTTTTTCTTTGTAACTTGATTGGTTCAGGTATTTCTTTCTTTTTTTTTTTTTCTTTTTTTTTAATTAGGTATTTATTTCATTTACATTTCCAATGCTATCCCAAAAGTCCCCCACCCACCTCTTTTTTTTGTTTGTTTGTTTGTTTTTCGAGACAGGGTTTCTCTGGCTGTCCTGGAAATCACTCTGTAGACCAGGCTGGCCTCGAACTCAGAAAACTGCCTGCCTCTGCCTCCCAAGTGCTGGGATTAAAGGCGTGTGCCACCACGCCCAGCTCAGGTATTTCTTAACAGTAGCACAAAACCAGCAGTTCTGTCCATTGCTTTCTCAGACTGGTAAGTGTCCCATCTGTCCTTCTGTAGCTAGCCGATCATTAAACCTGGGTATATTCACCTAGGAAGACCCATTTCACGTAAGGTACGGCTTACAAGATACACAACAGAGGCATTAACTCATAAACTCATTATGTGTAAACATAAATGTGCATATATGCAAATGCACATACTACAACATATATTTACCTCTTCTAAAAAAAAAAAACAAACATTTTGGACACATTTTGAATAAACTTGAAAATCAAACTTATATTTAAAAATGCACAGGGTGCTGCAGAGATGGCTCAGCAACTAAGAGCATGTGCTCTTAACTGTACTGGGTTTCGTTGCCAGCATTCACGCGGCAACTCACAACCATCTGTAACTCTGGTTTGAGAGGAGGATCTGGAGGCCTCTTCTGGCCTCTGTGAAAACCAGAAACACACAGTGGACATCCATCCACGCAGGCAAACACTTACACATAAGATATCTCTGAACGAATTAAAGAAGGGCTGGGAAGACGGCCCAAGATGGCACATCAGCTAAGAGCATGCACTGCTCTTGCAGAGGACCTAGGTTTGGCTCCCAGCACCTACATGGTGATTCACAACTAACCTTAATTCCAGTTCCAGGGGACATGTGACCTCCGTGGTGCACACACATACATGCAGGCAAACCACACACCATTAAAAAAAAATCTTTTAAAGAAAAATGCACAACTAACTAGGAGGTTTGTGTGTCTATTAGCAAGAGAGCCAAATTCCTCAGCGACTCACTGGGGCAGTTGAGAAAAATCAAGCTAAGAATAGCAGAAGGTTCACCCGTGCGGGGGACTGTCCGGGAGGGGGGGGGAGGGTATGTGTGGGCCTCTCCCAGTTGGAGCTTTTTAGCATGCAGTCCTGGTTTCCACTTATCAGATGACTAAAGCTGAGGGAGTCAGCACCTAGGGCCGGTATACAGGGGCAAAGCAAGGTAGCTGAACGCTGACAGAGACATGGACGAGTAGCAGGGGTTCAGGACGCCACCTGCATCAGACAGGATCTGGAAACACCAGACTGCACAGGAACAACAGAGTAAGACTCCTCGGACCATGCGGAGGTGCACAGCTGCAGCCCAGCATCGGAGGGGTGAGAAGGAAGCATCCTGAGTATGAAGCCAACCTGACTGCCTCACAGCCCCTACCACTGGAGACTTCGCCGCGACTCTGCGCCTCCAAAACACTGAACAGACCTAAGCATCCTTTATTAACAATAGATGCTTTATTTATTCAGTAGAATACTGGTTACAATTAAGAAGATCCATACATTCCCAAATAAATAGTGCCTCAAACAATATGGGTAAGACAAAGACTACAGATTAGCTGGGTATTTCTGTACACGTGAAAGGCAATGGAACAACACTGCTGCTCAGATGCTCCCGGTAAAGAACCAGAGGACTTCCCATGATGCTCTGCGCCTGGTCCACACTGGACCCTTGGCTCGCCCCGCCTTTCCTCACTCACACTGGATTTCTCTTCTTAACAAAGCAGGTTTTTGTTTTGTTCTCCTTTTGTGTTTCTTTCCCCCAATACTGAGGATGGAACCCAGGGCCCACTGAGCAACACCTCCAGACCCTTCAGGTTTTTTATAACTTTCCTCTCAAGTTCACGTATCCAACACCAGCAGAAAAAGGTAGTGCGGGGCACACTAAGAACGGTGTGGATGCTGGAGTTTCTATACAATGGAGATGACAGCCAGAGGAAACGCTGAGCTCACAGGAGGGCGACATTCACTCCTGGCATTCACTTGGCACGCTACCTTCTGCTATGTGAGACACATGCAGCTATTAATGTGGTAACGCAAAACTGACAAACGGCACACTTCGTTCAGATACAGACGTCAACACTGTGGCGAGATTTTGCCAACAGAATAAACTGGGGGTGGGGGTGGTGAGGAGGGTGTGTAGGGGAACTTCTCTTTGCTTGACTTTTCCATAAACCTGAAGTTGCTAAAAAAAAAAAAAAAAAAAGAAAAAAGAATCTTTTGTAACAAATCCACCTAGTGGAACGGGGGTAGGATGCAGGTCCACAAGTACCAAGACGTGCACCAAGGCATCCCTGGGAGCTTGTCCAGGGCAGAGGAGGAGGAGGAGTTCTGAAGTTATCCTGTTGTTAGGCAAAGCTGCCGTTTCTTCTCACATGACTTTAGATCAAAATAACACTTTGACACTGCTTTGAGACAGCTTACCCATTATGTATTTTTTAGTTTTTTTAAAATTTCTTTTAACATGTTCAAAATGTAACATTTTATCATCTACTCTTAGGGATGGGAAAATACAGCCTGATAAAGAGGAAGAGAAATCACTCTCAGGGGAGCAGCAGAGACTCAGGCCAGACAAGAGTCCAACTGTAGACGAAACCAGCCCACCAAACTTTGTCACACTTCCCTGGACCACACCGTTGACACCTGAAGGCTTGTGGGGTGGGGGTGCTCCACAGAAGTAGGAAGAGAATCAAACCCACAGCCTTCTTGTTTTTCCCCCTAATACCAAGGATGGAACCCAGGGCCCACTGAACACCACCTCCAGATCCCTCAGGCTTCCCTCTCAAATTCACGCATCCACCACTGGCTCCGATGCTGGCGCCAGTTTTGGGCTGAAGTTTGCTGTCACCCATGGGGCAACTTTTCTGCGGCCTCCTTAATCACGTCTCTGGGTTTCTCGGAACACGGCCATGCTTTGGGTGCACGTTAGTGATGTTTTTGTGCAAGGTACAGATGCATTTGGAATCTCAAGGAAATCCCTAGTCTGGGGCCACCGGTACCCAAAGTGTTGACACCAGCTCCTCAGTGTCTAGACAGGGGAAGGACCTAGCAGTGCTTTACAGCTGTGGTAAGCTAGCAGCGGTGAGCCTCGACATATTCCTTAGTGTTATGATTACAGTTTCCCCCATGTAATTCCTTTCCCTGAGGCTGTGGTGTGAGCTGGCATTTCAGCAGTTCAATCCGGTTTCCCAATTAAGGACTCCCGAGCAGCAATCAAAATCCCTTTCCTATAGCGCCACCTAGAGGGAAGGTTCTTCATCTGTACCTTCTAGATAGCAGTTTTCAGCACCTCTTCTTTAGATCAACTGGCAAGTCGGATAACAAAACGGGACGATTCGAGCATTCCCCCACCCACCCCGTTTGCCTGGAGAGCTCCTTTTTCCTTCTGCTCAGGGGATCCTTAATGTGTTTTGATCAAGTGGTGCATTCCCTTCTTCCACCGAGGTTGCTTTTATCACTTTTATTTGTGGGCATGTGTGCCAAGTGTCTGCAGAGGCACAGAGGGGGCACTGGCTCTCCAATGCTGGAGTTCTAGGCAGCATTGCTGAGCATTGTGAGTTGCCCAACATGGGTAACAGGATCTGAACTGGAAGTTCTGAGTAACAGGAAGTACTCTTAACTGCCCACCCACCCCTTCAGTCCCTCTGCTGTATCCTGAGGCAATAATAATAATAATAATAATAATAATAATAATAATAAATCCTAAGAGCCAGTTTCTGCAGAGGACACTAGAGCGTTCGGTCACTTTACCTTGAACACTGATCTGACAGTAAGAAGCTTCATTCTGAACACTTTGGACTCTGTCACGATCACTGCAAATACACAGTGAATTATTGAAACAATTCTTTCTTGCGAGCACTCGGTGAGCAAGTGTGAAATCATACAATTATCTTCAAAAGCCAACACCATCTAGACATCAAAAGGGCCAAGGAAAAGGACGTGTGTGGAAAGAAGGCTGTTCATCCCCGGATGTGCAATCCTCAATGTTCACATAAGTTAACAGTTCAGAGACATAATGGGACAGAGTGACAAAAATCAGTGTAGAAAATGATGTCTCGGAAAAGCCAGGCTGGCTGTGAGTGGATTCCCCACTAACGCCTGACACAGCCAGAACCCCAGTGGGGCTTCCACACATGAATTCTCCACTGCTTCTAAAACGGCAGCAGCAGAGGGTGCAAACACAAGAGGCCAAGGCCCTCCCTTCAGAGGCTCCACTTCACGGGCTCCACACTCAGTGCTGCTTTTCAGTCACTCCGTTCAGGTGCTCCTGGAGGTTCATACAAACGCACTGAATCGATGGCTGGCGTGCTTCCTCACAGTCTATGATGAAGACACTGATCCCAGTGTTGGGAGTGATGGAGGAAAGTTCGAATTTGTCTCTTGCTCCTGGCAACGAGCATCTGAGGTCACTCAGAAAATAACCAAAGAGGCTTCTCATGTAAGCGCCATGGCTCACAACTAAGATGCTGGCTGCTAAGCCCAGGGTGCCACCTTTGGGATTCGCCCCCAAGCTGCCATGTTTTCCAACAGGGAAAACCTCTGCCAAAGAGCTTTCCAAACCGCTGCCTGGCGCTCCAGGCAGGATGCTTTCTCTCTGCCCTGCCTTGCCCAGGATTAGCTGACAAATGAAATCAAAGAAATCCTTTCCACGCATCTTTACCTACAAGAAAGAGGAGAGAAAGGAAATCAAGCAAGGTGAACGGTGCCATTAAATTACAAGTCTGAAATACAACTATCCCAGCCTAAGGTTTCTATGGGACGTCAAAGCATCACTTGATGCTGAAGATATTAAGAAAAAGGGAAGGGCTAGAGAGATGGCACAGTGGTTAAGAGCACTCTTCCAGGCGTCCTGAGTTCAATTCCCAGCAACCACATGATGGCTCATAGCCATCTGTAAATGGAATCTGATGTCCTCTTCTGGTGTGTCTGAAGACAGCTACAGAGTACTCATATATATAAGTGAATAATTCTTTTTTTTTTTTTATGGTCTTTTTGAGACAGGGTTTCTCTGTATAGCCCTGGCTGTCTGGGAAATCACTCTGTAGACCAGGCTGGCCTTGAACTCAGAAGTCCACCTGCCTCTGTCTCCCAAGTGCTGGGATTAAAGGTGTACACCACCACTGGCCACCGTAAATAATTCTTTAAAAAAAAAAAAAAATCGGGAAGAGGAAGGCTGGAGCAGAGCCTAAGTAGGCAAATCTCTTGCGTATCACGCAGGCATGGAGACCAGAACCCTGGGGGTCCAGAGGCAGAGCCTGACTCAATGTCTTCCCCACTGCCTGTGTCAACCCCGCCATCACATCATGCTAAGTTTTTCTCATCAGTAATCCATCATTAGTAATGGTTGCTGACTCCCAGTGACTGAGACACAGTAACTTGGAAAAATCAGGGGCATGGGGGGGGTGTTCAGAACTTGCAAACCACTTGACTGTCGCAAACACCAGTAAAAAAACCATCAGAATTTAGTGACTAGGTCACCGGCACACTGGCAGGTTCATTGCCGGGCTGGCCAGCGACCTGGCAGCTTGGGCGTCCTCCGGCTGCATACCTGCTCAACTGTCTCTCCTCCAGGCGGGGTGAACATGGGACACTCTTCCCCAGCCGCTTTGGCCATGGCCCGAAGCTCGCTTAGCGGCTTGCCTTCTGCGACTCCGTACATCTGCAACAGTCCAGTCAGACAACGGTGAGGCTTACAGATCGACATGATGGTAAAGGCCTGTGAAAACCTGACACCATGCCAGGAAGGAACCCACCTTCCTTCCCTTATCTGTGACCCTGTCTGCTAGGAATACATTGAGTGCTAATGGGACTCACTCAGCAGAGGCCCAGGCCCTAGGCCATGGTAGGAATCTCAGTCTGGGTCCAGGCGGCTTTGAGGAAGAACTTGCTGACCCAAGGCTAACCCAAGCGGATGGTGGGGCTTTATCAGGGACAGGGAGAGATGTGTTTAGGGAAACACTCAGGTCTGCCTACCCACAATTCCTAGGATGCAGAGATGTGCTCAGGGCAACACTTGGGCAACCCACCCAGCGCCACACCTGATTCTCTGTTTTCAGCACTGGTTCTCAGGCACACAGCAGGAACTTCCTTCTGCTGTAACCTTTATGTCTCCTGAACCACAGCGAGCACATGCAAGCTGAGAGAGGCAGGCCCTCTAAAATGCCTTCTCCGTTCTGTTGCTTCTGCCCAGGATCAGAAGGAAGCAGGGCTGACAGGGATGCCCCCCGATCTTGGAGCTGGTATTATAGGGCACAAAGAACCCCAATGCTCTAGGAGGCCTGGGTTCGCATCTCAGACTGGAAATCTCCATGTGCCTTGCCCTAAACTGAAATCTCAGCTTTCGTGGTACACGAACCCACACTCACAGCGGGGCTAGGAGTAGGGTGGAGAGCCCTCTGCCTGTACTTTAAATCTGCACCTCTCTGCCCAGTGTAAACAAGTTTTCATCAGTATGACCTTCTTTTATAACTCAAGACACTTAGCTCACAGAGTTAGATAAGGCACTCTACATAAATACTATGTAACATGACAGTTGAGTAGATTCTCCTCCCTGCCCCCCCCCATTCCTCCCACCCTCTCCTTGACCCCCCTGCCTCCATGCTGAGAATTAAAATCAGGGCTTCAGACATTTTGGCTAAGTACTCTACCACTGAGTTATCAGCTCTAGATCTTGATGGGTTTTGTTTGTTTGTTTTTGAGATAGGGTCTATATAGCTCAGGCTAGCCTCAAATTAATAATCCTCCAGCCTTTTACTTTCAAAGAGCTGTAATTACACACGTGTACTCTCATGCCCAGCTACACAGATCCTCAACATATATTAGTTGATTCTAAATCCCCAAGAAAGGGCTGGAGAGATGGCTCCACAGTTAAGAGCACTGGCTGCTCTTCCAGAGGATCCTGCTTCAATTCCCAGCACCCACATGGCAGCTCACAACAGTCTGTAACTCCAGTTCCGGGGAATCTGACACCTTCTTCTGGCCTCCTGGGAAACCAGGCATGTTCATGGTACACAGATGTACATGCAGGGAAAACAGCCACACATAAAAATATCTTTTTTGGGTGTGGTGGCGCACACCTTTAATCCCAGCACTTGGGAGGCAGAGGCAGGCGGATTTCTGAGTTCGAGGCCAGCCTGGTCTACAAAGTGGAGCCAGGACAGCCAGGACTATACAGAGAAACCCTGTCTCGAAAAACCAATATATATATATATATATTTTTAAAGATTTATTTATTTATTATATATAAATATACTGTAACTGTCTTCAGACACACCAGAAGAGGGCATCCAATCTTATGACAGATGGTTGTAAGCCACCATGTGGTTGCTGAGATTTGAACTCAGGACCTCTGAAAAAGCAGTTGGTGCTCTTAACCACTGAGCCATCTCTCCAGCCCCACATAAAAATATATTAATTGAGGCTAAGTTTCTGAGGACTGCAAGTGTGCTTTAGCCAAGTGACGGCTCACTGAGAATGCGCAGTAGAAAGTGACACAAACAAGTTACCCTTTCTCGGAGCCTGGAGTCGTACTTTACCGCCATGTCTTTACAAAATCTGCTTTTTTCCAAAATGCCATGTATGGTCTGAAAAGTGAAAGACAAAGACAAATGTTTGTTTCTTTCTTTCTTTCTTTCCTACCTTCTTTCTTTCTTTCTTTTATAAAAATGGGTCACCATGAAGTTTCAAAAACATGCCATTCCATTTTTTTTTTTTAATTATTAGCAATAGTTTTGCTGTACAAAAAGCTGCTTCTCTGCCTGGGGCTGCAGCTCAGTGGCAGAGCACCTGCCCAGGGCACAGGACGCCCGGGGTTTGTGGCTTCTCTTCATGCCTAACTCTGGTAGTTACTACTATGTATGTGTAGTCCAGCTCAGACTACCACCTGCTTTTATAAATAAAGGCTCATTAGCACCCAGACACATTGCTCTCCCTTGGTTACGCAGAGAGAGGTCGGATTAGACCAGATTAAGAGTAGATAAAGGGAGGTTTAGTAGAAGGCAGCGCTCAGTCCCGGTGGAAGTCAGTGAGGTCACACATTCAGCCCAAAGCACCGGGGGCGGTTTACAGAGCTCAGGCGAGAGTGATGACTGGCAGCTAAGAGCTGGGACTGTGTTCACACATGGTCAGTGAGTGAGCCCCTGGACGGGCACTCGTGGGTGGGTTGCCAGGAATATGGAGACTAGGAGTGATGGCTTTGTAAGCACAGAGGTGTCTCTGTGCAGGCTGGGTTGGGGGAAGGAGGACAGACGGGGTTTCACAGCTTGTGCAGGGATGAGCAGGGGTTCCAGCCGAACAGACTTACTGAGAGGCACTATGCAACTGCATTCGTACTGTATCCATGTGAACAGATATAAACAGCTCTCATAGACACCACAGAGACGGACAAACCTGAACTACTTAGTATCTCACAGAAAAGCTGTGTTAGCCTTCCCCGTGGCTTCTTATGTGTGTGTACATGAATGCATGTATGCACATTTATGTTACTGCCCTCCTGGAGGCCCTAAACCGACCTGTAATGTGTTCCTGGCTCTCTCTCCCCCCTTCACTTATTGAGGCAAAGTCTCTTGTTAAACCTGAGGCTCACCAGTTCTGGCTTGTTCCAGGGGTCTCTTCTCCCAATTGCTGGGATTTCTAGTGGCTGCCCATTGTGCCCATCTGGGTTCTGGGGACCCCACCCCCACCCCCCATATGCCTTGTAGTTTTGTTTCTTGTTTATTATTGTGTGTGTGTGTGTGTGTGTGTGTGCACACACACATATGTGTGTGTTATGGTTTGCATGTGGAGATCAGAGGTCAACTTGAAAGAGTCAATTAATTCCCTCCTTCCATTACAAGGGTCCCGGAAACTGAACTTGGGCCAGCAGGCCTTCACCCACTGAGCCATCTCAGCAGGCTTTAGAAGCAGATTTTTTTTAAACTCCACGTTGTTGAGCTCCTGACCCATCAGTCTGGCTGGGTAGCCTGAACTCACCTGCTTAGTCCTCGTGAGATCGCTGGAGAAGGCGTGGGTAAACTGCACATTGCTCAGAAACTGCCCGGCGGCCGCTGCTTGCCGAAACCCAGTCTCTGAAAGGGGCGCGTCTACGCCTTGTCCTGCGGTGAGACAGAACCATTCAAAAAATGTATCTCAGCAAAGTCACACGAAAGGGACAGAAGCTGCAGTGATAGCTGTGACATGATGTGATTTCCTTGGGTACTAGACTTCTTAGGGAGCTGATGTGGGCCATAGCTCTACAAAGACTCGCCCACTCAAACACTTCCCCGAAAGCTACCTGTCTTCGTGGGAACCCACGAGAACTGGGCTATCTGGGCTCCTCCCACTTTCCCATTTGTCCATTTCTCGGTTGGATGTACTGCACACGCAGGCTGTTCCTGCAGGTTGCAGGCCATGGCTGGGTCACTTGACTGTCTCCTCTTCAGTCCACTGTCTGAAGGTCAGCATGCAATGATATTACTCCTCTTCCTTCCATCCTCATTTCACCAGACATGATGGCTCACACTTAGAACCTCAGCCCCAGTAAAGCTGAGGCAGGAGGATTACAGTGAACTAGAGGCCTTCTTGGACTACATGTAAGTAAGCTGCAGGGCAGCCTAGGCTACAAAAGGAGATAAAAACATGTTTTAAAGAACTATTAAAACAAGAGGAAGCGCCGGGCGTGGTGGCACAGGACTTTAATCCCAGCACTTGGGAGGCAGAGGCAGGCGGATTTCTGACTTCGAGGCCAGCCTGGTCTACAAAGTGAGTTCCAGGACAGCCAGAGCTACACAGACAAACCCTGTCTCGAAAAACAAAAAAAACCACAAGAAGGAAGCTGTTGGCCCTAAGGATGGAGCAGGCCTCTGAGCTACACCTTGAGAGGAGGAGACAGAGGAGGCATTCCACTGTCAACACATGCTGGCATGCAGGGGAAGGGGCTGCTGTGTGGGCCAGAGGGCTAGAAACCACAACTGAAGAGAAGCCACAGAGCCTGGGAGGCGTCTCAGATCAGTAGGAAAATCAAACTCAAGTCTCCTTCAGAGAAAAACACTCAATACAGACTAATAAGCTTTCATTCATTTAAGGTAAACAAAAGATCAACTCAAAAAGTCAATATGCACTCATGGGCACGTGGTTATAAACCCCCTCCCCTGACACACACACACACACACACACACACACACACACACACACACACACACACGTCTCATGAATGAAAGCCAGGAGGAACAACAGAGAAGGAATTTAGAACCACTGAGACTTTAGATGTTAAAGCCAGTGGCAGAGATTAGAGATAAAGACAGACTCAGAATAATTGATGAACACAACCCACCAAGAACAATGCAAATGGTCTTCTAAAGAATCTTTTCTTGTTTTGTTTTCGAGACATGGTTTCTCTGTGTAGCCCTGTGCCGCAGACCCTCTGGGCCCCTTTGTCTGCATGGAACGGGTCTCTCATCGAGGGTGGGCAAAGCGTCGGATGAGTGACAAACAGATGCACACAGGAGAGGTCGTGTGTAGAATCTGAATGTATTTTTACAACTCGAGCATCAGACTTTTTATACAGAAGACAATAAGGAAGTTGGGTGACATACCCGCAAGGTACAAAATGAGGTAACCGGATGCTTAATGACTCTTACACAAAACAGAGAGGAATGAAAATGCAAAGACTGGCAGGAACTGGGCAATAAAATAACTGAGACAATGTCAGCCCTATCTAAGGTCAGCTATAGTCTTAGAAGCCAGGTGTGAGATCTTTTCACTCCTAGGGCAAGGGCTTTCACACCCAAGTCATGGTTCTAACTAGGGAGTTCCATTCTAGCTAACCATCTCATGAATAATGCAATACTCTAAAACCACAGCCCGACCTACTTCCCAAACCATTGTAAATTCCTGTATATAGGTGTAACTCAGCTATAATTCTAAGCATCTATTCTGGTTTCCCCTACGGTCAGAAACTTCTTTCTTCCTTGGTGATGGTAGATTCCTGTGAAGGGCAGTGACCTAACTTTTACTCAAAGAGATAGTGTAATACCAGGGGCAGTACTGAATTCCAAGCCCAAGGTCTTGCTCAAGGACGATCTAGGACTGTTGGAACACTGAGGCTTTAGCTATGTCAGAATTCAATCTTAAAAGGCACTTATAATAGGATGATACTGAAAGAGAGCACGACTAGCGCGGGAATGGAGAATTAAGAGAACGCCAGACTCCAGGAGGAGAGCTTCCTTGAAACTCTTTTTGCCTCATGGGCAGCTTTTAGGCATCCCTGCCTGACAGGCTGACTCAACCGGAGTACCGTGGCAGCCCTAGCTATCCTGGAACTCACTCTGTAGACCAGGCTGGCCTCGAAGTCAGAAATCTGCCTGCCTCTGCCTCCTGAGTGCTGGGATTAAAGGCGTGAGCCACTATGCCTGTTTTTTTGTTGTTGTTGTTTGTTTTGTTTTTTTTTTAAATGATGGAGCTGATGGGAAAATTCCTCTCTGGGCAACAGTGTTGCAGAAGGGATGTAAGGCCCTCAAACACGGAGCTAAGGCCATGATGCAGAAATCAGTTCAGGCACTGGTTAGTTTCTGCTACCATAACAAAGCAGAACGGAGCAGGCGGCTCATACACCCAAGTCGCCTGATGTCACTGCTCTGGAGCCTGAGGCTCTGTGTCAGGACGCTGGGCTTCCTTCTGCCGAGGCAGAGTGCTGAAAGCTCAAACTACAGAGAGAAGACAGAGGAATTCTCTGCGTGCCACCTTGTAAGTCTCCTCGGTGAAGCTGTCCCTGTGATGGAGTCACATTCGTCTACAGTGTGACTATAACTACAACTCCAAAGGACGAATAAAGAAGTGGAGGCCAGAAGACTGAAGAGCCGGTGGCAGGCAGCTTTCTGAAATGGGGGGAGGCAGGAATCTAGGGCCGAGGAAAGGGCAAAGTACACGAGGTGGGAGATCCTTAGTTAGGAGCACAGGCTGCTGGCTCAGAGCAGCTGCCTTTCCCTGCCCCGCTCGGCTCCCTCTTCTGGCCTCCTGGGACATCGCATGTAGTGGTGCACAAACAACATGCAGGCAAAAAGCTTACACCTGTAAATAACAGGTAAATCTCACAGGCATCCCTTGTGGGTACACGGAGGCAAAATGAAGACCACCAGAACCAATGAGAAGATTCAAACAGTGCTACAGAGACAGCTTGCCTAGCATGAGACGGGACAAGCTGGCCACTCGTCTCACTGATGACAAAGGACCTGACTAGAGCAAGGGAGGGTGGAGCCGGAGAGATGGCCAAGCAGGTAAGAGCAGACAACCACCTGCAACTCCAATTCCAGGGAACCCAGTGCTCTCTCTTCTGTACTATACACACACACAGACACACACAGGGGTTCATAGATGTACATGCAGACAAGCCACTCACAGACATAAAACAATTTAAAGGAGGGGTATGTGGCTTGAAAGTCCATAATGATAGGGACCCCCACCGTGTAGGAGGGCTGAGGGTGCAGCTGGTTCGTACCCAGTTAGGAAGCTCAGAGATGAATGACCCCCTCACTATGGGACTTGAAATGGAGCTGCCCGCTTTGAGGATAGGTCCTCCCAACTTAATGAATCTAATCTAGATGATCCCTCCCTGGCAACCAGAGGCTCCCCATAGTTGTTTCTACAATCCTAGATCCCGCCAAAGTGATAAACCGTGCTAACACTCACAACAGACCTCCTTCACTAGCTGTGCTATAGCTCTGTACTGGGGACGGGGCCAGGGTCCAGCATCAGCCAGCCTGAGAGCTTTCTTCCCCAGCGACATGCTCAGCTCAACAAGCTGATGAAAGCAGAAACAGAGCAAGTTCCGGGTGAAAACCATCAGTCCAGACGCGTGTGTGCCCACACTGACTGAGAGTGCTCTCCTACCTACGTATACCAATCAATATCAGAAGGAAGGGACAGATGCTGCCAGCTAGGGACTGCGCTTGGAGACTTATGTTTTACTATTTCTGTAAGTTACGGATGTCCGTGTCAGGGTGTGTGCATTTGACTGTAAGTTCTGTAGAGGCCAGAAGAGGGGGGGTCAGAGACCCCCTGGAGATCAGATCTGGAGCTGGAGTTAAAAGTGGTTGTGGGTACTGGGGACCAAACTGGGGTTCTCTGTAAAAGCAAAACCCTTTCTCAACCACTAAGCCATCTCACCACCCCACAGACAGTGTGGGAATCTGTGGGAGAGGAGACCAGTGAGCATCCAACGTACAAAGTCAGGAGACTTAAAGATGGATGTGGATGCAGCTGTGGTTACTCACGTTCCAGAGCGGTTGGCTTTGACAACCTCCGCAACCACAGCAGAGGGAATGACAAGCCAACCAAAGGGCCACCCCACAGCAGAGGGAATCTCATCATTAGTACAGAACTCAGAGTAACTGTTTAGAAAAGTGCTAATAGGAGCCTGTAAATGTCTTATTTCCTAATATGAAACCATTCTTTACAGCCTAAACTAACCTTGAAGTCTTTGTATAGTGCAGATACTGGCCTCAAACAGAGATCCTCCTGCCTCAGGCATATGCCTGCCGGGATGACTGGCACTGGCACGTATCATCTGGCTTTGATCTTGTCAAATCGCAACTGTGGTATTTCAAGTCCTTAAGAACCCAAGGCGACTTTTCAGTGACTGGCCCCCGTTACCCGTGCACGCCATGCCCACTTTAAGTGACCTACCATTTTAGTCGAATTCTATGGTACCCTCACCCCCTAACCCCAATCCAATTCAACTCAATTACAGTGCCGCCTGCCTCCCCTCGCGCCCACCAAGTCATTAATAGTGAAGCAGAACTGGGCAATAATCGGATGAGACCAACCTTGAATGATTTTCTCCTTATTAAGTCTTGTTTCACCACTGAAATAAAAAAAAAAAAAAGAAAAAAAAGTTACCAAATTATTTTTGAAAAGAGAGAGAAAAGAAAAAAAAACATCGAAGAGCAATGAGATTCATGACAAATCTTAAACTTGCAAATCTAATTATTTCCTTTCCAATTTTCCACCCCAACTCTTGAATTCCAAATCAAGCTACCCCTAAAGCAAATGTAAATGGGTCAGGAAATCAATGTTAAGTGAACTGCTGGAGGAAAAAGCTATTAAAATGCAGCTTTATTTATGATGAGGCAGCCTTGGTACGGTAATCGTGCTGGCCGAGCAGGATCACTTCAGGGCAGCAGGCCCGGAACCAGGGTGGCCATCTGTGAGCTGCTGCCCTGAAGAAGCACGTGACAGGTGTGAACATGGAAAGAGACCCTTAGCACCCAGAACTGACCCTGGTCCTGGAATGGAGGTAGTCCTACTGTGCGGTAGCTATTGCCACCTTGCAGACCAACTGTGTGCCCAACTGAGTGCGGTTACCCTTTGAGGAATTAAAAAAAATCAAAACAATCCCAATCCTAAAGCAAGCAGAGGACCGACAGGGCTGACTGGAAAGATTTCCAGGAAATAAATGGGTAAACTGAGGCTGGAGGACAGCGGTGAGAGGGAGCCACATGGGCAAGCCTAGATGGCAGGTTAGATCTAGGATAAACGTCACCAAGCAGGGCCAGGAGGGTGGTCACTTGGTAAAGTGATCACCACACAGGGCGAGCTGGGAATCTCAGCACTGTGGAGGAAGCTGGGCATGGCGACAAGTGCCTGCCTGTAATCGCGGCACTGCCCATCTCTGGCCTCCACACGCAGCAGCGACTCTGAATAAAGTTCATGCCCTAAAAACAAACACAGATCTGTCTAAGAGACACCAAGAGGGGCTGGAGAGATGACTAGTGAGTAAAGGAACTGTTGTTCTCCGGGAGGACCAGGGATCCATTCTCAGCACCCTCATGGTGGCTCTCAACTCAGTCCCAGAGGATCTAATACCCTCTCTTCTGACTTCAACAGACATCAGGCACACATGTGACACATACATACACACACACACACACACACACACACACACACACACTCACGCGCGCGCGCGCGCGCGCGTGCATGTGTATCAGGCAAAACGTTCATATACATTTAAAAACAAACCGCAAAGCTTGTGTGGTAAGAGAACAAGCTCCACAATAAAGGACTGGAAGGCAAGGTGGGAAATAACATTCAAGTGCTAACTCCTTAGAAAGGAGGGGAATAAAAAACATCTGGATCCGCATACAGAAACACTGGAAGAATATATTAATAGGTTCAGGCATGGTGACACATGCCTTTTCCGGCATGGCCTAGGGAGAGACAGAATGGCATGGTTCCTGCCCCTGGGACAGGGCTAGCAGGCATGGATGCTTTGGGCATGGCTTGCTTGTATAATAATGTACGAATTTTCATGTTCCTCCTTCAAAGAATGTCCTTCCTGTTAATGTTAAACACCCCAGTCCAGAAGGCAAAGGTGTGGCTAATAATGGTAAACCCTAAGGCTGTAGAAAAGAACTCTAAAACATGGGTTCAAAAATATGTAACTTCTCAAAAAGTAAGGATGTAACATGAATTATATGAGGGGCTTCACGAAACTAAAGGAACTGAAGCAGTTGTGCTGTGAGCCAACTTGTCAGAAAGGTACTTTTCTGTTTATGCTTACAAAGGCAGGCAGATAGCTGAGTTCAGGGTTGGCCTAAGACAGAGCAAGGTTAGGCCAAGGTGTGGTAAAAATGCTAATCCCAGGAGGGGTCCCACCTAGCTAGTTAAAGCTCTGGGCGTATCAGAAGCAGGCAGACCTCTGAATTCCTTTGCCAAGTTAAAAGAAAATGTGTGCTCCTTGCCTCCAAAAGAATCAGGGGGCAGGGATCTCTGGATGCTGATTCACAGGATAATCAAAAAGGAACCTGGAATAAATGATGGGATTGATATGTAAAATTAAACACTGGGCTTGTGATCTGCAAGAGATGAGCTATCCAGAATCTTTTTTAGAATAGCAAGAGAGAACTGCTTGGAGAACCGTCTCTAGCAGAAAATAGAGAGCTGCCTGGAGAAAGCAGAACAGAGAGAAAGCCTGCTGGAAAGTTCTGCTGTGTTCCAGCAGAACACAGGCCACCAGCTTGGACCCAGGACTTCGAGTCATTTGTTTTCACCACTCCCAGACACCCCTTCTCTCAGAATCCCTCTCTCTCCAAGCCCAGGCTGTTTCTTGTCATTCAAGGGGCAGAAGCCAAGTGGAACTTTGTGAGTTCAAGGCCAGCCTGAACTACAAAGTGAGTTCCAGCCAAAGCTACACAGTGAGTATCTGTCTCAAAAACAAAGTTGTTTTCTTGTTTAAGTGAGAAAAGTATAGTGGTAGGACACGTGCTTACCATGCAAGGCCTCAGGTTCAATACTGAGCATGGCAAAATAAACTAAGCAACTAAAATACAAAGAAGTAGATAAATATGGTCTCATATGGGGAGAGGAATAGGAACAAGGAGAATCGTTTTGGTTCCTAAACATACAGATATTTTTTAAAATGTATGTTTACATAAATGAAATTACTGTGTTTGGAACCGTTTAGGCCTTGGCAAAACCAAGACGACTGATGGCCCACTATTAAAAGAGTTCCTATATATAGTATAGCAGCATCTTAAGAAACAGGCACCAAAAAAAAAAAAGCATTAACCTCTGACATACAGAAAGGTCTGCTGGCAGAAGGCTGGGCTGGGCAAGCTGGTGTTCCAATCTAGGGAGAGAAATTGGGTCCTGGGCTCACTTCCTATCTCAGCTTTAAAATCCTCCTGATACCAATAAAAACTGCCTCCTGCCGACTCATGGCTCAGCACTTGGGAGGGTGAGAAAGCTCAAGGCCAGCCTAGGCTACAAATCAAGTTTCAGGCTACTCAGCAAGACTTGCTCCAACGACCAAAAGCTGTGGTTTGGTAACACAGCCTGTAAGTCTAGCAACTGGGAGATGGAGGCAGGAGGATCAGGAGTACAAGGTCATCCAAGTGGCACAGTATCTCTGAGATCAGCCTGGCCTACAGAAGACCTGTCTCCAAAATCTAAAGAAATAAAACAGAACTGCTTTTAAGTAGAAGTATCATCCTCCCCATTAACTCCCAGCAAGAGGCAAAGAGGCACCCTCACTGGGCACATTTGACATCAGGGGTGGGGCAGGGGGCAAGGGAGATGGCCCAGTTGGGAGGTAAATTGCTCCCCATATAAGCACGAGTACCTGGGTTTCATACCTGAAGTGAAAACATGTGGGGAGCTGGAGCCAGTCCAGCCTAACACAATCAGAAACCTCCAGAACCAATGAAAGACCCGGGCTCAAAAAATTAGGTGGAGGGGCTAGAGGCTGGTGACTCACAACCATCAGTAACTCCAGTTCTGGGGAATCTGCTGCCCTCTTCTGGCCTCTGGAGGGACTGCATGCACATGATATACAGACATTCCTTCATGCAAAACAGCGATGCACATAAAATATAAGTAAATCTTTATCTTTTTATTAAAAAAAAGGTGGAGAGTGATCACACACACATACAGACACACACACACACACACGAGAAAATTACTAATTTTGTCACTCCAACATTTTGCAGACAGCACTGAGAGTGAAATCTCTCCATATGGGCAGTGGCCCTTTTGAACACACACTGAAAAGAATCCAAGTGACAGGATAGTTTTGCAAAGGCACTGCCCCACATCTAGGGATTCTTTTCAGTAAGAGGTGAAAACAAAAGTGGATGTGATATAGTGAACACTTTCCTTCAGCTGTAGGTTGATCCCTGCAGGGGCTGGAAACAGATGCTCAGTGGGGAAGAGTGCTCTGTAAGAACTGAGCTGAGACCCAGGCGGTACATAAATGGCAAGGTGTGTGCCTGAACCTGGGTGCTGGTGGCTGGGGAGAGGCAGGAGGGTCACTGGGACATGCTGGCTGCCAAATTAGCTTCAGGCTCAGTGAATTACTGGTCTCCCTACCTACATATATGCGTAATACACTCCTAACACACACACACACACACACACACACTTCTGCTACCTTTTAGCATCTAGCAGGCAGTTTTGAACTCAAGCCACGTTATAAATATTCAAAGATTACATAACCCAAAATAGAACTGTTTCCCCAAAACCTGTGTAAATATTTAGTATTGCAGCTTTTAGCAGCTTTAAAGGGTATCCATAAATCCTTGAGGCAGGTGTTTAAAGCTAGTTTAGGGGATGGGCAAGGCTAAGCAAGCCCTTGGCTAGGGAACCAGAGAAGGAGGCGGCTGTGGAAAGGTCAGAGCCATGTATTTGGACGGAGTGGAGGATGCATCGCTCATTTTCAAATTCTGCAGGGTGATCCATTTCCAAAACAGAACACCAGGCTCCACAGAAGTCTAGACACTTATGCCAAGAGCTGAAGTCTCATGACCTGCCATTTATAGGCCCTGTGGGTGGGGGAGGTGTGAGCATGGGACACCATGGGGGACACACAAGACACAGGCAGGCCTCACTCAGGCTGTAGGTTACCCTTTGCTGTTACTTAAAAGCAAGTCCCTTGGCTCTGGTTTACATACTTAATCCCTTGTTAGATCCTTATAAAGATTCCGACTCAATAGACAGCTTCAAGCTATCCACAGCTGAGAAGCCGACCTTTGTGGGAAATTAGCACACTTCTGGGGTTTTCAGCACATTTATTCCAGTGTGTAAATTACCACCTCACCTGATACCACCTGACCTTTTACCAACCATTTCAATTGCAAACAGATTCAAAGGCTAGTCCCAGAGGAAAAAATAATAATAAAAAAATGGAAGTAAAATGGTGTTGCAAGTGACTGACTATAAACCCAAAAGCTCAAGAGAATCCAGGCCTCTGTGGCTGTCAGGTACGAACACTCACCCAGCCTCCCTGGGTCGGGTTACAATGCTGCAACTTTCGTGAGAAATTACAGTTCAATACAAACAAGAGGCAAGAGGCTTGGAATCCAGCCGGGCGGTGGTGGAGGCAGAGGCAGGCGGATTTCTGAGTTCAAGGCCAGCCTGGTCTACAGAGTGAGTTCCAGGACAGCCAGGACTACACAGAGAAACCCTGTCTCAAACAAACAAACAAGCAAACAAACCAAAACAAACAAACAAAAAAAAAAACCTTGGAATCCAGGGTGTTCTGGTCCAAAAATGACCATCTCCATTTCAAAATAAGACAAACAAAAACAATGGAGAGATGACTCAGCAACTTGAGCACTGACTGCTCTTCCAGAGGACCTAGATTCAATTCCCAGCACCCACGTGGCAGGCTAACAAACGTCCAGAGCTCCAATTCTAGATCTGACCCCCTCCTCTGGCCTCTGTGGGCACCATGAACACACATGCTACACAGACATACATGAAAACACCTATACTCATATAATTAATTAATTAATTAATAGAATATTTAAAACATGACAAATTAGGATACACATAAAATTCCATGAAGGATTTGGTTAGACACAAGAAAATTGCTTTAAATTTGTCTTGCATTATAGTACAGCCCGATGTAATTAGCCAACTTTCCCATGAGTTTCCCATGATTTACCTATGGTGACTACCAGTCAAATGTGAAAGCATATTTGTTCTTGAACCAACCAGGCTTCTATCTGTCACAAGTCCAACAGAAAGAGGAAACCTGAGATGACCATGCCAGGACAGCAGCTAGCCACAGCCCTGTCTATTTCAACAGACTAGTCTTCCTGTGTCTAAAAGAGAATAAAACTTTGAGACAGGATTCCACTATGTTCCTCTGGCTGCTAATGTAGACCAGGCTGGCCTTCAACTCCTCTACCTCCTGACTGCTGGGGTTTTAGGTATGCTGCCACAACTGTTGAAGAAAACTACTATTACTACCCCCTAAAATTATAGCAGGTGATATTTCCAAGTGACCTTCAAACACTAGGCTTTAAGATAACCAAGAGGCAGAGAATAGCGGGTTAATTTGCTCTGGTTCAAATACTTGCCACACAACTTGAAGTTCCCGGGAGTCTGACTCCCCTTACTCTCCAGTGAATCACAGACACTCCCTATTCACACAGATATTGCCCATTAAGAATCTAAGTAGGGATGGTTTCCCAGCTGGGTCCACGTTGAAAAGAGGACAAGGGGGTTCATGTTCCTTCAGTGCTCCCAATAAAGCTGTATCATCTCCCAGAACATTCTAGAAAGCACAGGGAGGGACACAGAAAGACACAGGGAACCAGATTTCTAATTTAGCCACTAAAATCCCTGAATCTTGAAGGCCCACTTCACATGATGCTGGAGACCATCTTCCTATAAAGAGGAAGCTGGACAGAAAAAGCATGCGTTGAAGAAGGTCGCCACAAGGTTCAAACGCTGTCAGCGCTCCTGTGAGCCCTATGAAGCCGGAAACGGTAATCAGTCCCGCTCTGAGAAGCTGTTCTGATAAGCCCTGACTACACAGGTGAGACTCAGCTGCTTTTTATCTGAGCTTTGCTTACAGAAGAACACGTTATTTAATTCTCGGGCATATTTCTTCCTCTCTGCTCCATGCGCTCCATCCTCTCCATTTGGTTAGATCCAGAGAGATTAGACTGCAGCCACCAATCTGCTTATCAGAACGCAGGTCAGAAAGATTAAGTCTGTCCAACGAGGCAGCTTCTAGCTGGAGCCTGAATCCCAACCAAGCAACGCCTTGAAACTTCCCTTCTCTTACCCACCCTGAATCTGCCTACCATCATCACCAGGCAAACAGGTACTGGGAAGGAAAACGATAGGTGACTTAAAGCCAGATTCTGCTCCATGAAATCTGTCATGATAAAAATGTTTGTTCAGGGTGATGCAGTCGACTGAGAGGAGAGCTCGAACCCTCTATTTTTTTTCCCCCTCAGAACTGTAGCCTCTGAAGGGAGGTAAATTGCAAAAGTACCCCCGATGCAAGGAGATAGGGGGAAGGGGAGGGTGAGAAAACAAGGCAACCAGCATAGGATAGATGAGGTGTGGCCCAGCAATTCTGAAAACTCTGGAATTTACTAGGGGGCATAAAAGGTCACACTGAAAAGTCGAGAGGCCAGGTCATGTCTTCACGCAATGGCTGGGAACCGTAATCATGTGCTTCTCCACACTTCTTTCCTCGTGGAAAACGCAAGGCTCTTGACAGTTAAGACCTGGCTTCCTCACGCAGGGTGTCGCGGATAAAAGATTGGACACGAGAGGATGCAAAGAAAAAGCACGTGGAAAGCCCACCCTCCCCGGATTGGAGCACGTAGGGAACCAGAAGAGACCCAGGCCAGGAAGCTCCCGGCAACTGCGATACTCACTGGCGGATAATGGTCAAGGCGAAGCGCGGCATCTTGGCCCAAGTCGCGTGAGCCACGACCCAGCTCTGCTGCAGCACCTCGCTGTGCCTGACTGCGGGGCCACTTTGCCTGCACTACTTCCGTCTGCCCTGCGAACCGGCCCCGTAGCTATTGGTCGAGGCGGCTGAACGTCACCACAGGGTTGCCAATAAAGGTGGAGCCTGAAACCCGGAGAGGCCCCGCCCAGGCCAGTGGCGCTTGCGCTCCTGCGCGCCAACCTGTGATTGGCGCCTGGCAGGTGCGCGCGGCCCCGCCCTGGGTTAACGCCCTGGAGTCTTGCCAGAGTTAGACAGCCGCCTGCACCAGGGACAGATAAGGACTGCCTTGATTGTTTTATGCTGAACTGATTTGAGGAAGGCTTGCAAGGTGTAGTGTGCCTGTAGTGTGCCAAGGCGATGGCTCTCTCTGGTGGTTACACAGCCAGACTGCATCTTGTGAGGGTTAGCTGTTATCCTTTACCTGGGAAGTGAGGTCAAAGTAGGTTGTAGATCCAAACCAACCTAGTTTCTCTCTCAACTTCTTCTTTTTTTTTTTTTTTTTTCCGAGACAGGGTTTCTCTGTGTAGCCCTGGCTGTCCTGGAACTCACTTTGTAGACCAGGCTGGCCTCGAACTCAGAAATCCTCCTGCCTCTGCCTCCCGAGTGCTGGGATTAAAGGCGTGCGCCACCACGCCCGGCTTCTCTCAGCTTCTTAATCAAAGACTTTTGTCAGGCCCCTTTCTTGCCTTCTGCTTTGCTGAGCCTGGTCCTCCCAAACATTATTACCAAGTATTTTCGCTAATGCTGCTACCATTTATAATTAAGTCACTCTAGAAGTCTCCACAGATATCCATTGTATTAAGAGTTGAATTCAACCACTTCTTAAAATAGTTCCTATTGTAATGAACGTTATCTCTATTGCACTGATCTAGAGGAAAGTCGTTTCCTTAAAAACAAGTGCAGGGACATAGGTTCTGTATAAAACCCTTCGAGAGGGGTTGGGGAGTTGGCTTAACCCTTTAAGAGCCCAGATTATTTGCTCCTCTGGAGAACCAGGTTCAAAGCCCAGTGCACCCACAGAGGCGATCAAACATCTGTAACTCCAGTTCCAGGAGACCATTTACTTTCTTCTGACCTCTGGGCTCACGTTATTCGCAGACATTCAGGCAGAGCACCTAGACACATAAAATAAAAAGAAATCTCAATAAATAAATAGATGTCTTCAAGACTGAAACTGAGACTCTAGTCCTCAGCCATATAATAGGAACATAGGGACAAAAGGGCTATAGGGGCTGGAGGTCACAGCCTGTGCTCAGCCAGCCAGGCCTGGTCACCTAGCCTTCCTACGACAACTGAGAGCCAAATAAATAGTGAGGAAAAAGGAGGAAAAAGAAGTTTATTCAGGGGCTGGTGAGATGGCTCAGTGGGTAAGAGCACCCGACTGCTCTTCCGAAGGTCCAGAGTTCAAATCCCAGCAACCACATGGTGGCTCACAACCATCCGCAACAAAATCTGGCGCCCTCTTCTGGAGTGCCTGAAGACAGCTACAGTGTACTTACATATAATAAATAAATCTTTTTTAAAAAAAAGTTTATTCAGTTTATCCACTGTCCCTCACCCTCACCTCAGTCCATTGGTGGGATCCTAAATTTTCTCTGAAATTTTAAATGGAAGCTAAGAGACAGACATGCCTAAGCAGCCCAGCCACCAAGGTGTAGTCGCCCACAGAGCAATGTCTCATCTCTGCCTATCTCTAGCAAGTGATGTTCCTCCCAGAGACGGTTCCCTCCTCTGACTGCCTTCATGACTTTTTCTTACTCCAGCAAGAGATTCCCGGAGAGATGGAGAGACACCCAGTCTCTTGGGATCCATTGTTTCAACAGACTCATAGCCAAAGAGAGGGCACAAGAGTCCCTTTTGGCTATATTTATTTTTACCAAGTGTGGTGGCACATACCCTTAACCCCAGCACTCAGGAGTCAGAGGCAAGAAAATCTTCTGAGTTTTAGGTCAGCCTGATCTACACAGGGAGTTCCAGGCATCAGGGGTTACATTGTTAGCCCCTGTCTGATGATGATGATGATGATGATGATGATGATGATAAAACAATGTAACAATGTACTGGCTAGTTTTATGTCAATTTGACACAAGCTATTGTTATCTAAAAGAAGGTCTTAGTTAGGGTTTTATTGATGTGAAGAGACACGGTGGTGGCTATTCTCAGTTGCTAATTTGACTGTGTCTGGAATGAACTTCAGTCCAAAAATGGGAGCATGGCTGTGATCCAGATCTTGAGGCTGGAAGATTTTGATCTGGATTTTGAAGCATAGTGGCCATGAAAAGTTTAGGCCCAGGCAAAGTGATACACCCCTTTAATCCCAGGAGACAGAGGCAATCGAATCTCTGAGTTCAAGGCCAAGCTGGGACAGAGCAAGTCCCAAGTAAAGAACAGGTTAGGTCCAGGCCTGGTGGTGCACACCTTTGATCTGGGCCTTCCCTTCTGCTGGAGGCCTACATAGGAACAATGGACCTTCTTCCCTGCCTGCTTGCGCTTTCTTGCCAGCACATCGGTCGGAACCTACTTCTTCAGCATTCCAGCTTACACAGAAGACCAGCTGCAACAACTAGCCTCGTGGGACTGAGCAGCCACTAGATTCTTAGACTTTCCATTCACAGCTGACCATTGTTGGGTTAGGTGGACTACAGACTGTAAGTCATTCCAATAATTTCTACATAGAGATATTACAGAACTTCTGTTACTCTCAACAACCCTGACCAATACAGACACCATGACGAAGCCAACTTGTATAAAGGCAAACATTTAATTGGGGCTGGTTTACAGTTTCAGAGGTTCAGGCCATTATCGTTAAGGCAGGAAGCATGGCAGCATCCAGGCAGGCACGGTGCAGAAAGGGTTGAGAGTTCTACATCTTGATCTGAAGGCATCCAGTAGGAGACTGTCTTCCACACTGGATGGAGTTTCAGCACTAGGAGACCCCAAAACCCACCTACACAGTGACACACTTCCTCCAACAAGGCCACACCTCCTACTGGTGCCACTTCCCATGGGCCAAGCATATTTAAACCATCACAGAATGGAACCTCAACAGAGAAATTTCGTCCATAATGTCTTGCTATAGGACATTTAAAAAAAAAAATTAGTGATTGATGGAGGAGGGCCCAGATCATTATAGGACTGGTACTATTCTTGGGCTGAGAAAATCATGCGGAGCAAGCCCATAAGCAGCACTCCTCTATGCCCCCTGCTTCAGCTCCTGCCTTCAGGTTCCTGTCTTATTTCAATTCCTGTCCTGACTTCTTCAGTGATACACTAAAATGTGGAAGTGTGAAGTGTACGCAAAATAAACTCATTCCTTCCCAGCTTGATTTTGGTCTTGGTGCTTTTATTATAGCAATAGAATTGAGATGATGATGACATTATAGACTATATATAGAATATAGAATATAAAATATATATATATATTCTTGCTAGGCAGGCTGTTTAACTATAGGCCCAAGCCTTACATGGGTCATAATTAATGTTGGATGTGTTGTCTTCTTGTATTCTTAGCTAAATCCTTGCATTTGACAGTCTATGTGTGGTGATTTCCCAATTATAGTTTAGATAAGAGATAGAATGTTTGAGACAGATTCAACAGTGTATCATTTCATTTGACCTTGTAGCAACTGGGAGGGAGACAGAACAGGTAGGCTTCCTTATCTTCAGTTCAGAGATAAGAAATGTGGCCTCAAAAGAAACTAAGGCGGTTTGTCTAAGTTCACAAAGCTAGTTGGCACATGGCTAGTTCAGAGACCCTCAAACTCCATTCCCAATGGATGGCCCTGTAAAGGAATTTTAATCCAGCAACATGGCTGTTCCCACAAGGGATCCCATCCACCTAGCTCTGTGTGATCCTGCTGGAACAACTCAACTTTAATCCCGCTGGCTAAATACTAACATGCCCTTAATTCACACTTTAAATCCCAAGCAAGTGATATCTAACTGGTGATTCAGAGAAAGAAATGATAAATCGGAGAAGGATTTTACAGAATGAGTCAGAAACAGGATATACCCAACTCTTATGAGAATAGAACAGGGGGCTGGAGAGATGGCTCAGCAGTTAAGAACATTGTCTGCTCTTCCAGAGGTCCTGAGTTCAATTCTCAGCAACCATATGGTGACTCACAACCATCTGTAATTCGATCTGATGCCCTCTTCTGGTGTGTCTGAAGACAGCTACAGTGTATTCACATACAATAAATAAATCAAGAGAGAGAATCCCAGAGAAGCCAGTTTGAATTAGTCAGCTTGGAGATTCAGGCCAGAATAGCTCAGTGAAAACAACCAATAAGAGTTCAGAAAGAGAAAGGCTGGGTTTATTCAGCAGTAAGCCTCTGAGAATAGAAGTCCCAGTTACACGACCCAGCAGAGCTCCAGAAAAGCTAAAGCTGATTGGACCCGTGAGGGAACACTCCTGACAGGCATATGTTTATAATGCCTAGTCGTGTTGGCCCTGAGAGTTAGCCATTGCGACCCTTCTTTTCCTGCCAAGCTCATCTCTTCCATGGCCTTCCACTGTATTTATTTTTAGGTTGAGTTTTGGTTGGTTGGTTGGTTGGTTGGTTGGTTGGTTGGTTGGTTGGGTTTTGGTTTTTCAAGACAGGGTTTCTCTGTGTATCCCTGGCTATCTTGGAACTCACTCTACTGTAGACCAGGCTGGCCTTGAACTCACAGATCTGCATGCTTCTGCCTCCTGGGGTGCTGAGATGAAAAGTATACACCACCGTACATGTCTCTCCACTTTATTTATTGAAACAGGGTTTCTTGATGAACATGAAGCTCCATGGCTCCTCTAGACTAGCTGGCCAACAAGACCCAGGGACCCTCCTGTCTCAACCCCTAACCCCAGCACTGGGAATAGAAGCATTCACCACCATACATAGGCAGGGGCAGGGAGACCAGAAGCTCAAGGTCACCGGGGCTTGCCTTTCCCAAGGGTACTAGGGAACAAACTCAGGTACTCATGTTTATGTGACAGGACACTTCACAGCTTTTAAATTAAGTTATTTAATGAATCTAAATAAAATTTATTGAAAATTCACCAGAGTATCTAAAGTAGTTGATGAGTAGAAATACAAATGGCAGGCTAATTATCAGAATCTATCATTACGCAGTGAACCCAGACAGCACTGTTACCCCATAAGTATGTGCAGTTTTTATATACCAATTATAAAACTATTTGCTAAACTAAAGAAGGACTCACCAGAATGCAAACAGGACCGGAAGTCTAAAGCCAAAGAAGACAGAGTGAAACATGCCTCTAACCCTGGCGCTCCAGAGTCTGGGGCAGGAAGTCTCAGGTTGAAGACCACATAGCTAGTTCAGAAGTCCAGGCCTGGCGTACCTACTACCTACTCTCCCAAACAAGCCACAAAAAGAACAACTGCCATTCAAGTATAGACTAGGGGCTTTTAGGGGCCAGAGAACGGCAACTCTGCGGTAGAGGGCGCTATCTGCCACGGTGCTGCACAGGCAAATCTTTGCAGGTTTCCGAAGGAGGCGGCAGTGGTTTATACCCGCATTAAAGAGGGAGATGCTTGGATTTACCGGCAGGAACCTTCGTGCACCGCCGCTGTCATAACTGATTACATGCCGGACCCTGAGGGAAGAATAGGGTCTTGGAAGCCACAGAAAATCAAGACTACACAGTAAACCATCTGTTTTACGCAGCCACTGAGAAATAATAACTCAGCCAATGATCCAAGCAAGAGGGGCCTGCCAGGCCCACTGTGCCCAGCTCTCCGTCAGCTTGGTAGCTGGGGGCGGAGGAAGATTGGTTTTGGCAGTCGGTCTGCCAGCACCTGACATCTGTTACCAGGATGATGTTCATAACTGCCAACCTTTTCACTGACGGACAGTTGAAGGCCGCCTTCTCAGCCCGACGTGCTTCTGGGGACCTCACTATTATTTGAAGACCTGTATCCAGTAATCCCTTTTCATGCCTGGCCGTTTAGCCTGTCACTTCGTGGGGGAAAGAACTCTTTCCCAGGCCAGGTTCATGGCTGTTTGGAAGCCATAGCAGCGGCAGCATGAAAGGGTACTATGAAAGTCCTAAGTGCTGACCAGGATGGCTTACGTTATCAGTGTCTCTGCCAAGAGCCTCAGAAATGTCTTCTTCACTCCTGGACTAGCCTCTCTTTTTGGGAAAAAAGCATTTGTGTTTATGACACCGTTACGGGGAATTAAGCCATGCTTCACGTGTATGTTCAAGGTTAGCTGAGCCATGGAAAAGTGTTTTCTTCCTTCCTTTTTTTTTCTTTCTTTTTTTCCTTTTCATTACTTTTTCTTTTTGTCTCACTGTGTAAATCTGGCTGGCCTTGGACCTCTTGCATAGACTAGGCTGACCTTGAACTCACAGAGATCTGCCTACCTCTGCCTCCCGAGTACTGGACTGGAATGTTTGTGATACCATATCTGGCTTCTTAGGGAAGTTTTCTTTGTCCCACACTCTACAAAGACTGCCTCCCATAATCCTCTCGATAATCCTGCAAACTCTCCTAGCTTAAAAGGCACAAGAGACTCAAAGCTCAAACCAATAGGGTCTGTTAGCCATGGGATTCAAGGCTGGCTCTTACAGCCTAAGCATTCCCCCTCTCTCCTTACAACACCCCAATTCTCCATCTCAGTATTACTACACAGTGTATAAATGTGTGACAGAGTTAATAATTTTCCAGGTAGATATCGAGCCTTGGGGCTATTGACTGGGAAGGCAGCATAGGCCTGGCAGAAAAGACATTTAGGCTGGGAATGTAGCTCAGATGGTATGCTGCTTGCCTATGATGCATAAAGACCTGAGTTCAATTCCCAACACTGCATAAATCAGTTTTGTGATCCAAACCTATAATCTCTAAAGAGGAGGCAGAGGCAGGAGGCATCAGAAGTTCAAGGTCATCCTTGGCTACAAAGTGAATTTGAGGATGGCTTGAGCTCCTGTCTCAAAACAAAAACAATCGATCAAAATACCTATTTTGTTTTTAAAAAGACTTTTAGTTCCTAAAACCCTGGTCTTCTAGCACTAATACCTAGAAGGATTTGAGGTGAGGGCAGAACCATGTAGGTAATGGTATTGAAAAATAAATATTCTACTGTCCTTTTATTTGAAATTTACAGTGACTTGGAAAGTAGGACGGAGTGTTTAAATGTCTGATATTTGAGACTTTCTTAGGTGGTGGGATTACCTCAAGTTTTGGGGTTCAGGGTGTTTTTTATTTCAGAGAGTTTTCTGGATTTGTGTTATGTGTGTGGAACTTAAGGATGTGCTATCCTAAAATTGAAAGTCTGAAATTGGAAACCATGAATAGGTCTGAGGGGCAGAAGTCAGACATCAACCTTGGGTGTGCCTCATCATGAGCCCTCTACCTTGGTTTTCAAGACCGAATCTCACTAGCCTGGAGTTTGTCCAGTGAGGTTAGATTAGGAAGCCCCAGGGATCCACCACCTCACATCAGGACCAAGATTGCTAGTGAACCTGGGGCTTGAACTTGGATCCTCAGAGACTTGCATCATAAGCACTTGACCAGATGAGCCATCCTCCTAGCCCCTGCCTGATACCAGAGACTTATAAAAGGATCATATTGAAAAGAAAGAATCTGAGGAGTTCTGACATTTCGCTATGTTGCTGGCCATGTCCAGAAGGCCATGCTGGCCTGATCATGATCAGAAATGCCTGTAGACCCAGAGCTCAGGTCTCCTTTTATTCACACCTACATTTTCCTGGTGGTTGCAACATGTTCAGCATCACCAGACCTCAGCTTGTTGTGTCCACGAGGGAATGTAATGCTCTGAGTGATTGCCTGTGCTTTTCCCTACATTTGGGGGACCTCGTCCACGTCTTATTATAGGGAAGGTGACCGTATAGGGACCAGGAAAAGTCTGTGTCTTCCTGCCTCCTATTGGAGCCAGAATTCTAGTTTTAGAGCCTGGATGAGGAGTTCCTGACTCTGGGCAGAGTTGCTGGGCTGAGAGAGGGAGGAAGGGAATGGCAGAGGAGAGATGGAATGTTTCTGTTACATTCAAGAGTAGCAACAATGTTATGGAGAGAGAGAGAGAGAGCCACAGTCTCAAGGCCAGTGATTTTCCTGGAAGATTTCACCACATTCAGCAGCTGTGTGTATGAGATAGACCAATTAGCATACAGGTTCTCCAAGTGGCCCGTCCCGATCAGTTCTCATTTCCCTGGAGAAATACCACCAGGTAGGTGGGTTGACTTCCTCAACCATGTTTATTTATCACAATTCAGGAGGGTGGACACGCTTGTGGGGCTGTGGGTAGGCTTTCTTTTGAAATGCCAGCCTCTGCCTATACTCTCTCATGGATGAAAGGATCAGAAAGGATTCTCAGGAGTTCCCCATAAGGGCTCTGATCTCACTCATTAGGATGCTACTATTCTCTTGATTCAATTATCTTCCAAAGGCCTCACATTGATTGCAAGGATCTCAATATAAGAATTTTTGGAAGGGGGACACAACATATTCCAACCATGAGTGCAGAGTCTAGAAAGCCAGGCATGGCTGTGGTGTGTGCCTGGAATCCCACCTGAGAGGCTGAGGGAGGACGATCATGAACTAAAGGCTAGCCTGGGCTACACAGCGGCAGCCTATCTCAAAACAACAAAGGAAAGAACAAGTGGATACAAAGTCTCTGATAGTCTCAACTCAGCTAATGCTCCACACAGCTGTATCTTAGTAATTAATGATTTATTAACTGGTGTCTGTCTTTCTTTCTTTCTTTCTTTCTTTCTTTTTTTTTTTTTTTTTTTTTTTTGAGACAGGGTTTTTCTATATTACCCTATATGTCCTGAAACTCATTCTGTAGGTGAGGCCGGCCTCAAATTCTCAAGATCTGCCTGTCTCTGTCTCCCAAGTGCTGTGACCAAACATGTGCACCACTACAGCCCCACTTATTCAATTATATCCTAAATATCAGAAATCATTTTCTTTTAAACTGAGGATAGTGACTGGCCTCCTTGAGAGATGGCTGGGTTGTCTTCCTTGGACAGCTTTGGGAGTGCCTTGGGTCACTTGGGCTGGGTCCACAGACTGCCCCCTGCTGCTGGGTCTCAGTCTTCTGACACTGTATATGGCCACAGAATCAGCTGCTGGATGGTTGCTGCTGCCTGAAACAGCCTGACAATCTCATGCTGGGAATGTCTGTCTCAAAGATGGGACCTTTTGTATAAGGTGGCCCTGGAGACAGAGACTGGGATGTCCAGGGCTCCCAGACAGAACATGTGGACAGCTTAGGCTCTGTGGTGTTTCCACAGATGTGCTGCAAACTCTAGTCTAAGGCTTGCCTTCTTTGTAAGTTGATAATAAAGTTGCAAAGGAGTGGCCAAAATCCATACACGTTAATATCTCTGGTAGCTACAAATGTGGCCAAAAGAATTAAACTTTTTTTTATGCCAATAAGGTATGTAAAATCGTCCATCCTATAGAGATTCTGTAGGGAACAAGAAGGAAGCCTAAAGCCTTCATTCCTACCGCAGACCTTTGTTCCACTCAGATAGCCAGAGCTAAGCTAACAAGCCTGAACTGGCAAAGGAGGATAGAATTGAATTATCAGAGAAGCAGGTTCCCCAAGCCAAAAGTTAATTTTTGAGAGAAAAATAGATTATTGAAAATCCAACCCAAGTAAATGAGCTTGGGAATGTGGTGGTCACACACACTTACAAACCATATATCCTAGGAGAAACCTAAACAGAATCACTGTGACTCTGGTAAAAGTCACCCATGCTAGCAAAGATGTCCCCAAATCCTCTCTAGCCGGGCAGTGGTGGCACACTCCTTTAATCCCAGCACTTGGGAGGCAGAGGCAGGCGGATTTCTGAGTTCGAGGCCAGCCTGGTCTACAGAGTAAGTTCCAGAACAGCCAGGGCTATACAGAGAAACCCTGTCTCAAAAAACAAACAAACAAACAAACAAACAAACAAAGAATCCTCTCTAAAGGTGCTTCCAATCGGACAGTCATTTCCTTGTTTTAGGCTTCCTCTTCATTAAAGGTGACATTCTATTCACCGATGACTTCAGCAGGCATCATTAGCACTGTACTGAAATCTGCACTTGGCTCAGCTCTCAGCAGAGTCTAACTCAAGTGGTCTGTGCAGTGCAATGTGTGTGGCATGTTGAGTCAGTCACATTTGTTTTCTTGCCCCTGTTCCCTTCCTTACTCCAAGCAGAGGCTATTACAGTTACATCTAAAATGTCCCCCCACCGGCTTGTCCCCGGCTGGTGACACTGCTTTGGGAGGTTATGGATCCTCTGGGAAACCTGCCTTAGCTGGCAGAAGGAAGTTGTTAGGGATGGGCCATGAAGGAGTTCTATGACCCACCAAGATACAAACAAGCTCCACAGACTCCTCCTGGTTCTCTCAAGGTCTGTAGCAGGAGCCCCCATAAATCCCTCTTCTATGCTACTGCCGGGGACTTTATTGGTGCAACAAGGAAAATAACTAATAGAGACCCCATTATATCTACCTGAGTGGGCAAGGTGACTTAATTTGCTTAGCTCCAAAGTGGAGTCACACCCACCAGAAGGGACTGAGGGCTGTGAACAGGATAACTCCTTCTTTCTTTGTTTCTGAGACAGCGTTTCTCTATGTAGCCTTAGCTGGCCTGGAACTCACAGAGATCCTCCTGCCTCTACTTTTGCAGTCCTGAGATTTAAGGTGCCACCATGCCCAACCTTTAAGTAGTGGGGCTGGAACCCAGAGACTGTGTACACCAGGTAGATGCTCTACCACTGAGCTACCCCTTCAGCTTGCAAATATTTCTTTACATCCCAAAGACACTCAGCTGGTGGTTATCTAAAGTCCCTTATCTTGCCATCATATATTGGAAACATGGGTACCTGTCTATAAAATGATCTTTTTAAAAAGACCAAGTTAGGTGTCCCCCCCTCCCTCACCCCCCTTCCACCCTCCCGCTCTGCTTTAGCCCAAGATGATAGCAAATGCAGGTTAAATGCAGGGTGTCAACCTGGCTCTATGTTTTTCAATGAATTGACTCACTTCATTCTGATAACACTCTTGGAGGGGTATACAGTTGTTCTTGAGCTTTGCTTCACAGATAAAGGAACTGAGCCAAGTTTACTGTGAGTCCTGTGAGTAAGAGGCAACTGAACCCAGCGGAGGACCGGCAGGGATTCCAGAGCAGGCTTCATACTAGAGCTTCTGCATCCTCCACCAATACACTTGGGCCTGTGACTTCTCGTCTGGTTCTGCTGCTAGTCACCAAGATCAAAGTTTACAGGGACCTGGTCAGTGACAAAGTAGCCATCAAAGACACATTTGTTGATGGAAGGGTTCTCACTCAACTCCTTGGCCTGTAGCTCATCCGTGCAGTGAACGGGCGGTCCGTGCAATCATCTCTGTAAAAGAGTTTGGGAAGGTCATACTTTTGACCTTGAGCAATGTCTCTCCAGCCAAACAGCTTTTGCAAACCCCCTCTGTCACCCCTACCAGCTGCTATTCACTCCTGGATGGCCTGCAGCTCCCTACCAGGCTAACCTCGAACTCACAGGGATCTACCTGCTCCATAAACCACCATGCCCAGCAGATTTGCAGTTAAACAAAACAAAGCAAAAAACAACAAAAACCAAAACCCTCCAAAACTAAAAATCTTACAAGTAAAAGAAAATGCCCCTCTGGAGTCTGGAGAGGTGGCTCAGAGTTGGAGAGCATTTGCTGCTCTTAGAGGACCAGAGTTAAGTCCCCAGCACCCACTTCGCGGCTCCCAACCATCTGAAACTGACCAAGCCAGTCCATCAACAGGTTCTCCAGGGCAGGAGCGAGGATTAAAAAGAAAAAGACAATTAGACACTATAGCATGACCCCAGCCAGGTCTGAGGCTGAGGCAGGTTTATTTCTTCCCAGTCTGCTTTTATACCATTTTAATTACATGCAAGCAATAAGGTCAGTTCTATGTTGAGGAACAAACGTGGCAATAAACACAAACAGTCAAGGAACAAGCGAAGCAATACACAAAGTCCCATGATCACTCCACTCCCACCATCACTGTTTCTCAGGGCTTATCACAATGAGCCCACTTCCCTGTCCAAGCCCCAAATCATATTCTTGCCTGAAGCCTACTTCTTTGTTCTAGTTTAAAATTAGATTCCTGCCTGAGCTTACTTTCCTGTTCTAAGTTAGATTCTGAGCTTACTTCCTTGTCCTGGCCCAATGTCAGATTCCAGCCAAGCAGCCCCCAAAGCTGTCTACATGTAACTCCAGTCCCAGGGGATCCGATGCCCTCTTGCCTCATCAGATACCATGCATATATGTAATGCACATACATACATGCAGGCAAAACACTCATACACATAAAATAACAACACCCCCCCCCAAATAAAAATGGGAGAAGCTCAAACTTAATGCACATTGGATTGTATCACCCTAGATCACCTGACTAAAACCCTAGGGCAACAGACAAAAGCTTCATTCAGGGGTCTCTTGTCTTCTGGGAGAAGAGCTGGTCCTTGAAGTGGAATGTACTAGAACTGTGCTCTGAGGTTTCAGATAGCTTCCACAGCCCTTGGAGCAATGCCGCTGCACAGCCAGAGGAAAGAACAGAACCTAGACAACAGAGACATGGCGGGGGGTGGTAGTGGGTAGGGCAGGGGAGTGGGTAGAGGCAGGGAGCAGGGAGAAGGGGCTGAGAAGACTCCCTACTGCAGCCCACCCTGCCTTGAAGCCCTGGGGTCTCCACGACCTAGATTCCCAATGAGTTGGTAAGATCTTGACTTTTACAGAAGAGATCTCTTATGCTATTTTAGTGACTGTAGGAGTCCTTCTCACTCTGTGCAGGCTGGATCGGATTGGTCTGGCACCTCTCAAGGTTGCTGCTTCTGGCCTAGATACTGAAGAACACGAAACAAGCTAATGAATCAGGGTCCCAGCTAATCCAAAGGGAGAGACTGGGCCCATGAGGGGCCCAGGTGAGGAAGTGTCATTGTTCATGTGTGGGACAGGCCTGACATGGGTCTCTGCAGGCTGCTCCCTCCTCCCCTAGGTCAAATGCTGAAAGCCTAGTCTCTAGATAGATCCATGCTAGTGGCTTTGCAGATTGGTTCCACCTATGACACCAGCATCCCCTTGTGGGCATTACAGGAAGGGCCTCATACTTAAGGCTAACTCTGGACTGTTTGGTGTCAGGAGCTGCAGAAACTTGCCATTCCAGTGAAATGGGAAGCAGTGTTTTTAGTCAGCAAAGCTTTGGAAGGCTGATGAGGTGACAATAGAGAGGTAGAGGAGGACGAAAGGTGAGCCGGATTGCTGGACTCTTTTTCTCTGGCAGTCAATTCTGGCTGCTCAAGTCTGTGAACAGAACTAGAGGCACTTGACCAGTTACCACCTCCAGAAAGGCCCTCAAAACCCAGAACATACAAGTCACCAGTCATTTACCAGGAAATTTCCAGCCTTACCTTCAGGTTTCCCAAGAAATCAGGTAGGTGGCCATCCTGGGTCAGTGTCTGTGGCCGAGTTTAGCCCACTTCCCACATGTATTTGTGGAGTTTAAGGTCTGTTGTGCTGTGTGTGCTTTGCAGGCTGCCTATCTGAGTACTTCCTCCCCCCCCTTCCCTGAAAAAACACTCACTTTTCATCTCTTTATCTTTGGAAAAAGTCAAGGTCCACTTTTACTGTTTCCAAAGTACAGGACATCCTAACAAGTGTTTTCTTCAGTTCATGTGCTGGAGCAAACCTCTCCATTCTCCACAGCACAAGCCCTGCTCCTCTCTCAACACCGGCTCTTGCCACATTCAATCCCAGTTGCTGATCCACTTCCATGCGTTTGCACACAAGCCTGTGCCCTTGGTTTCCTCACAGGGAAGTTCTTCAGCTACAGAGCTGTGGTGCTTCCATTGTGTTTCTTGAAGACCAGATGTAGGCCTGGCATATCTCCTGGCCCTGGATCCTCACATCACGTTAGTGCCACGAACCCTCATGTTCACTGTCAAAAGCATTATATATAGATACATCTCTTATCTTTATTTATGTATACATCCGTGCCTCACGTATGTATGTGTGTCATGTGTGCAGTGCCTTCAGAAGCCATAAGAGGCAAAAAGAGGGCGTTGGGTCCCCAGGAACTAGAGTCACAGTTTGTGAGCCCCCTGATTTGGGTGCAAGAGCAGCAAACACTCTTAGCTGCTGAGCCATCTCTCCACCTCTCTCAAGGGCACTTCTGCCACTTTCCTCCTCCCCAGCCTAAGGCCGAACAATATCTGGCCTCACAAGCAGCTCCTGGACGCTTGCTTCACGGAAGGATGTTAGGAACGTCCCTGCTAAGCCAACGGAAGGTCTTACTTTGTTGCTATCGTGGATGTTTGAGTCTTGGGAAATTTGTTTGAAATACAAAAGCAAGCCCTTTGTGGCAGCACAGAACTTTAATCCCAGTATTGGGGAGGCAGAGACAGGAGTTTCAGGACAGTCAGAGCTAAGTCATAAGACACTCTAACTCAAAACACACCACACACACACACATACACACACACACACACACACACAGAGAGAGAGAGAGAGAGAGAGAGAGAGAGCAAACAAGAACAAAAAAGAGAAATATGAGAAATGCAAAAGTATGGGTCTGAAGAGATGGCTCAGCAGTTAAGAGCTCTGGCTGCTCTGGTTTGATGTCCAGTGTCTTAGTCAGGGTTTCTATCCCTGCACAAACATCATGACCAAGAAGCAAGTTGGGAAGGAAAGGGTTTATTTGGCTTACACTTCCATACTGCTTGCTGTTCATCACCAAGGAAGTCAGGACTGAACTCAAGTAGGAGCTGGTGCAGAAGCCATGGGATGTTCTTTACTGGCTGGCTTCCCCTGATTTGCTCAGCCTGCTCTCTTATAGAACCAAGACTACCAGTCCAGAGATGGTCCCACCCACAAGGAGCCTGTCCCTCTTGATCAGTAATTGAGAAAATGCCTTACAGTTGGATCTCATGGAGGCATTTCTTCAACTGAAGCTCCTTTCTCTGTGATAACTCCAGCTGTGTCAAGTTGACACAAAACTAGCCAGTACACCCAGCATCCGCATGGTGGCTCACAGGCATCTGTGATTCCAGTTCCAGGGGGACCCTTATGCATTTGAGGACACCTCACACGAGATACAAGGAAGGGGTGCGGGGGGTGGAGGCATTGTATGGGAACCTTTCTGAACACTTGGCTCATGTTGCTCCCCTGGCTAAGGGTGGGGAGATAGCACAGTGGGTTTCTGGCAACCATACCAGGAGACACTCACAGTCAAGAGAGTGAGTATTTGGCAAAAGACAGGGGATGGGGGTGGGGGGCTGTCCTGAAAGCCCAGGCATGACACTGTTGCCTCAGCCACCTCACGAAGACACTTGCAGATATCCCCACTCACATCTGGCTATATTCATGGTCTAAAAGCAGGGGGGGGGTTGGGGAGGAAGTCAACTACTCGAATTGTAAAACGTGGATGCGGGGTCACTTTTGGCTTAGGATTTCAATCTTACGTCATTACCAACTGTTGCCCAGAGAGCTGACTCAGGACAGGTATGTTCTCTGAGGGCTAGCAGTCTAGAAAGAAGTTAATGACAGCCAGACATTGTAGGTCAAGGTGAGTTTATTGTCCAAATAGCATAACCTAATTGCATTCAAAACCTTTTTCAACATCATCTTCAAATCCAACTTCAAACCAGTCACTCAGAAGAACAAGTTTCGGTTGATTTTTTTTTTTTTTAAGATCACTGAAGACTTAACGGCTACGTCACATCAGCATTGTAGTCAATACAATGTACTTCCCCCGGGTTTCCTAAAGACCTTTTCTTTTTTATTCACACTAATCTGCTACTTTAGACTCTCCTCTTATCCCAACCATAAACCCCACCCACACCTGTTAGAGAGTACACCGTGAGAGAACAACATTGATTTGATATGGCATCGCACTCTTAAAGCAAATTTAAAAAAAAAAAAGAAGAAACAAAATAATCCAAGACGAGAGATCATAACTGATAGATCTGAGGTACACGGCAGAAGGATAATGAACAACACCATGGAGATAATTCGATGGCCCGGTGACTTGCTGGGAACAGACAAGATGATCAGTATAAGAATAACAGCCAATGAAAATTAAGAGACATTTTAACCTTTTTTTTTCTTTTCTGTTTTTTTGTTGTTGTTGTTGTTGTTGTTTTTTTTGGTTTTTTTTTTTGTCAAAGATAGGCACCTGTTGAAACTGAGTGGCTACTGTAAGTCAGTAAGGCACTTTTCCCCCACAAGTGGGCTGCAGGAAAAGGAACGGATCTGCAGCTCCATCAAGGGTGTGTATGTATTGATGGCTTCGTAAAACCAGAGCCAAGAACGGGTCTCCCAGCCCAGCTACGTTTAAAAGCAGAGTAGCGCATGTTCCGGCTCGAGGACTCTTTTGTGCTGTTGAGAATCCAGAAGCATCAAAAGCCACATGGTATACGGAAGCTATAACACCTCCTGGGACTTCCCTACACTATTTCGTACAAATAGATAAGCATGCCGCAGCTGTTGACCACCACCTGGAGTCTGCACTGAGAGAAGCCTGTGTGCGGTGTGCACCTATGGAGGGCTTGTCTGCTTAAGGGGACTTCACTGTCTCAGTATTAATTCCCCTTTTTAAAGCTATTCCCAAGGTTGGACTGTCTAAGGTAAACAAGGGGGAGTCCTTTGGGCTTAGAGGTCAGTTGGCTTACTTAGACTTCTGATTGCTACCACCAGTTCCCACACCACTGTCCAGGACACAGGGACAAGTGTGGTCCTCCAAGCCCTGTCTTCATACCTCATGGAGACAAAGCTCCTCTGCCTTTTTTGTGAAAGCCACCCCGTCTTAGCCTGTTGCTCCTACAGCTCCCAAGGCACAATCTGGTGGATCCCCAAAGAGCTAGACTATAGGAAAGCTCTTAAGCTCCCTCCAAGGGGTCACTTACCCTGCTAGCAACAAGATGGGATCCAGGGGTGCTACATATACCCCCAGCCTGGCTGCTAGAGAGGAGTCCGTCTCAGTAGGCATGCACCTTAAAGCTAGCAACCTATAAGACGGGCTCTGCTTTCCCATGGTGTCCTGGGGACAGTTCAAACCAAAGCAGCCTCTACAAGCTGTCCCATCTAGAAGCAGCTCACCACTCACAGGCTGCCTGGTTCTTAGGAACCATTATGAATTTCCTTATGCTTAGCATATTATTTTTGGCATACTAGGGCTTCTTTCCCCTAGGATTTGGTCAAAACAGGGAAGGATCAAAATTTGGCAGGCTGGGGGAACGACTTAGCCCCCACTGCTGGAGAAAAAAAACAAAAACAACCAAAAACAAACAACAATGACAAATTAGAAACAAAGAAGAGATCATTAGCAAGGCAGAAAAAAGACCAGAATCTGCAATCCCTTCTGTAGGATATGAAGGGGCTTAGGGAGAGCAAGCTGAAATCCTTGGGGTCGTTTAAACCCCTGAGACAGAAATACTACCAAGGAGACCCACATCTAAGCAGAAGGTATTGGTCACCAAGGAATCCAGACTCCCTTCCTTTGTGTAAGTGAGGAGCAGGCAGAATGGCCACTCTACAGGACTCGTCCCACTAGGCTCCAAGGAAGGCAAACAGGAAAAGTGTCTTAGGTTCCAGGTAAGATGAATGGAGGGGCAGATAGTAACCTGCCTCTCCCCTTGTGTGTCAGCTTCCTTCATTCAATGTTTCAGTTAAGCTCAAAGGCCACTCATCAGGTACCCAAGTTGCCCAAGAACTCAAGGGAGTGTGTCTGTCAAGTTCTGTGGGGTCCCTTAAGGACCAGGAGAGGGTGCTGTGCAGTGTGTGAGCTCTGGATAAACACTGGCTAGCTGCAGGCTGCTCCCGTTTCCTCTCTCAAACTTCCCAAACCATCACCCACTGTCCCACCACAAAGCCCCTAGAAATTAGGGTCTTGCTAACTCACCAAGTCCCAATCCTTCCTAAATACACCGGAGACCACAGAAACAGCCTCTCCCTTCTTTCAACTTGCATTCCAGACTCATTCAACCTGGGCCTCCTACCTTGCCCCACTCAATGGGATCCAAACCCTGAAGCCATTCAATGCTACACACAGACAACCTGGCCACACACAGTGCTTGCCTGTCACTGTAGACTGCAGAGGACAAGAGAAGGAGAAAGGAATACCATCCACGTGTGCTGCAGACTCAGCACCAGACTCAGTCCTAGGAAGTCTTCGGAGGCCATCCGAAGTTGGGGTATAGATGCCAAGAAGGAAACTGGTCAATGTTCATGATAAAGGGACCCCATGAAGAGGAAAGTCCTGTGTCTGAATGGGCTACAAGATGGGGGAAGGGTCTCCTAACTGTCTGCCAGAATTCTTCATTGTTGACTCTGGTGCACATATGCAAATCAGGCTGACCTAGACCACTGTCTGTGTTTGATGAATATCTGCCTTGGGTAGAGGAGCCCTTCATCACTGTCTTCTATCATAAGAAGGGAGCCTGTGTCAGAGGGGAGCCTGGTGACCTTCAAGACAGAGAAGACCCCTGGCCTGAGACTCTGGGGTCAGCTTTCTCCTGCTTTCTATCAAGTAGGATGTCCAGTCCCTATCTTCTGCCTGCCCTGTGCCTGGTGCCAGTGGCCTTCCAAACAGAACCGGTAGAGCTGTGAGGTATTATGAAAACAAAAAGAAGTACATTGTTATCATTATTGGTTTTGTTTTGTTTTGTTTTTGTCCAGTAAACCTGAGGTAAAGAATACTCTCTTTGAAGAATGTGATCAGAGGAGGAAAAGAAAACCTGGAAATGAAGAAGCACGGAAGAAAAGGAACAGAACGGAACCAAATGAAACGCAGCCCATCAATGCTACCAGAAGAACAGGAACAGAGGAAAAAAGCTTTTCCAGTACAGAGAACTCATCTCTCAACCATCTACTTCGGGACTTGAAATTTAAGCAGTAAAATAATATATTATAACAATGTTTCTAAAATAGCAGCACACCGTGAAACATTACAGCTAGATACTGTTAATGTGAATGGGGGTGAACGATCTTAGCTTCTTAGCAGCGAAAAATAATAATAAACAGAACAAAAGAAAAATGAAAGATAAGAGACCCTTAGATGTTTCTCCATCTTCAACCCTCACACTGTGAAACAAGGCAGAACCTGTGTATAACGCTTCAAAGCAGCCCTGTTCTGATCTTTTCTCAAAAAAAAAAAAAAAAAAAAAACAAAGCGGATATTTTAACAAATAGCTTCACAACCTGTCAATTATAATTGTGCAAAAAAAAAAAAAAAAACAAAAAACAAAAAACCAAAAAAACCAAACCAAACCAAACCAACTGTGGCTCCCACTTCTGTTTACTGACTGTCTCAAAGAAGTGGGAGAGGGGTCTTCAAGTACAATGAATACAACTTTGCACTAAAATTAACAACAAACAAACAAACAAAAAACGGAAAAGGGACCAAAATGCCACACCCTGATGTTCAGCCTTTGCATCAGAAGTAACTTTTCTTTCCATGTCTAAAGGAGAAAAACATAGACGGGGATTCAATCCTTCTAAGCCATCAGAATGTTTTAGACCTCTGTTGACAGGTTTTCCGAGGAATGCTGGGATGAGGATATCAGCAGAGGGCTTTCTCAGCCCTGGCAGGGACACCAGAGCTGGGTACCAGAACATCAGACTCCAGAAATGAACAGTAACTGGACGAGGGTCAGGAAGGGGAGGGGCAAAGGAGGAAGGCATATTCAACATGATTTGCATAAACCATCCCATATCCCACCCCACCCTCCCCCCAAATTTTCAAAGTGCTTTTCTAATGGAATGGTTTATAACAAAGTTAAACAGTGGACCAGACATGCCAATCAGCACCAAAAGTTAAGGGTTGTTTTTTTCTTTTTCTTAACAAGGGGATTAAAGATCACCTCACCCTCTTCCCTTACACAAGGAAGATTTGTTTTAGATTCCGTCTGTGGTCTCCATCTGCCCCCATTTAGATGCGTTTTGGTCATGGCCCATAGCGAATTCCCTCCATCAGATAACAGTAAAATACATCTACAATGAACCATGTTTGGAAGAAGAAGCCCAAATTCACCAAACACGAGACTTAGGAGCCGTTCACCTGTGTCCAACTGGCAAAAGACATATCCCTTAGGTAGCAGCTACTTTAGTCAGCAAGAGTATGCGACGGAGAGACCCGACCACGCTCAGTCTTGGGAACACGTGGTGAGGCATCAAGGCGCTTCTTACATCCAAAATGGTTCAGTCATGTGGTCGGGTGGTTTTGTGCAACCTCCCCGGCATGTCCCTTCTTGTTTCTGATTCCTCCTTGGGTTCACTGCTTTGCAAACTACTCATGCCGTCCTGGCACCCACAGTTCCTTGCAATTCTAAAGGGGGCATATGCACTACGTCACAAGCACAAAAGACAGTCTCCTCTAATTTGTTCCCATATTGCAGGTATGCACACTCTAGCTAGTCTGCGGGTTCTCCTGCAAGCATCTCACTATGACTTTTACATCATCAAATAATAACGGTTCGAGTGTACAAGGGATCCCCTTATGCTGAACTTTGAACAGGCACCACATGTGTTACAACTATACGGCCTTTTCCTCTCACTTCTAAAAGACCTTTAAATAGGATCTAGGTGGGGGCAGATTTGTTTTTGTTTTTGTTTTTTTCTTTTTTGAAGTTTCATCCTAAAAACACAAAGAACAAGACATAACTAGAGAGAGAAGGGGCTAGCAGATGACGAACACGCCTCTCTCTTGCCGCCCGAATGGCTTCCTCACAGGTCAACATCCCGCACGTCTGTAGGGGTGGTGGCTTGGTCCGGATCTTCCACAGACTTGGATCCGGTGTTATGCTGCTCTTGACGGAACTGCTGCAGGCTGTTCAGCAACACAGCTTCGATTTGCTCCTGGCAGGCTTTGAGACAATCCTAGAGGAGAGAGGTCCAAACAGGGGCTATTAGCACATGCAAATGCATAGAACGCCTCCCAAAGGCAGACACTATCCAACTCACATCCTGATTTTCCTGTGAGGTAATAGAAATGTTCTCAAATGCCATGGAAACTACTCAGTATACAAAGTGGGGTCCACAGCAGGCAGCATCAGCACCATCTGGGAACTAGCTAGCAGCCTATCCCAGATCAAGCAGATCAGAACCGGGGCATTCCAAACTGCATTGACTGGAAGGTGATCCAGCTACAAAAAGCCCTTGCCTGGTTATCAAGGGACCAGCTGGAGGTCTCTTTGTCTGGGAAAGGTGGCACAGAAAGTCTGGTTCCTGCAAGGTGTTAACATTGTAAGGCAAGCAAGCAACCATGGGAGGGATAGAAGGGCGATGCTTAAAGTGTTCAGAAACGAAACATCTCTGCATTCTTTTACCACCCTTGGACCCCTTTCACAAAAACATAATGCATACTGTTTACAAAACTCGGGACACTCGAGCTTGTCCAATTTGGGAATAAGCAAGATTTTGCAGTGTTGCCTCTATTAGTCTATATTTGGTAGGGAAAATCCAGAGTGAGCTGCCCCAGGCAGAAGATTCTATTTGCTGGGAGACATGGAATGTGAGGGCAAGTCGCGGCTGTCACTGGGATGGGACTAAGGCTCAGGCTAGAAGGTTGGGGGGAGGGGCAAGCTGAGGAACCGGCCCCTAGCAGGGATTTTCACCCTAGTTTCTCTGTCCCACCTCCCTGCACTAGGAAGCATCCTGTAGGGTGCTAACTTGAATCTCCCCATGCCTGCTCACAGTTCAGCATAAACTCCCCTCTGTTTATTTCTCTGCTTAGACCTCACCACCTAGGAATTGATATTTTCCCCCAAACATAAAGGCATTATCTTTATTTCCCAGAGACCTGAAAATAAAATTGGCAACAACTATTAAGGAGCAAAAGTTTCCATCCTCTACCCCCGCCCACCCTCCTCCTCCTCATCCCTCCCTACATGACACCTCCATTTTTATTCTTTCCTCTCTCTCATCTGCTCCCCAGTTCAAACTGTAGCTTGAAGATGAGGAATGGCAGCAGATCAAGAGCAAAGGTCAGAAGCTGAAATGTTCTCCTGAACCTGGGAAGGGCGGGAAGCAGGAAGGGGATGTCTGGTGCTCACTCCGAACTGGCAGGGCACAGCTCCATTTGCAAACCCCGGTTTCTCCAAGTATAAAAATGAAGAGCTAAGTAGCAAATCAATAAATGATTGGTGTGTGTGTGTGTGTGTGTGTGTGTGTTTTAATGGCTCCATCTGTCCAGGAATCTGAAAAAATCCTTTGGATTTTGAGACTCATGTTTCTCAGGCTGGCTGAGTAGTTGAAATTTTAAGTACACAAACATGTCCATCCTAGATTTCTGTGAACAAAGGTATAGATCACCAACTACTTAAGACAAGGAGGTGTCGCAGGTTGATCCTAGAGATAGTGTGGTCCAGCATTGGGGGGTGGGGTGGGGGTCAACGCATCACCAGGCTAATTTCAACAGGACCAAGTAAAGGACTCATGTGCCCAGGCTCTAACATCTCTCATCCTGATCCTTGGGATCTGCCACCCTCATTAGCAATTAAAAACTCGGGTCCTGACAGCTTCTCATTTGTTTGCCATGTTTCCTGCTAGGCCAATCTGGCAGCATTTGGTGATGTGTAAATAGCTTTTTCCTGGGAGGCAGAGAGAATGAGTGGGAACACCCCAATACCAGAGACAGCAACCACATCCATGCCTGGCCACCGAAATCAAATCCTACCTGAGGCCTAAGACCTGGGAGCTTCTGGTATTTACAACAGTAGGATTTGTAGCTGATGAGGGACCCTTTGTGAGGCTGGGTCTATGTGGTGGGGCTTGAGAGGAGAAGTCTAAACCATTCCATTTGAAAGGAAGCTGGCTGAGGAGAAGGCTGGAGGATTATGCATCTGAAGACAGCCTAGGCTGCAGAGTGAGACCTTCTATAAATGATGAGGAATCTTTACGGTATGGGGGGGGTGGGGTTACTTGGTGAATATTTTCTGATGTAATTTACACGGGAGAGTCTGCTCTACAGTAGAAAGTTTTGTGCCTCTTGGCCAAGTCCATACAACCTTTTTTTAAAAAAACTAGTCTGCTATCTTCTGATTCCCAGAAAAGATCATCTGGGTTGGCACATCTACCCCGTCATCACGACCCTTGTACATCTCTATTGTATTAATTATGTCAGATGGTCCTCATAAATCAGCCTGCAGAAAGCTTAAGAACTTGGCTTTAGGATCTGCAGCGTCCCTACTCTTCCTACAGTAAGCCTTCCCTTCTAGCTGCCCAAGCTTTTAAAGGGATAGTTGGGAGAAACCCCTACAGGGAAGACAAGATATCTGGCCGTCATTTCTACTGCATGTTCAGAGCCACGGGCTCAAGATGACGCAAGCGTGATGTAATGGTCCAGCCAAGGGTAGGCTCACCAAGTAGTCTAAGCACTGGAGGAAGATCCAAAGGTTTCATATAAACTCCTATGCTCTCCCTTCCGAGTGTTAACTGAAATTCAAATCATCACTGACTCTGGACGATCCCTGATCTTTGCTCCCTCTCATTTGGAGAGAGGAACAAGGACTGATGCAGTTAGCCTAAGAAAGACGGCTACAACGTCATCTGCCATTCACCCGGGAGACTGCTAAACCCATCAGGTCTGCTTAACTGCTGTCTATCAGCTTCCATTTTCTCACAAGTGGTCAGTTATTAGCTCTACTTTCAACAAGGGTCCCTCAGTCCTGGCTCGGCCAGGTAGAAATCCTCTATCTGCAGGAAGTGTAGAACATATTCCTTCCTAAGGGTGGAGAGACCTACATGGTATTCCTCCAACATCCATCAATCATCAATCAATCAATCAATCAATCATCCACTGATCAATCATCCATCAATCAATCCCAACAGTTGCAACCGCCCCAGCTTTGCAGGAGCCCCTCTTGGAGCCTATAGGGCAAATGTACTTCCTGTGAGCTGGCAAAAAGCAAGGAAGAAGACACCACTGCAGGGGAGTCTGAACATGAGTTTGTGCAAGCATGCCTGTGTTTGTGCAAGCAAGTGTGTGTGTGTGTGTGTGTGTGTAGGGGTGATGATAACAGTTTCCTTGATCAAAAGATGCTACATCCATGTGACAAGCAGGAACTCCAGGACCTCAGCTTTGTGGCAGCCTCCGAAAGCAGCAGGCATTGTGTTAAGATGCCCCAAATTAAGCTGATTAAAAGGAAAGCCATAATGCTAGTCTGTCAGCCCGGACAGGTGGTACTCCACTGCGCTGGAGGTCGGGCACCCCTCCAACTCCTCTGATGACGGGCCCCTCCCTGTACTGCCCTGGCCCCCCCCCCCCCCATCCTCAGAGCCCTGACAGCAGCGGCTGTGATCTCCGGCTCGTTGCTCAGCCCCCGACTTCCTCCACTTGCTGGCTCAAACTCTCTGCCCCGCACCCTCCACGGCCTCCATGAATGGACCCACGGAACCTCCAACCATTAGCCCCCGGTGTAACTGCATCCACCCATTGTCAGTACACACGCACTGCACTCAACAGTGGGACAAAAGACTGAATGAGCCGCAGACCCGCGGCCAACTCAGGCAGAGACAACTTAGGAAACTATCTCATTCTTCCTTTCTTCACAGGCTGCTTGGCTCGTTTCCTTGCATACAGAATGAGGCAGACAAGAAATGAGGGAGGGAGGGCGGGAGGCAGCCCCCAGCTCTACCCGCCTCCCCACCCCCAGGCATGCTTTCCAGAATTCCTACTTCCCCGAAACCCCCGTAAAGCACACTGAAGATGGCATCGGTCAGAGGCACTTTGAGAATACAAGTTTCAAGCCAAGGGGGGAACAGAAGAGATGATAGGGACCCCCTCTCCCCAGAAAAGTTTGGGTCCAAAATGAGCAATGCTTACTTAAGTTATTTGTTTTGTAATTACTCACTGAGAAGTTGTATCATAAAATGCCAAGATGACCCTAAGGGAAGAATATTCTAGAATCTATCCTAGGCAGTTCTGGAGAACATGGCAAGGGGTTCTGTTAAAACCGAGGCAGAACTGACAGTATACTAGAGCCTCTGTTTGTTCTATTATATATCTTCTAGAAACTTCCTCAAATCTTTATAGCATGGAAGCCTCAATTCAACTTTTTTTCCCGTCTTGAACTATTGGGGATTGAACCTTGCAAGCAAATATTCTACCACTGAGCCTCATACCAGCTCTACTCTATATTGACTTAAGTGTGTGACTGACAGTGAAATTAAGAGGTTGCTCTAAGATAAATCTTCTGTTTAATTATGTACATGTAGATAGACAGGTAGATATAGACAGATGATAAATCTTTCCTAAGGTCCTGAATGAATGAGAGGCACATTTGAACCCCCTGTCTGCCTTTTGTCCTTCCATCTTTCCCTCCCTTCCTCCAGCCTTAGTTTCTAATGAATGCTGGAAGCTTGGGATAAAAAGCCAAGTTCAAGGTAGGTCTTATTCAAGAGGCCCTACAGTCAAGTGAACAGTGAGGTAAATTCTGAACCACAGCAAGATTACACTGTGGAGGGGATGGAAAGGGAACAGGATTCTGTAGGGGCCTGGGATGGTCAAGCCCTGCTCTCAAACTCCCTCTTGGCAACAGAAGTCTGGGTATGAAGAAGTTCCCTGAGAGCCAAGCAGGCCTCCCTGGCTAGTGTCTGTTTTTAGTAACTCTTAACTTGTGGCTGGAAGGGAAAAGGACCTAAAATACACTGTCCTCTGAGACTTCCCTCCGTCCCTGTAAGACTGTCAGGCTTCTCACTCAGACTTCTCTTTGGAATGGAGCTAGTCAATTGATTTTGGCAACCATATGGAAAACAAAGCCCGTTTCTCAGAGCCGCGTGGGTCCCTGCAGCCCCAGCTATCAGCTGCCAGTGAGCTGGGAGATGCTGTCTAGCTATGGCTGGTGAGTCCAGGGGACCAATTTTCAACCTTGACCTCGGGCCAGCCGTGAGAGTAGAACACAGTGGCTCTGAAAAGACGGTGAAGAACTCGGGGGAACTCAGGAATGGCAGTCAGCTATCAGTGGCTCCTGGCTTCTATTTGGATTGGTTTAACTTCTCCACAGGACAGAGCAACATACTAACTGGCATTTCACAGGGATGATCTGTATGAGTGTGGTATATTTATATGAATAAAATATCATGGCATAGGGGCTGGAGAGATGCTTTAGAGGTTAAGAGCACTGGCTGCTCTTCCAGGGGGCCTGAGTTCAATTCCCAGCAACCACGTGGTGGCTCATAACCATCTGGAATGGGATCTGGTGCCTTCTTCTGGCCTGTAGGCATGCATGTAGGCAGAACACTGTACATATAAATAAATTTTTTTTAAAAAAGATACTATGGCATAAAATTGATCATTTTTGGTACATTTTGGTGCAATGTACATTCATACTGTATGTTATGGCTAGGATGTTCCACTTCCCTACCTGCCTATCTTCCTTCCTTCCTTCCTTCCTTCCAACCTTTTGACCAACTTTCCTTCCATTTTTTGTTTCTATGAATTTGACCTCTCTAGCTGCTTCATCTATGACTTCTCTTTTGCGTCTGGCTTATTTCACTTAGCACAATGTCTTCAAGCTTAACTGCGTACTTAGTGTCTATAGGATGACATTTCTTTGGGAAGGCTTTCTGATATCCCATCATGTGGCCATACCACATTTTGTTTCTCTTAGCCCAAAGACATGTTTTGAAATTTTTTTTACTCTGCTCAAATTTTGTATTAGGCATCCTAAGTTCATTTGCAGACATGCCCTGCCTCTCTTAAAGTGCCTCACGCTAGCATTTGTGAGGACCCCCGCCCGCCCCCCCCCCCCCGGACACTTTTCTTTTCCTTATTGAATTTTAATTAATCTGTTTTTATGTGTATTGGTGCTTTGCCTGCATGTATGTGTGCACCACATGTGTGAGGTACAGATCACTGGGAGCTGCCACATAGGTTCTGGGAATCATACCCAGGTGCTGGAAGAGCAGTCGGAGCTTTTAATCACCAAACTATGTCCAGCCCTTACTTCCCATTCCTTCATTAATCACTAAGTTATTGTCTGCGCTCCATCTGCCCATCCCAGCTTCTAGTGTGGTGTCTGGGGACCAGGCCTTGCTCATCTCTGCTCTGTAAGGCAGCCGTCAGCAACAACTGCACGTTCTAAGCGCTTCCAGAAGTGAGTTCATGGTGTGATTCAAACACACCACTTCTTCATTCACAGGATGCTGAGCAGAGGTCATGAAAACAGAAAACCAGAACCCTTCTCCCACTGATCAGCAGTGCATTGGCCTTCATTCAGACTTCCGCCCTTCAGACAACACACGTTGATGAAGGGGAGGCCATGCAGGCACACCCATCCTTTCCCCTAAAAATACTTCTGGGAAGCAAATGGATGAGCCTCAGGGAGCAAGGTGTACCCGTGCAACTTTGAGGCAGCAGCTGTATACCTGGACACGTGTGGTTGGTTTTACCAGTTCATTATGTCCATGCTTGGATTTCAGTACTACTTCAAGGTTTACTCTTGGGCCCATTGTGAGACTCAAGCATGGACCTGCACCCTCAAGTAAGACAAGACACCGCTCCCTTGTAGAAATAAGGTATCAGGGACAGTTAAATGGCTCAGTAGGTAAGGGTGCCTATCACTAAGCTTGCTGACACAAGTTCGATTCCCAGGACCCACATGGTAGAAGAAGAGACAATTTCCATAGCAGGCTATTCTCTGACCTCCTCACACACACACACACACACACACACAAATAAGCAAAGGTAATTCAAAAATTTGTTAAAAGAAATAAAATACCAAATTTACAGCTGTAATCAATGGGAGCTGCTTGTTTGTACTGACAGCAGGCTGTGTTACTGGGGTTCCCTGACAGCTGCATGGTACCGGAGAGGGGAAGGTGGCATCTCTAGTGTGAGATGACAGGCTGGTGTGCAGCCATACAAATCAGGGCAGAGACAGAGAGCCTCCCTCTGTGGGAGCTCGATCATTTCTGCCCCTGTGTAACAGTAGAGAGGAGTGGGGTGAGAGAGAAAAGCAAAGAATGGGGTCCTCGTGAGGATGTCAGCCAATCAGAGCAGGCCTACAAGTGTCAAAAGTGTGGTGATACCAGAGGGTCAAACTGTCTTCGTGGGCACAGTGTGTGTCTGTGTGTATATGTGTTTGTATGTATGTGTGTATATGTGTGTACGTGTGTTTCTACATGTGTGTTTTTGTGTTTCTTTTTTTATTAGATATTTTCTTTTTTTTTTAAAGATTTATTTATTATTACACATAAGTACACTGTAGCTATCTTCAGATGCACCAGAAGAGGGCATCAGATCTCATTACAGATGGTTGTGAGCCACCATGTGGTTGCTGGGATTTGAACTCAGGACCTTTGGAAGAGCAGTCAGTGCTCTTACCTGCTGAGCCATCTCACCAGCCCAGATATTTTCTTTATTTACATTTCAAATGTTATCCCCTCTCCTAGTTTCCCCTCTGAAAACCCTCCATCCCTTCCCGCCTCCCCTGCTCACCAACGCACCCACTCCCGCTTCCTGGCCCTGGCAGTCCCCTATACTGGGGCACAGAACCTTCACAGGACCATGTGTGTGTGTTTCTATGTGTGTGTCTATGTGTGCGTGTGTATGTTCAGAAGTTGAAGAAAAGTTTGTTACTGGCTAACATCCTATTTATAAACTAATCCTTAGCAGGAGACATTAGGAAAAGTGAAGATCAGGACCTGGGTTGAGCCCCTACACACACACACACACAAAACATGGAGAGTCAGAAACACATTCTCCATGCTGTGCTGCGGGTGGGGGTGGGGAGCCTCACAATCCATGTCCTGGAGTCCTGGCTAAAAAGCATGCTTTTTGGCACCAACGCTTCAAATGCTCTGTTTAAAACCCGGTTCAGAGAAAGAAAGACCCATGGTTTAGTTCTATCAAGGCCTTTAAGGCCTTCACCTCTCTGAGGCAGTGTCAAGGCCAAATACAGGTGAGTTGCTGGATGGCTGTGAGCTTCCTGAGTTTAAACAGCTTGTGTTCAGCAGACTTCTGCGAGGCACCATCCCCAGGTCTGTGCATTACACGGTGTGACCCTTGAACCCAGTAAACTCCCTCATGGGGCAGTCTGAATGCCCCTGCATATCCAGAGGGTGTCTGGTGAATCTCCCCTGCATTCCCAAGCCAAGCCTCTCCATGGTGAAACACCAGGACCTAAGAGCCAACAATACTCCCCTCTCTGCTTAGCCTTTCCACTGAATGCCTTTTGCAAAATACAAAGCTCCCAAGAGCCACAGCAATAAGCAAAGTTTCCAGGCTGGAGACAGAGCTCAGAGACTTGGGTACTGGCTCTGCTGTTACCTGTCCTGCCTCTCTGCTGCAGCCTCTCTCTGCTGCCTGGGGGGTGGGGAGCAGGGAGGAGGGATGAAGGTAACTGAGCTCTGAGTGTTATCCCAGATAGAACTCTTTTCAACTGTTACATCCTAGCCAGTGAAATCAGGACCTACCTTGTGCGATCCTGGTCCATCTCAAAACCTCTGTGTTTAAGATCCCTGAATTCTGGCAGCCAGCAGCAGCCTTGGGGCCATCCACACAGAATGGAAAAAGACTAAAGCTAATAATAGTTCTTGAATTTCTACTGCACTCGATCCTTGTGTGCTTTGCCATCCACCAAAAGCTTTTGAGTAAAAAGAAAGCCCGAGACAGGATGGCAGGAAGGCTGACTGGCAGAGATATCACTCACAAGGCCACCTCTCAAATCTGCTCCCTCTGCCACAGCCACTGGCCAGCTTTAGCTGTCCCCTCTTTGTGCCTTCCCACTTCATTGGGGAGTGAGTAGACCTGGACTCTCTCCATGGCAGAGCAGAGGCCTGACAACGTGAACATAAATGGACATGAACCCTACACTGCAGAGGAAAATCAGTTGACTGCCCCCACTTCCATCAACCTGCTGAGATCCTGTCTGTATTTTAAGGTACATGCATGCTTTCATAAGAGGAAGCAGGCGGTCTTTGTGCACTCCTGTAATCCCAGCTATAGGGAAGCAGAGGCAGGAGGATCATGAGTTCAAGGCCAGCCCAGGCATCTTTGTGAGACTGTCTCTCAATAAAATTTAGAGAAGGAGGGCTAGAGATTAAGAGCACTGATTAAGAGCACTCCCTGAGGTCTTGAGTTCAAATCCCAGAAACCACATGGTGGCTCACAACCATCTGTGATGGGAACAAATGCCCTCTTCTGGTGTGTCTGAAGATAGTGACAGTGTACTCACAGACATAAGATAAATAAATCTAAAAACAAAACAAAACAAACCCTTAAGAGCTGATGATGTAACTCAATGGTATAGTGGTTGCCTGGGATAATGAGAGCCCAACCCCTAGTCACACACACACACACACACACACACACACACACACACACACACACACCTCGAGGGAAGGGCATCAATCTGCTGGAGTTTGACCTTTAAAGACAAGACACCAAGAAAACAGTAACGAAAACAAAAAGACTCCGAGCCACCATCATAAATCAACCATCCTTCCTGGAACTTGAGGAGAGACATCGGGTTTCAGCCAAGGGGACTCAGCCAAAAGAGCAGGTACCTACCACATCAGTGTGGGTGATCTTGGCCAGCAGCTCAGTCAGGGCATCACACGTGAGTGTATTCACTTCATCATCCTGCTGAAGCCCACAGATGGCTGCTCCCACGCTTCCAGTTGCGATCATCGACGGCGGGTACATGGCAAACTTGAAGTCTGCAAAGAACCAGAAGCTTAAAGTCAGGCCCAGAAGGAAAACGGGGCCCAGTGCTTGCCGGACAGCTGATGCGCAGAAGCTGGAAGGCATAGACCTGCTGCCCCTAGAACCCCTGGATCCACAGCCACTGTCTCCCTCGACTCCTTCCTTCCACAGGGGGCCCTTATTGACTTGTCAGTTGTAGATATTCTCAAAGACACAGAGGCAGGAGAGAAAGGGTGCCTATCTGAGTACACAGCTAGTCACCTGGGGCTCTGAGTCCCAGACACTCTGTGCCCTACAACTGCTCAAGAAGTCAACACATGCCTGCGACCTTTTAGTGAGATGATTAAAACATGTTATCTTCCCTGGCTGAGGAGTCGACTCAGTGGTTAGAGTACTTATTACATCCTCTGAGGAGAGGACCCAGGTTTGATTTTCAGCATTCACACGAACTGTCTACAACTCCAATCTCAAGGCATCTGATACCTTCTTCTGGCCGCCACAGTTATCAGGCATATGGTATGCACACATACGTGCATGTGTGCATGTGTGTGCATGTAAGCTAAATGTAGAAGCAGAATAAGGTGAGTTGGCTTAATTTTCTTGAGTCTCAACTTTTAACCCTACGTTAAGGATCTTCAGAATGTTAGGGCGGAGGACAGGGCTTTTCTCAAACACTAAAGACTAACAAATTCTAATCACACTTGTATTTTTCTAAGAGTGAAGGCAGGGGATTCACCTTAAATAGTAGGGGCAACCTGGGACCTTAAACTCATTCACCGCTGAGTGATTCTCTAAGGGGATCCATGGAACTGTGATCCATGAACTGCTGCTTTCAATGCAGAGGCGAATCCTGCCAAGGCGGCCTGGCCCTGCCAACTGCTAACATGCATGCATTGCGTGTGGTATCTGTTTAACACACAAAGCCACCATGGAGGGTGATGTTGTGGATGGAAGGAAACCTGGGAACTGTCAAGTTGATCTTGTCTTTGTCCCTGCCTTGGGCTCACAGATTGAGGAGGTGACAGTGTCACCATCGAGTGGCAGTTGTGAAATGGGGTCCACTTTCCAGTGAATGATCTCTAGTTGTACCAAGACACCAGTAAGTCCAGTGGAGACTGAAGGCAGAGCACAGAGGGACACATGAGTCACACATCAGCTCATAGTGAGAATCCTGGGCTGAACACGGCACGCTCAGAGCAACCTGGACTCTTCTCTTCTCTTAGGGCAATGCCCTCTCACAGCAGAGCATCACAGAGAGGCTTCTGCAACGGAGAGAGAGCCAGTACCTCAGCATCGTGGTTCTACTGTTCTTAGACACTCCACAAATCAGTGAACCACACACACTCCCCTGCTCACCTGGGCTCAATCCCAGGAGCCAGGTAGGCCTGGCCATCTGTCTGTCTCCTTGGCTTTGTTCCTTCCACTGCTCACCACTTTCACTTTGAGGGCCATATACTATGGGATTTCACCCAACTCCTGCTGGCTGCTGACCCCTGCCTATGTCTTCTCTATCCTGGCTGATGTGATGAAGCCAACCTCCCTCCCTGGCTCTTGCTGTGTTGTAAGTCTCCCCAATATAGGCTACAGGAGACTTTCTCTATCTAATAAACTTGTTAGCTGCTGTGTGGGGCATTCATAGTGTAGACGAGGTAGCCATCCCATGGCCCTGGGCCCACTGAGGCCCTGGGTGAGAGCACCTGTCAGTGACAGGGCACTGAAGTGCTCTCAGAGTTCCCTCCCTCGTGCTGGGGCATCAGATAGGGAGTACACCCAACATTCCTGCAGAACTTTGAAGTCACACTGCTAACAAAACCAACTCGGGGTTAGCATGTGGAGCCAGAAGGGGTGTGCGGCTTGACCTGGGGCGCAGGTGAAAGGCCAGGGAGGGGATCTTTACCTCTTCCCTAAGAAAGTACTGAAAGTCCTTCTTGGGCAGAGTCTGACTGGCTCTTTATTCCATGCTCCAGTACGCACATCTACTCCTTCCCCAGTGGGAAAACAGGTGCTCCCAAGAAGTAGCCGTTTCTTATGGCTGGGTAGCCAGTTTACTACACAGCAGTACAACCCAGTTTGGTGTGTCATACGTGGCTTCATACACACTCTATGGGTATCTTTGAAAGGAACTTTTCTGACCTACAAATTTGCTGGGTCGTAGTGGCACTCAGGAGGCAGAGGCAGGAAGATCTCAGAGTTCAAGACCAGCCTAATCTACAGAGTGAGTTCCAGGACAGCCAGGGCTACACAGAGAAACCCTATCTTGAAAAACAACAGCAAAAGTACCAATTTACCTTTTTTTCCACCATGCTATCCTGAGGATTAGCTACAAGAGCCCATGCTATTAATTCATGCATAGAACCTGGCTCAGGGTAAACCTGAGATGCCACACGTCGGTCACCCTCGCTCCCAATCCTTATCCTGCTTGCCACCAGTCCACATTGACTCTGGTGTGGTTCACCCAGAGCCTGGAAGCTCCTATGAGGAGCCTCGGGCCTGACCTCCTCCCTCGTGGTGGGAGCAGGTAAAGGACCCAGTACAGAGGATGGGAATCTTGGGGTGTCAGACGACTGCTCAGTGCCACTGCTCACTCCCTAGGGGTGCTGGGCCTCCGATTAAAGAGACCCCAATCCAGTCTGTGCTTAGAGTAACCCTCAACGTTTTCTCCTACATGCCACGAAAGGAAACACAAAACGGCTCCTGCCCAGAAGCCAACCACATGGGCCCTAGATTCATCTGCCACCTCCTCGTGGTACCAAATATCCAGGACTCCACAGAAGCAGCTGGGTGTCTGGGGTGGCTCCCGAATCTGCTCCCGAATCAGGAGAAGCACTCCATAACCACCAACTTGGAATATGCACTTAAAAAAAAAAACCATGATATTTCACTGGCCAAACTGTTCTACACCGATGGGGTTTAAAAGTGGGATGCTGTGGTCCTGCTCAATGAGCTTATTAAAAAGCAGGAGGAGTAGTGCTAACAAAAGGCTCCCGGAGGCTGCTTTACTCTTGTTGTCCACTAGGGGGAGGGAGTTCGGTCTGTGACGGAGGAAACCCAACCAACAAGTCTGATGTCTCGGCTTCTTCCTCTCCTTCAACCTGTGGTGAGGTGCAGGTTTCAAGAACCAGACCCAGGGTGCTCTTTGGACATCAAAGGACACCCATGATGTCACTTAGCACCTACACATCTGACACCCCCCCAGAAAGGGTTCAGCACAGCCTATCCTTCTAGTTCAAGGCAATAACTATTAATGGCGATTTAGCTTGGGTGGAAGGGAGAGAGGAGAGCTGTGGCTGGAGAAAAGCTCTCATTCATCTCAGGGCCAGATGAGGCGCAAGATAGCGAGTATCAGTTACAGAACTTCAGTTCAACAAGCTACTCCCCGCCCCCCCGCCCCCCGCGTCCCCGCCCCATGACTGCCCTCTAGAGGCAGCTCGGAGGCACCCGGGTGGAAATGTGGGTTTCATTCTTCCTCCCTGGCCACCAGAGAGGCTTGGCTTACATTCTAGAACAAGAGTCAAGTCCCCAGACTTTTCAGGGCCACCACAGTCTGGAAATCAAATGAACACCTTTAAGACTTCTCTTAAAGAAGTCTGGGTGTACCCTAGGATTCAACCCTACCTTAGGGTTACACAGGGAGTTGGGTCCAGCAGCCACAGCGATACTCCCAATGCAAAAAGAGGCAGGTGTGGGGTATCTGTACCAAGTTTAAACTCGATACCATTGAAATCATGTGCTCAGAATGGTAAGGTTGATCGTAGCCTCCTGGTTACCCGGGGCGGGTGTGTGTGTGTGTGTGGGTGGGTGGGTGCTTTTTGCCCTGTTTGCTGACCTGGAGCCCTCCAGGAGAGAGAAGTCCACTTCTGCCTTCTCCCGAGCCACACATTCTGGGCTGGAGCTGCAGTTACAACTCTCACCCCACCTAAAATTCCTCCACCACAAAGGCCAGTGGGGAGAGCAGCTCCAGGCAATCCCAGACCACCTCTCTCCCAGAAACCACTGTAGGCTGGATCGGAAAGGAGGACACACCTCATTGCCCTGCCACCAACCTTACCCCAGAACCCCATAAAGGAAGACTGCTGGGTCAGCCACACTCTTCCCTCCCTGGGCCCCTGGACTGCCCACGCTCTCTTCCCCTTTCACACACACATACGCTCAGCACGCCCCCTCGGAAGGACTGCCAGCTCTTTCACAATTGGCTTTTCCCTTAAACTAGCAAGGTCTCCCCAGGGCTGGCTACCTACCACCTCTTCAGGGACTGCCCCCTTCCCACGACTTTGTGAACCCTTAAAACCCTGGGACATCCTCAGGTTCAGGGTGGAATATTCAGGACTGGAGTTAAGAGACGGAGGGTGTGAGGTGATGGGGCACACAAGAGCACCCTCCCATCTTTGGTCCTTGAGTTGCTCTGAGCCTACTATTATTCAAGGGTGCTAGTGAACTTGGGTTCGCTAGATTTTGGCCCCAGAAGCTCATGTCCTCAAGAGCAGTAGGCCTCTGGGTTTAGGCTGTCCAGCCTACTGCCTGTCTGCTGGCCCCAACACTCCCCTCCACCATCCTCCCATACCCACACACCAGCAGGGTTCCGAAGCTTATTCACTTGCAGGACCCCAAATGCAGACCAGGAGAGACATGGGGGCTTTGTGGTCAGGCCCACCCATTCCAGGCCCAGGAGGCCTGAGCACCTCCGCCACTTTCTCCTCAATCCACATCTCTGTAGCAGTACTTGGCACATGATTCTGACCCCTTCCCACTCTTTGGCTAAAGCTAGGTCAAGGCCCCTAACAGGCCCATCTTTCTGACTGGCCCTACCTCCCACTGGGCCTCTGCCCCTAGTCACCGAATCCCAGGCTCCATATTTGGGCCTCAAAGTTGGCAGCTGCCCCAAGGATTTGGACAAGATGGCCAAGAATGGGGGATGGGATCCCCAAGAACACAGAACGGACCTGTAGTCTATACAGAATTGGAGGAATCCATCCAAGCCCGAGTAATTGCACTTATCACCCTACCCCCACCCCAGTGCAAGATTAGGGAGGAAGAAGTGAAAGGCTCCCCAAAGACCTGTTGGTCAAAAGATAAGGTCAAAGCAGGACTCTGGCCACTGGCAGCTGGGTGATGTGGGAATTTATGGGTCTGGGGGGTTAGGTGTCCTAGGGCCACAGAGAAAAGGCTGACTGGCCCTTCCTCCACATTGAATCATTGCAAGAGGAAAGAGACAGTTCCTCGGAAACAAAACTGCAGGTCAGTGTGGGACTGACCTCTAGAGCCCAGGCCAGTCAGCAAGAGAAGAGCAGGGAGCTGAAAGTGCTGTCCAAAGCGTAGCAAAGGCTGGGGCTTCTTATTGCTCATCCTCTTCCCTGACTGTAGGAAGAGCAGGGGACTCCACGAAGAAGCTGGGACACCACAAGTGTGCAGGGCCCCGAGGGCTGCTGGACCAACGCAAACTGAGCGCGTGCACGTACTCGCGTGCAAGTGACACACAAACACACACACCTCTCTAAAAAGGGGAGATGGAATCCGGCACGCCAGTGAGAGGCCGCATCCATTTCCGCATCCACCTTAACTGGAGCCATTCTCAACATCAGTGAACTTTCTCGGGAAGCTCCAGGCTTGCTCTTCTGTGGGTCAGTTTCCCTACCCACTCTCCCAAGGCTAGAGAAGGATGTATCCAAAGGCCTGTTTTGCAGATCCCAGATGAACTTCAGAGAGGTCAAACAGCCTGAGCCAGGTCACTCAGTGGTAAGTAACAAAGTCTGCCTGACCTTTGAACTTCCAACAAAGCACAGGCCCTATTGTTCGTTATAGCATCAGCTATACAAACACATAGTTAAATGTTACAAGGAATTAAAATGTTACACTCCACCCGCCACCCCCTATCACATCAACACATTTCAACAACCCTGGGTGAACTGAGCTGCACCCCACGCATGGTCAATTCTTTCTTTACCTGCTAACCCTGAGGAGATGAACTTTTGACACTTGGGCCCTGAATTCCCAAGGTTCTAGGGCAGCGCTTCTCAACCTCAACCTTCCTACTGCTGTGACCCGTTAATACAGTTCCTCATACCGTGGCGACCCCCAACCATAAAACCATTCCGTTGCTACTTTGTAACTGTAATTTTGCTATTTGTGATTTCTTATGTAGATATATGATATGTAGGATATCTGATGTGCAGGAATATCTGATACGTAAGCCCCGCGGGACGTATCGACCCAGATTGAGAAATGATGTGCTAGGGTCTTCTACCCAGGTGTGAAGCCAATAAAGCTATGTATCAAAAATCCTCTCCAGAGCTCAGAATAAACGGATCTTTGCTTAAAGGTTCACTCCCTTGTCAACAGGAAACAGCAAGAAGGCAATAAAGCAGCGCCACGGAGAAGGAATTCCTTCCCCCTTATCAGGGCGGGCACCATATTTATCTTGTCGTTAGTCCTTTAACCTATATTTGCTCCCACCTTCCTTAAATTCCCTTTGGGGCTTATCTCCAAGCCGTCCTTTTCCTCAAAAGATTAGAGATTTAAACACAACCAGAGAGCAGTATCTATAATCTTCAAAGAGCACTTTAGACACCATAAACAATATTTTAGCGGGCACCGACTCCCTTCCCTTTACTATACCTGCCCTCATAAAGAACTTACGAGTGAAGCAGAGAGAGAGAATGTTCTAGCTCTGAGAAAGCACGAGCGAGGCTCCAGGCTGGCTTACTCAGACTTGCCTAGACACCCAACCCATGGCCCCGTGGGAGCCCCGTGAGCCCCCTCTCACCGGTAGCGCACAGAGCGATGAAGGTCTGCGCATGCTTGCGGATCAGGGACAGCTTCTCCTTTTGCTGGGGCAGCTTGCGAAGGATGTGCTCAATGAAGTCGTGAGGGGTGACTGCGGCCAGGTTCCACTTCAGCTTACCCAACACCACCAGTTCCCACTCCTGCAAAGGGTGGGAGGAAGAGGGCAGAGTTCTAAGAATCCATAGGCTGACTCCAGGCCCGGGTTGGGGGCTGGGTTCCTGACCAGCTCTAATGATGCTCATTAAAGCTCCTTAAAGCTCCGCTGCAGCCTCATCTGTCACTGTGCCCCTCATGCTTTGAAGTTGCTTGAGGCTCTTCTTGGGCTAAAAAAAACCGTCAGGCTCCACTGAAAATAATGAGAGGCCAGGTAACTACTGCCAAGACCAGCCTTTACTCTAGTTTTCTTCCTATCTCACCCCTACCCCTGACTTCCACAAAATGTTCTTGCCTGCCTACTCAGAAAGGTGGGCCTATAGTAAGATCTAGCTAAGGCCATTGTGGTGCTGTGACGAGAAATTTGTTGATGATATCAGAAGACTCACAGTCTCTTTACTCCTCATGGGAAAAAATGATGCTTACAGATGCAGAACAGCAGAAGCCTCCTTGGCCCAGCTCCTTGGCAGCCAGTTCGCTGGCCTTTCCTCCTGGGCTCTGCTGCCAACACCTTCCCCTTTGACACACCATGAAGAAGTCTTGGGATATGACACTCACCCTTTCACCTGAATCTTCACTGGCCTTTGTCTTCTTGGCTAAAGGGCCTGAGGTGGTCACTTGTGACTCCATTTTGCACACTCTGATTTGGGGCAAGGTGGAGGTGCTTAAACAGGGTCCTAACATTCTTCAGCCCATGTACTGGGATGTAACGGTCTTTTTTTAGGGGGCTCCACTGCACCCCACTAGTAGGCTACTTTGTGCCTCTTCTTTTGTAAAATAAACATGGGGAATAATACCCCAAAGAGATGTACACCTGGAATTGCATGTCTGGGGTTCTACCTCTTTAAGGCTAGAAGTTTGAAGCTAGCTTGAATTATGTAAAGGTCCCAATTTTTGTTTGTTTTGGTTTTGTTGGGGGGTGGGGAGGGTGCAATCAAAAGGAAATGATCCCAGTCAATCAGTAGGATTCAAAAGTGCAGGATGCTACTACTGCCTGGCAGTGACTGACTCTTCAGTTCACCTGGCTCCATCTACTAAGCTTGGGGACCGGCTATAAAGCCCCTGTCAGCTGGACCAGCTACAGTGTTTCCTGGAGCAAGCTCCTCTAACATGTAAAATAGGAAGGTTCTTCTAGGGTGCCTAACTTATGGATGGGAAGCTGGCACACTTTATTTGGAGAATTGAGTTAGCTTTGCCGGTCCTGGAAAAATTAGGGTGTCTTGAAAAATACCTCCAGTCCTCCAGCACACCAGCCACATAGAAGATTCTTTTCCATGTTTTGTTTTTTTCTTTTTGAATAAACAAGCTGGCCTCCAATTCTAATCTTTTTTTTTCCTCCCCACAAGCTTTCAAGTGTGCCTGGGCTTTTTGCAGGAAGTTAAGATAAAAAAAAAATTCCTTAACTACGTAAAAATCAGAAATGGCTTGAATCCCAAACCCTTCCTTCTTCCAGGGCAATGTGAGCACAAACTCGTCCTCTGGCACCATTATTGAAAGAAGCAGATCTTCCAGAAGAAAGCACCTTTAGGGGCCTCTCAGACCAAACCAGAAGCAGCTGAAATCTGGCAGTGTTTCAAAGGTGAAGTCATTCAGGCCCCTCTTTGCGTTCTCGGCAATTCCTCCCCCAGCCTTGCACATGTCTGCCACTAGGTGGCAGCACAGGCCCAGAAAGGACGGCTCCTCACAAAGGGCTCAGTTCAAGAAGCCAGTCTTTGCCCAGGAGATTAAGCAGGCCCAGGCAATGGTAGCAAGAGGGAGGGAGTCATAGAGGGGGTGGTCTTCTTCCACCAGTGCAAGGTGTGCAAACCACTGTAAAAGAGAGCTGCAGAACCTTCAGTGTGTGGTGTTAACATGGGGGTAGGGGGAAGTGCATGAGAAAAAAAAGGTAGATGGTTGGGGGAAAACCAAGACAGGACCCCCTGGGGACTGACTGTATCCAGGTCACTGTGCCTTTTGGAGCTGAACTCTCCTGCTTCAGATCCCACCAATAGAAAGCCTTTGCATCCAAGTTGATATGTTCATACTTAGTGCTTTGTTGGTACTTAGTGATCAGCTACTATGTTTGTCCGTTAGACTTTATTGGTCTTTAAGATATTACCTGTTACACCTCCAGGGTCTTGGGAAACAACACAAACTAGAATGTGAGAAATCAGTTCTCAGGGTTCAGTGGAAATCTGGACCTTAATTAAAACATCATTAACTAGAATATTCTTTTTACGCACCCCTCCCCCCCACCAACAGAATTTTACCCTCAAGAATTTCCATGAGGCACTGATAGCTTTGCTCACTCCCTGACGTGGGAAGACTAGCTCTCTCCTACTAAAGGACGTCTTTTTTTTTTTTTTTTTTTTTTCAGTCTTGGTTAGTGTGGCGGCCTTAGTGTGATGGGGGAGGGCAGAGTCAGGAGCAGGGAGGGCGGCATTACCAGCAGCTCCTGGGGCTTCACAGAGTTGTCGGTGTAAATGCACAGCTTTTCCGCAGTCAGCGGGATGGTCTCTTTCAGCTTGGAAGCTAGGAACATGCACACTGCGCCCAGGAGCTGAAGATGGGTCTTAGGAGTCGGGACTCCAGCCAAGAAACGGTCCAGGTAATTCATGGCCAGAGGAAAGACCTCTTCTTCACACTTCTGTTCCTCACAGACCTACAATCAAGAGTGGGGTAGGGTCCGAGGGGATAGGGAAAAATTAGTATCAGAAACAGAGGGAAAAGAAAAATAAAAGCATAATCCGAGATAACAAAAATAATTTTTTTTATGTGTGTATGGGGAGGGGGAGGAGAGTAGAAAGGATAGTAAGAATAGAGATGAGAACAGTGGGGTGAATCTGAAGGGCTCCTGGGGTTCGGGTATTCCCGCAAAGCTGAAAAGGGTGATGAACTAAAACCTCCACAAACCCCAAGGCAAAGCCCAGAGCCGCCGCCGCCTGCCGTTCCCTCTGGCTCACTTCTCAGCTCACCAACTCACTCTCTTTTTTGGATTTCGTCATCTTTTCAAAAAATCAATAAAAATATTCTGGAAGCTCCGAAAGTCTACTTCTTGGTCTCGTTCGGATCCTCAGATCCTATTCTACCATTCCCGACAATTGAAAAAAATGTCCGGGGTGGTCTCGGCGGCCCAGGGGCCGCTGTTCGGTGGGTGGGTGGAGGAGAGAGGGGGAGGGAGGAGGAGGAAGCGCGCCTCGGCCGGCCGCCGCAGTTGGAGTCGGAGCAGGGGGGAGCAGTTTCAAAAAATTATTAAAAATCGAGGGAAAATCCTAGAAACGCTCTGCGGGCCTGAAAACCCCAGAGAGGTCCCAGGCTCCCTGGAAAAGAGGTTTCGGGTGTCCGTAAAGTCGGTATCTCCACCCCAGGGGCTCTAGATCTCAGTGGGGAAACTTGCGGAGTGTTCGGCTGCGGCCCACAAGGGCAGTAGCTAGGAAGGCTGTGCCTCGCTGGGGGTTGGGTGAGACGAAACCAGGGAACCCCCCCCTCCAGGAGGCATGCGGGACTCTGACCTCTCATTTGGGGGTGCCCCCTAGCCCGCTCTACACACCTCCTCCCCCGCTTCCTACCCCACCCAAATCTGCGCGCTCAAGAAGCAGCCAAACTGTAAGTAACCTTGGTGAACCGCAGGCTGGAGAAGAGGGCACGATCAGAAAGAGGGTGCCCAGGATCATGGGGTGCTGAGAGGGGGTGGGGGAGCAGGCGAATGTTGCCAGTCCTTGTAAATGGAGTTTGCAAAGCAACATGGCGAAACCACGGCAGGTCCAGAGCTGTGCATACGTGGGCACCCTGCTCTCTCGGCAAAGATTGCAAGCAAGGCTAAAGCAGCGGTTCTTTCAGATTGCCCTAAACGCACGTTTTTTTTCAGTGTGACTTCCGGGGCTCTCCTGAATTCCCTGTTTCTCCCCCACCCCCACCTCCTGCCAAAGTGCCAACGCGGAGTCCTAAGGCTCAGACGGGTTGCCCCAAACTTGAGAGTCGTGGGGGGGGGCTCTTAATATGTTGGTATGGATTGTTAGGTCGCAACACCCTCTGGGGCCTCACTGAAGGCAGCTGGGGTTGCTTCCACACCACAGGTCAGAAATGGAGATGGGAAGACGAGGAAGCCACATGCAGGCACACGCGCGGGATGCCAACCCCTCGGGGGGGGGGGGGAGAACATCCTCACCTCACCCACGTTTTCCACCACTAGTTAATCTAGCAAGGGACAGAATTAGCGAGTCTCGCCCATGGGTGCTGGGCTACCTCGCGCACGAGCGGAGTGGGGGGGGGGAGGCCAGCGCAGGGGTAGTCCTCCCGCAGTTTTTAGGGTCTTTGCGTGTTGGAGGTAGGGATGGAGCGGCTGGGCTTGCCTCTCCCTGAGAGCGTCGCCCGCACACCTACCTCTAGCATCCAGGTGGCCACCATCCTGCGCATGTACGGTTGGATGTCCTTCTGCACGCACTTGAAATAGGAACACTGCGGGAGGTAGCGCTCCTCGATGGTCAACAGGTTCTGCAGGACGCGGTCTTCCAGCAGGTTGCGGTCCGGCACGGCCCTGCGGACCGGGTCCACCTCGCAGCACAGCAGCTCCATAGCCAGCCGGCCACCACTCGGTCCCGACTGTAAAATTTTTAAAATATTATTGTTTTTTGGAGGCGCGGGGGGTCGGGGAGTGCTTCCCTTACCTCCTTCCTTTGGCTGAATGGGAGATTTGGGAGAGGAAAGAAATGGCGAAGAGAGAGAGGGGGAGAGAGAGAGAAGAGTGGAAGGTGGGCGAGCGGAGCCTCAAGGGCCGCCTGACTCGCACCGGTCCTTCCCTCCGAACTGCCCGGCTCTCCTCGGCTCGCTCTCCTCTCTCTCTGAGGCAGTGACGCAAGCTGGAAGGGCAGTTAGATCTCCTCCCCCTCTCAGGTTCCTCCTCCCCCTTTCCTCCCCTCCTCTAGCGTCCCTCCCCTCCTTTCAATCTTTCCCTCCCTCTCCCCCCCCCTTCCCTCTTGTTATTAAGGAGCACAGCAGCTGGCCTGACCAAACTTCAAACATGATTCCCCGCTCCCCACCCCCACCCCCTCTCCCTACTTCTCCAAGGCCCTCTCCCCATCCAGCCCCGCATGCTAGGGGCCTCGGATAGGGGAACCCACAAACCCCATGGATCCCTATTGATTATCCTTTCTGACATTCTGTAGGCATACCACGGGGGCATAAAGGGTGTGTGCGTGTGTGCTCTCGGACTTCGGAGGCTTGCAATGTGATCAGAAAAACAGCCCACTATGCAAGATTCAGGTAGATAGATTTATCATGTGGATGAGTTCAGATAACTTAGAAGTAGACCCCTAAATGAGGAGCAAGGAAAGGCTGATTTGAGAACATTGCAACCTCGCAAACCCAGGGATAAAGGTTATGCCCCTCAAGCTTAGACTCCTGATAACTTTCAAGCTGTTTTCCGGCCCCGAGCCACGTGCGTGGAGAGGAAGAGGAGGAAGGGGTGGATGTTGGAGAAAGGGGTGCTTCTTAAGCCTAGTAGAATATGACCCTCCTGCAGAAATCTTTCTGTTCTTGGGGGCGCCATTGGGCAACGCGGCCAGCCTCTCAGAGCGGCCGCAGACCCGGGGCAGGGCTAGCAGCGGTTCCTCCGAGGGCCTCGGCCACGCAGGAAAAACCCGCTTCCTCGCCCCTGCATCTGCTGACGAGCCGCCCTAGGTGTCTGCGCGGAGCGTGGCCACATTGATACAGCTTTCTAGGAAATGGCTCGGGAGGGGCCAGGGAGGGGGAGAGGGAGGGTTTAGGTTTGGCTCTCCCTGTGCCAGCAAGGCCACCCTTCCTTTCCCCGGGGGCTCCTGAGTCCTGCACCCCTCAATCCCCGACCCTGTGGGGGCTCGCGACTCATCCTTCCGCCAGGATTTTGGGGTCAGCTCTGACATGTGCTCTAAAGCATCCTGTGGTCAAGGCTGTTGGTAGAGGGGGACACGTTGGCGTTTCCTCACCTCCTTCCTGCTCCCACCCTGCCTTTAACTATATTAAAGGAGGGAAGAAGGGGCGAGGACCCACTGGCCCCCGCATGGTGGCCACGCTGGCACGTGCAGATATCATGGCGTGGGTTGCACCTCTCTGGGCACACGGGAGGCCACTGAGTCCCTCCTTCCTTAAGAACAGGGGCCGATCAGGGACGCTTAAGGCTAGCGGAGGCTGGGAGGGGGGTGGCACGCTGTGGGAGCACCACCCGTGGGCTTTCGGAAAGGCCCGGGAGGGGAGGCAATAAAGCCGAGGTGCAAGCGATTAACTCCAGCCCTGGGCCAGCCCCTTTAAATGAGGGTGGGGCGGAAGGGGTGGGCGGGGGGAGGGGATATCACTTTAAAAGGGTGAGTAAGAGTTTGGGGCGCCGTCTCCCCTCCCTCTATTTGCATAGCCAATAGCTCTGGGGCTCCTGCTACTGCGCGCTGATTGTTACCGGGCAGATTACTTTTTTTTTTTTTTTAAAGTAGGAAGCCTTCTCCGCTACATCAAAAGGAAGCCCGGGGAGGGCGGAGGGAGAGCGGGGACCCAGGCGGGCTAGGCCCGCACAGGGGCCCGGGCTCCTCGGACCCTATCAATGGCAGCGGGAATTAGTATCCAATCTACTGCATGTAAAGAAAGGGGAGGGAAGGGGCGGGCGAGGAAAATGTGTAATTGCAATGGAAGCCATTAGCTTTCGGAGGTGGGTGGGGGAGAATTCATTGAAAAACTCAAGTTGCGAACTTAAGACGGAACCGTCTTGCGCCCAAGGTGACGCTTGTCTAGTGCACTCTGTCCATAACCTGTGGGGTTTAATCAAGATGGGTTTCCCGAATAGAGGTCTTGGTGTTATCATGCATAGATACGTGAATTTATGCTTTAAGACCCCATAAAGCAATCACTCAAAATTTCCCCTGGGCCACCTCCGAGGAGCAGATCTGACACTGCTCCTGCAGAGGGGCGCAAAGTACGGGGCGTCAGAGCTGTACTGAGGTATTCATCTACCTCAACAGAGCAGCTGGGCGGGGGGGGGGGCATCCTTTTTTTCTCCCCACACCACTCGAAGGCTAGCCATGCAGTCTCCTCCGCATCTCCAGTGAAGACTGCATCCGGAGCTCAGGGGCGGAGAAGAGGCGGGTGGTCGTCGTCGGGGCTAGCCCACCCGGAGGATAAAGTCTGGGTGGCAGTTCCTCCTAGAGCCAGCGGAGGGTCCCTCGCCTCTTCCATCCCCCACTCTTGGCTTTGCAGTGAAATTCCAGCGGGGAGGGGATCTTGGGGGTGGGAGAGGTGGCCTGCGGCTGGGAGGGCTGCGGAGGAGGGGGGAAGAGGGTCGCTGGACGGAGGCCCCTCTGTCTGGAGATGGGAAAGTTAAAGCGCGTCCCGCAGGAGAGGCCCTCTGCGTCAACTCCCCCATCCTCCTCCCCCTCCTACTAATGAGGGTTCCCGAAGGTGAACGTCGCAGCGAGTCCGCACGTGGGGTGAGGCGTGAGAGGGTGCGGAGGTTGGCAGCACGTCCCTTGAGAGGTTGGGACTGGGACTGTGTTTTCTCTGTCGGTTGCCACTCTGACCACGTGTTGAAAAATCTTCATTTCTTTTTTTCCCTTTCTTTTCTTTCTTCTTCTTCTTTTTTTTAATAAAACGTGCGCCAGCTAGTACATGGGAAAAGCCGGTATGCCTTAGGGGCAAGTGTACTTATTTCCTTGCGTGTGGACTCGGGTGTGCAGAAGCACGAGTGTGCTCTGCTGTGGGGGTGGCGCCAGGGTTAATAAGAGCTCTCCTCCCCCACCCCCCGCCACCACCACCTTTTTTTTTTTAAACCCCCGAAGGTGGAAAGATCCTTTACTGGGTAGGACCCAGGTAGAGTGATAAACTTGAGCCAAATACGAGTTTTCCTGGACTTCCATCCCTCCAGGACGTGCCCCCTCCCGTCTCCCTCCCTCTTGCGCCTAGCAGTTTCGGTTGGAAAGTGTACAAAGCCTGTAGGTGTAAGGTGCAGCCGGGTGTTGGGTGTTTATAGGCATATTTCTGCAGGAACCTGCCACCTAGGCACACATTCTAACAAGCTCACCTGGCGGATACCAGTCAGCCAGGTGACCCCGAGGACGCTCCAACCCGGGGTGCCACTGGTTCGGATCCCGTCACCTCGAAGCAGGGACATCTCCGTCCAGGAATTGGAGGTCATCGCCTCTTCCCTGGCTCCCCGGAAGAATAGAGCACCGTTCGTGTTACTTAATGGACAAATGGGTGGTCAGGCAATCAAACCTCCCAGACCCGATGGTTGCTTAAGGTAGAGAGCTAGGGAAGAAAAGGCTCAGAAAGATTAGTGGGGGAAGACATGAAAACCCGGTTTAAACTGCAAGAAAGGGGAGGGGGTGGGGCAGAGTTGAGAAATGAAGAGCCCAGGCTGGAGGCTCCCACACCGGGACCAAGCGGCCTAAAGTGCAAAAGCATACTCAGGAGCCACCCCGAGACAGCTGCAGACCTGGTGAACCCAGTCTCCCAGGCTGTGCATCATAGCGACCCTCGGGTGGGTGTCGGTGCGAACCCAGGTAGAGCCCTCGTGGCAGAGGATAAGCTGGGAATGGATTCAGAAGCCAGGGCCTGCAGGCGGCTCACCCACCTCGCACCTCTCCCTTGGATTTAAAAAAAAAAAAAAAAAAGTTAAAGACCCAAACTTCCCGTCTTCCTGTCTGATTCAACTTCAGGACACGCCTCACCCGGCCGAAAATAGCCCTGGAAACGCATTTGCTCTTTAAAAGTGAATTTGCCAGCAAAATCAAGGGTAGGGTGGGGGGCGTCGGGCCAGCGGCGTCGGGGGTCCTGGTTCCTCCCCGGGGCGCCGGGGGTGGGGACTGTGGTCCGATGGAACCACGCCTCTGCTTGGGGAGCCAACACGCTGCTTTTTCGCGGAATTTTGACGTCACCCACATGTGGGGGAAGGGGCTGGGAGAGCAAGAGGAAGCGGCGGGGGAGGGGGCGGCGCAGCCGGTCGCGCGGTGGCTGCCCAACTGCTGGTTGGGTCCTGGGTCTCTAAACACCCAGTGCCGGGGTCCGAGTTGCGCCCCAGCGGCAAAGCTCCGCTCTCTGTTCCCAGGCATCCTTCACCCCCCAAAGGTTCCCCCTCCCTACACACTTATTTATACTTTTTTTTTTTTTTACTTTGACATGGAGACCCGCCGTTTGCTCCAGAAAAGGCTGGTTTCTTTGGTTTGCGGTCCAGTTTTTCTGGTCCCAGAGATCTGACCCAGTATGGTGATTGCTGGTGGCGAGGGCCGCCCGGGAATTCCTAAGCCAGTCTCCACCCGGGAAGACGAATTTGTACCTTTTTGCTCCTTGAGAACAGAGTTCTGCGTTTAATTTCACACGCGGGATTTTTTCACGCGCGACCTATTCGTCCCTGCTTTACCCCACACTCTAAACATACGCTGAATTCGTTTCTCATGGTGGTGACACACAAAAGCTCCTGGGGATGTATGGGAACATTTCACCCACGGATATTGCTGTACCCCAGCTAACCTATCTATAAACACTCCTGCGAGAAGACCAGAGAGATGAGCGAAAGTGCAGGGCCACTCCCCGCCCACTCACTGGATACCCACGTGGCATCCGTACTTGTGGAGAGCCTTCTAGAGAGACTGCAGGGGTTGAAAACTACAGGGTGAGCCCACGCACCTCCGTTTCCCCTGAAATTGGGCAAAATCTTTTCAATCTTTCAGTTTGGAGGCATGGGGGCTAAAACGTGTCAGTTTCTTTTAAGCCCACGGTAATTAAGACGAGTAGATGCTCACATTCAAGGAGCTGCTGAGTGGGTGCTGGGGAGAAAAATGCCACTGGGCTCTGACTTTTTCTTAACTTCAGCGAGGTAAAGGGGCTTGTGGGAGGAGCCAGGGGCTTCTTTTGAAATGGACTTGTTGTGGAATTATTTGTTTCAAAAGTAGTGGAGTTTTCAGTTTGAATGGGAGGTGAGGCTTGGAAAGGTTTCTATTTTGAAGAGGACAGAGAGTTTATGAGCAACACTTTCTTGCTTCCTTTGAACATTCTCTATTTTTAACATATTATTTAGTTCTTTTTTCGTTTAATGATTGCTAGTCTGATCCAAGTAGCTTTGTTTTGTGACTTCTGGGGCAGGGGTGGAATTATAATTAATAAAAATGTCAATAAATTGCCTTTGAGGCTCAGTGTGAGAGACCTTTATTGAAGAATGGCTCATTTCAGGTGACCAATGTGATAAACATTTACTTTGTGTATACAAAGAAGAAAAACAGAATACAGTATTAAACATTTTTAAAAGAAAAGTGTTTAAGAACCTAAAAGACAAGTATCCTTTAAATTTTGCTTCACCTTCATTTGACACTTTAAATTGTGGACATTCTCTCTCTGTGTGTAAAACATTTAACACTACCTTTACCAGATTTTTTTAAAAAGCAAAAGTTAAATTTTATTTGTTTTCTAAATACTTTACTTTTGTTCAAATGCAGACATTTTCCCCTCTGAAAAAACACCCACTTTCTCGGTGACTGAACATTTCTATGTCATTGTAATTATTGAGCTATACATCAATATATCAGCTACAACCAAATTGCAGCCGTAGAAAACATTTCTCATCAATACTCTCTATTTTCTATCATATTTTTCAATCATTAAACATAAGAGCTGTCAGCATTTGTTAGCACAGTTTACCCACAATCCCACAGCATACCAGATTCACCCTCCAACCTTCCTGCAATTAGTGCAGTTGAATTACACGGAAAAATGATTTTCTTCTTGAACTTTTAGCCTTTACCAAACCCTTGTTTCTAGAAGCAGGTTGAAATTTACTTCTAAAATTATTTTCTTGGTATTGTTTTTTTTTTTTTTTTTTTTTTTTTTTTTTTTTTTTTTTACCAGGGTTTAAAAACAAAAAAAGGGCGAGTTTTGCATTTTGAAGCTGGGTGTTTTCAAAGTCTTACAGTCTTCAAAATGTACACCTTTGGAGAAGAAACTGCGCTCTGGAACAGTTCTGGAAGGGTGCAGTTGGTGACTGTATGCTAAACTAAGCCCACACTAGCTCAGACCCCTATGAGGAATGTATGTCCTCTTGGCTCCACTTTAAGTCAGAGCATCAGCCTTTGCATGACCTTGACACAGTCAGTGTCTGTGTGCTGTGCAAACAAGCCTGGAGCAGAAGGCTTTGTAGGAAGGATGAAATCAGAGCAGAAAAATAAAAAATCCAAATATGTCTCTGCTCTCAAGTACCTCAGATCACACACTCTTCATTGTGGTCCTATCGGCTGTAAGTCAAATGGCTGTGACATAGAGAGGCAGCTTCTTCATGCCTCAGTGTGTGCTAGTTATCATAGTCATGGTGACGAGGGATAGGAGCGAGTCTCGGTCTCACAGTGATTGGATGTAGGAGCCCTCACTTCCTTCCTTGCTCCAAAATTATCACCATATGGTTAGTTTTTTGTTGGAGGGCATAGCACCAAGAACATTCAGTTCTGACAATTTTTGAAACTAAGTCACCCACTACCTAGATGAAGAGGAGAAAGGAAAGAAAGAAAACCCATACAGAATTTTAAATGAGTAAGAGAATGTCTTTGACTTATTTCCAGAACCCTGTTCCTTCATCATGCCCACGTATGTTTCCGTTTGCTTGAGAGCAGCCAGTCAGTAGAATGGGAAATGCCAACACTAGGACCCAAGCCTAGTGGTATCAGAAAGGCTGTTGGGAGGCAAAGGGTTTGGGCTGATTTGCCAGGGGTTCCATATGAAATGTTTTACACTTAGCATCCCACAGCCACCAATTGTTTCAGGACCATGAAATCTTAATCTAAAAAACAAACAAACAAACAAACAAACAAACCACAAAACACAATGTTTTTCAATGACAGACACTTCCATTGTGGCTGGAGTCTGCAGGCCACCATGTGTGGGGTTCTCACTGACACCATTCAACTGAGGACCTTTAATTGTGTCATGTGCAGCCCCTGGTCCCCATTGTCTCATGATAAACTGAAGAAGAACTACCTTTGTGCCCCCTACTCCCTCCTGAAAAGACATTCTTCTATTTTCTTTTGAGAATAGACTAGTGTGTTTAATTTAAAATTTTCTTGGCAGAATTTTGAATAAGGCTCCAATTTACTTGCTTCAGTACGAGAAATGTTCACATAATTACTCTTTCTAGTATCATCACCAGAGATTTTATGTCATCTATCAAAGGCTCTAAGTGAGTCGGGAAAGGAACACTCATGAAATTTGTTACAGTTGAGACGAAAACCATACTTACCTTGAGAAACAGAGTTAGACCTCCCCTCCAGTCACTGAAGACTGCCTGGCAGACTGTGTGCTTCACTTGGCGGAAGACACGCGTTGATCTGGACCATAGATTAGATGCAGTCTTGCTTAGGGCTGGACCTCCTGAGGTTTTGGGCAGTCATCAAATATGCCCCCGAGTTCAGGAGTCTGTTGTAGAAATTTTATAGAGCATCCGCCAGGGTTATTCATGCTGAGAGATCGCATATGTGCTGGGCTGATAACATCACAGGTCTATGTGCAAATTCACATAGGGCACGCCGGCGGCTTAATTTGGACTTGTAAGGTAGAATTTGAGTGGTGTTAATGGATGAGCTGACAGGGCAGAGATTTCTATGCATCTGGCTTTTGCACTTCATTTATTTGATTAAAACTGGATCTTTTTAAAAGCTGAACTCAGGAATAGCTCTATGTATAATATATATATCTTAATATATTATATTAAGATATAATGGGCATATAGCTGATAGACAGTCAATAAATGTGTTGGAAGATTTGAAGGAAAAGAATTGAGAGAAGGGCTCCTGGCGCCAAGTAGCACATTCTCTAGTGATTACGTGTGAGAAAGAATTAAGATATTAGATAATGAGTGGTATTTTAAAATAATAAAGTCTGGGTACGAGAGTAGCTGTTTATAGAGTGTTTTTTTTTTTTCTGACATGCACAATGCCCAGAGTGAACAAGAATGAGTCTGTAGGTCAAAGGGTTTAGAAGGAGACACTGTGCTGACCTCAGTAACTCGTAGCAGGAAGGTACAGTGTCTTCTCTTTAGACTGAGTCCAGGAACTATCACCTGGGTTATGCAGTGGTTTTAAAATTCCACTCTGAAAACATGTTCTTAATTTGTAATCTGTTAGAGGCACAGCAGAGACCAGGATGGGAGATGTCAAACATTGAAAACTAGTCCTTTGAGACTAGTTAAAGATGACCTGTGTCCTTGGCCCCTCATTCTGTGAGCGTCCTGGTTTTTCTGTGAGTGACTGTGTGTTTCAGAGTGTCTGCTTGTCCTGGAAGCTGACAGGATGGTAGTTAGTGTACCATTCTTTTTTTGAGGGGTGACTTGAGGTTAAAATAGCTCATCCTGCAACATACAGACACAGCCAAACCTATTTAAAGATTAAATTAAGACTACATTTTAAAATTTATTTTAATTTCATGTGATTGGTGCTTTGCTCACATGTTTGTCTGGGGGGCCATGTTGGATCCCCTGAAACTGGGGTTACAGATAGTTGGGCTCTACCACGTAGGTGCTTGGAATTGAACCCAGGTCTTCTGGAAGTGAAGTCTGTGCTCATAACCACTGAGCCATCTCCCTGGCCTGGCAGAAAGTCTTAGTTCATCAGAACATGGTACTTGTCCTTGTCAGCATGTAAGTGAGACAGAGGTCTCCTATTCTGCTTCCTGGTGTGCCCTCAACTACTATTGTGACCTTAGGGTTGGCGTTTGTGACCCCCAAGACAGAGTTTGCTCATCCACAGAATCCACTGATTGTAATAAGTGATCTTTACATTCCTCCTCAGTTCTGCATCTCTATAAGCACCACTCTTACCATCACCGACAAAATGGGATTCCAATCCACACAGCATCGGCGGCAGCGTCTGTGTATTCTATCTTTTATATAAAGATCTTAAACGGTACCGATGTTCTCACTCCCTCACTAGTTTGAAGACTCTTGACCTCATTTGACAGCTGGAATCTTCTTATTCATTTTCACCTGCTGTCTGCTGAGGGGCAATAGTCTTTGTCTAATCCCTGGCCACCAGAATAAAGTCAAATCTGAAAGGCATATTGAGAATGAGGATGTATGGAATATAATGTTATTCTGGGATGTTTTAAGGAAATCCTGGCTTTTTCAGACAGAACCTGTTAGAGCATTTACACCTGTTTTGGAGTGGGTACTGAATTGAAGATCCTCTTCCAAGTGATTAAGTGACAGGCAGTTTACAGCCTGAGTGAGCCTCTTTAAGTGAGGCTAATTTTGAGCTGTGTGGAACTCACACAGCGTCAGGTCTGTTGGTGGCAAAAGAATGGCGCAGATTCCACCACATTGCAGTATTTAGACAGGATCCTTCTTCCTTCCTTCCTTCTTTCCTTCCTTCCTTCCTTCCTTCCTTCCTTCCTTCCTTCCTTCCTTCCTTACTTCCTCCCTTCCTCCCTCCCTCCCTCCCTCCCCCCTCTCTCTGACATGTCTTAATATCTAGCGACATACAGGGGAAATTTCTAGGTCCCATTTTTTTCTCATTCAATATTGATGCTTTGACTATATCAGAAACCCTAATTGTTTGGGTACTCTCTGCTTCAGGGAAAGCCAGCAAGATACACCTGTTCCTAGAATTACAAACATGTTGCTTTTAGTGTGGCTACTGAAAAAGGGAGATGTGGTCAATAAACTATTGGATTTGGTATACTTCCTAAACATTTCTCTGTAAAATGTCTTTGGATTAATGGAATCATGAGAAGAGTGCTGGCCAGCAGTCAGGAGAAGTGTGCCCACCCCTCATCTGCCTGTGAGGTTAATTGGGTCTGCATCACTCTAATGAGTGATGCTTGGCTTGTAAGTAGAGAAAAGGGACTGTTTGGCTCCAGGTTTTGGAATGTCAGAGTCTCAGATTAGGCAGCCCCTTTGGTTTTGCCTTTGCTATGACAGCATGGCCCTGGGAGACTGTGTGTAGAAGAGCTTGCATTGTCATAGAAGGGGGAGACTATGAGTATGAACCCCACAACATGTACCCAATAACCTGAGAACTTCCTCCTAGAATAACCTGGAACTATTTATTCTCCCAGTGGTACCCATGTAGGGACAGAGACTTTAATAATAATGGATCCCCAGGGAACACTCAGATCTCACACAAGCCACAGCTCTGTGCAACCTGGAACCAACATAGGTATGATCATAGCATTTTGGGGTTATCTCCAGTATGTCATGTGGAAGTCCTTCAGAGCATCCCAGGCACATATCAGTGATGGAATGTCTCTGCTGGAGAGGAGCTCATATTCCGGGAGGGTATCCCATGATAGAGCAGTTCTGTGCAGTATTTATTTCTTGGATGGCAGAGGACACTTCCTGCAAAGCCAGAGTTAGAACCTGGGTGTGCATCTGTTTACTGTATGATAACCCGTGTGCTGGCTTCTTTTTTGTAGCTTCTTCCCAAGAACCATGTGACATTCCCTTACCAAGGTATGGGGAATGGTTTATAAAAGGTTATATAACTATCCAGAAATAATGGGAACCTCAACTTCCTGACCATCTGGCAAAAATGTTTTAAAACCAACCGTCTGTCTATCTATCTATCTATCTATCTATCTATCTATCTATCTATCTATCTATCTATCTATCTATCTATCTATCTATCTATCCATCCATCCTATCTATCTATCTATCTATCTATCTATCTATCTATCTATCTATCTATCTATCTATCCATCCATCCATCTATCATCTTATCTATCTATCTATCTATCTATCTATCTATCACCTATGTATCTATCAATCATCTATCTTATCTATCTATCATCTTATCTATCTATCATCTATCTATCAATCATCTATCTTATCTATCTATCTATCTATCTATCTATCTATCTATCTATCTATCTACCTACCTACCTACCTACCTACCTACCTACCTACCTACCTACCTACCTACCATGTGTCTGCATGTGCTTGCCATAGCACCTGAATAGAGATCCAAGGGCAACTTGTGGGAATCAGCAGCTCTCTCTCCTGCCAAGTGAGTCCTGGGCATTGGACAAGGGTCATCGGACTTGGCAGCAGCCACCTTCACCCATGCACACCTCACAGTGCTGCCTTTTGCCATGAAAAATGGCAGAACAAGGCATAACCATAGTTAAGACTTTCAGTTTACCAGGTACTTGTGGGTGTGGGTCCTTCATCTTATCTTCTCTTTGGACATCAGCCCCTTGCCCTTAGGCTGGCTGCTAAGGATTCTGTCTCTTTGCTCCTATCCACTTCGTGTATGTCCTTCCTAATGTGTAGCTAGTGAAAAGGCAGAACTTGTCATTGCTCCACATGGTTCCATCGAAGCCCAGTCCCCAGAGTCTCGAGTACATCCCTACTCGGACAGATACCAAGGATGCCCTCATTTTCAGTAGACGGGGTGGGAAAACCCACCCACACCATTCTGGAAGTACAGAAAATCTGGAAGTACAGAAATCCACGTCAGTGTTGTCCAAAGCAAGGGGAGTGGTTTGTGGAGGAGTGCTATGTATCCTAATGACTTGATATTTATTGTAATGATTTTTAATCATTTATTTGATGATACCATCCTGCTTGACAAATGTTTCTATGGTGTTGAAGCTTTTAAAGAAGGATGTGTTTTACAGACATAAGGCAAAGATGCACTGTTTTAGAATAGCATAGGTTATGTGTAAACAACTCAAACCGAGGAAGCACTAAGTCCTTAGGAAGCCAACACCAGCAGCATCTGCCCCTTGCTCACACCTGCCATTCCTCCCCACCAGTGGCAGAGCGAGTGGAGCAGCCCACCCACTCCTGCAAACTCTGAAGCCCAGGCTTCTGGGAGAGGGGGGGCACTGTCTTTATTTAAACAGTGTTGCCATCATTTCCTAACTCTCATTGCTTCCTGCTTCTGTTCTGGTCTCCTGGTGACTCACCCTCTCTGGCTGACCTTGGCCACTTCTCACTGCTCACTTCTGCTTTCCTGGTGTTTCCCCCACAGCCCGTGACTTTCACCTCTCTGTGTTCATCTGCCTTTGTCCTGTGTCCTCTACAACTTTTTTTTTAAGCCACTGACTTTTATCAGGCAGGTCTCTGGAAGTGCTCCATTCTAGAAGCTTTGGTCTCATTCAGCCTCTGCTCTGGGCAAACAGCCCTGGGCTCTTATAGTCATTGGTCACTCTTTAGCATTTCAGCTGCCTGGGTGACATTCCGGTGTCAGGACTGCTGTGAAGGGGACATTTATTATTATTATTATTATTATTATTATTATTATTATTATTATTATTGTGTTGTTGTTATTGTTGTTAAAAAGCAAAGCCAGGGGAAGAGCTGTTGTAGGGTTTTTGTTTGTTTGTTTTGTTGTTGTTTTGGGTTTGTTTGTTTTTTTTAACATTTATTGTGTGCATGTGTTGGGGTGGGGGATGTGCATATCAAAGTATTTGTGTGACCATCAGAGGAAACTTACAGAGTTGGTTCTCACCTTCCAACACATGGGTCCTGGGGATCGAACACAGGTCATCAGATTTGGCAGCAGGCACTTTTACCTTTTACCCTCTCAGCCATCTTGCTGGCCCCATGTAGTTTGAGCCCTGATTGTGCTCCTGCAGTTAGGTTAAAGGCTTGGTGCAAGTGGGATAAGGTAAGACGTACGCAAAGGATGTTAGGTCCTGAAAGAGACTCCTTGAAGGATATATTGGGGTCCCAGTTACTCAGCCCCTCCTCCTTCTTGGCCACCTTGACTACCAAGGTGCATGCTGCTGCCTCACCACAGACCCCAAAGCAGTGGGAACAAAGGATCGCAGGCGGAGTGCTCAGAAATGGGGAGCCAAGGTAAACCTTCCTCCTTGAAACTAAACAGCTTGCATGTTGGTTCCGGTGCCAGAAAGCTGACCTGTGTGTGGGCTGTCCATGCAGAGTCTACGTACACATGAGTTTAGCTCTCATGCATGTGCACCTCAAATGTGCCTGCTACCCAGGAAGGTTAGAAGAGAGGGCTTCAGAGCCCTAGGAACCTCGGTTAGAGATGGTCTTAAGCCGCTGTAGGTAGCTGGGAACTGAACTTGCGTCCTCTGCAAGAGTACTCAGTGCATTTAACCACTGAGTATTTCCTGATGTATTTCTAAGGACATGGAAAGCAATGTGCATGGCTGTGTATATGCTGGGGGGAAGTCTTTCAAAGGTACTCACCTTTTCAGCTGAGGACAGAAAGTGACAGTAAAGCTAAGACCTTAAAGAGCATACAGATTGCTGAAGGCATGCTGTAACAGACACAAAGTCCCTCCATAAAGGCTGGGAGACATATGGTCTCAGACAATTTAAAGAACTGCCTGTCTGAGCATCACCCGAACAGGAAAACCCCACAGACCCTTCGGAGGAAACTGTAGATGACCAAAAACATAGACTTCACACAATCCATAGAGGAAAGTCACTTAAGGAAAAACACAGCCCCAACAGAGCTCCAGCAAGGGTGAGGGCAAGTGAGAGGTCCTATTTCAGTGTAGAAGGTGGGGAGAGATGGAAGAAAACACCTGACACCAATCTCTGGTCTCTACACACATGCACACACATACACATGCACATGGCTGTGCGTGCACGTGCATAAATTCCCACACTACACACAAACACATGCACAAAGAGAAAGTAAAGGAGGAATTAAGGTATTTTCAGATAAACAAAAACTGACAGATTTTATTGCTAGGGGATCGCATATAAAATACCGACTGGAAGCTAGAAGTGTGGATCAGTGCGAGTACACACAGTTGGCACACAAAGAGGTGCTATGTTAGATGTCTAGCACAGGAAGGGAGAGAGTCGGGTAAATATTGAGAGCTCTTGTAGCCTCAGTGAAAGGACACTAGGCAGTAACTCAAATCCACACAAATCCAGGCACCCAAATAGAACTAGGCAGGAAAATAAAAATAAAATATACATGTTGATTTTTTTCTTTTATATAAACATTTTCTTCTGATTTAATTAGTACTTATAAAATGCCATTGATGACATCATGTATAAAGATGCAATTTGTATAATGACAACAGCACAGAGAAGAGGGAGTGTTGTACGGGTGTTAAGTTTTTGAATGCTGATGTTAAATTGTAATTACTCACGCTTTGTTGTTTTAGGATCTTAATTGTAAAGCCAACAATATTCAGTAAAAGAAAACTAACAGAACAGTGTATCTGCAAAATTAAACAATAAAATACTTCAAATGCCATATAGTACCTGTTAAACATTAAATGGGACCCTGATGGGAGAAAAGAAAAAAAAAAAAAAAAACCTCTCATTCTTTCTAAGAACGATAGGAAAAAGGGCAAACACGAACACTGCCTTAGCAATCATTACATTAACTGTGAATGGGTTAAGTAAATGCTCTAATTAAAGAAAACAGACAAGTAAAGAAACATGCTCCAGATATGATGTGCTGCCTGTCAGGGACATATTTTAGATGCCAAGAAAAGTATGTTTAAAGTAAGAAGTTGGAGCCTGGGACTGTAGCTCAGCAGTGTGAGAATGTATTCATGAGGCCATGGGCTCAATTCCCAGTGTCATAGAAAAAAAGGTTAAAAGATGGAAAAACATGCACACACACATAGAGAAGACCTGGAGTGGGTGTGCTCACTCCAGACAAAACAGACTTTCCTACAGGAAAGAGCACTGTGCACTGAGGGAAAGGGAAGCCATCCCGGAAGACCTAGCAACTGTAGCATGCATGCACAGAAACCCAGAGCTGCCAATTAGACAGGAAACATTGTTTTGTCTGTGGCAAAAGCTTGTCCCCCACCCCAGCTTTCTTCTATTCTCTGGAACTTATACAACGTAAATCTAACCACTCTCTGACAAGGCAGGGTTTCGGGTGCTTGAAGCCAACTCATATCCCTTCTCACTCTCCGACCCATGCCACACCAGCCCCATGCACATTTTCCTAAGATACGATTCCATTTTTCTGTGAAGAGAGGTACTGTGACATTAATGAGAAGAGGCGATACCCCTTGCAGAATCTCCGATTTGGACAGAAGCTAAAACGATCTTATGCAAACCTGTTTTTGTTTATAGTGTGTTACATTTATATTATGTTTATATATATATATATTGCGACCCCTTTGGGGTCAAATGACCTTTTCACAGGGGTCACCTAAGAGCATCTGCATATCATATATTTACATTATGATTTATAACAGTATATATCGATTGAGCAGGCTAGATCTCAAATGGTTACTCACCTGCCGACCCCATAGGGCTACTAAATGTTTTCTTTTGTGTTTTACTGGGGATGGGATGGGGGAGAAGAGGTGAGGGAAGGAGTGATCCTTCATTTGAGTCATGCTGACATTCTTTAAGGTTTATTTTGTATTTATGGCTATGTGCATGCAAGTAGTGTGGGTCTCATAAATTCATGTTCCCAAGGAGCCAGGAAAGGATGTCACATCACCAGAAGCTGGCATTATGGGCAGGTGCAAGCCACCTTACATGGCTGTTGGAAACTGATGGGCGCTAGGAACTAAGCTCTGCTCCTCTGCCTGGAAGAGCAGCAGGTGCTCTTAACAGCTGAGCCATCTCTCCAGACCTAGCATGGCATACATTATCTCAGATTTGCTGTGGAAGGAAAAGCTAAGGGTAGTTAGAAGAATTGCATTGAGCATTAAAAGTTTGGCTCTTCTTTTGAAACCAGTCATCAAGTTCTTGGATAAGTCACTTCAAAATAAAAGGCCTTGGGGGAATGTAGCTGTTAAGTGGTCGAGAGCTTGCCTAGCATATGAAAGAACCAAGATACACCCTGAAGTACCAAATATTAACAATAGCAATAGCAGTAAGAAGAAGCACCTTATTACCACAGCATCTTTTGAGTGTATATAGTCAGTGTGCTACATGTTATCTATGAACATAAGCAAATGAGGTTTGAGAATGAAAGTTGCCGATAGACTCATGGGTTAGGGGTTTGATTGCCCGCTAGTGATCTATTGAACAATGATCCAGGAGGCTCTGACCTCAACGATGGATTAATCCCATCATAGTTTCCTAAAATGATGGCATTATTGGTAGGCAGTGAAGTACAGGAAGCAAGACTTAGTTGAGGAAGTGGGTCATCATACCCTGACCTGGTCCTGTAATCCAGTGATTCCAAAGGGGTTGTGATCCCTTTGGGGTTGAATGGCCTTTTCACAGGGGTCATCTGCATATCAGAAATTTACATTATAATTTATAACAGTAGCAAAATTGCAGGTATGAAGTAGTAACAACAATGATTTTATGGTTGAAGGTCACTGCAGTTGTCACAGCATTAGGAAGATTAAGAAACACTGTGTTAATCTCCTTTATCTCTAACTCCTGGTCACTGTGATATGAAACTGCTCTGCTCGGCCGGGCCCAGCATGGTGAATGGACACCTTTGAAATTAGGAGCCAAAATCTGTCCCTCTGCCCTTAAGTTATTAGCTTAGAGTTTGGTCACAAGCTAAAAACTAATTAGCAAAACACCTGGAGCCTCTTCTATGGAACACCACTCCCTTTTCGTACAGAGTCTCCATAGTGTCTGCGATGTGTATATACATCCTCTGAAAACTAGAGAGCCCCCAAGGTGCTCACTGCTGCTTAGTACAAGACCAATGGGGCTCAGGTCTGCAAGTCCTCTCCCAACCCCCACTTAAACTTTGACCAAACCAACTTCACCTCTACATTTTTCTCCAAATTTCCTGAAGGCAGGGTTTCAGCATTTGAAGGTGATGATGGATTCCATGTGTCTGAGACTGGGCCATCTCCTGTTGAGTGAAGGAGAATGAGGTTCTGTGGGTGAGCTTTGCTGATAATGGCACAGCTCTGCAGTGTTCCCAAGCATGGGCATCATGGACCACAACAAACAGGCTACTGAGGAGGCAAAGGAGGAAGTGAAGGGAATCTTGGGACGACTGGATGGATACCCACTTGATGGTAAAAACTTATTTGGTAGGCAAATGATAGTACTGTCTGACACCGTACCATCTCAACCCGGTAGGGCTTTATAAACAGGTCTTGGAACTGTCTTTTAAAAAAAATGTTTAAATTGCTTTTTAGTTATGTGTAGGTGGATGGGTATGTACATGTAAATAAATGTGTGTGCCCCTGAAGACCAGAAGAGGACATTGAATCCTCTGGAGTGTTCAGTACTGTCTGTTGAAGAGGGAGATGGTGAAGAGCCATCTTTTAAATCTTCTTAGGAACCCATTTGCAGCCCTCTCTCATTTCCGGAACTGCCAATGGGAAAGGAGCCGGAGGATCCTTCTCTAGAACTCACCTTAGAGCATCCGTGGCTCTGCCTTCCTTGGGCTGCCTACTTCTCTGGGATTTGGCTCAACTCTGATTGCTTCCCAGGATGCAGTCCTTGGCCCATCTTGCCCTTTGGTTCTTCCACAGTCCTTTAATTCACTCCATTGATGTCCTAACTCACCTCTGGACTCAGTCACCAGATAGTGGGGAGAAGTTCGCCCAGCTTCTCTATGTTTGTCAGACTTTGTGTTTCTGTGAGAAGAAATGGATGGAATAACTTAAAGGGAGGTTTATTTGGCTGATGGTTTATGGGCTTCAGGTTGGCCAGGAGAAAGTCAGGGTGATGGGAGCCTTTGGGGAGGGGCTATTGACCTACCTCATGACACACGGGAAGCAGAGGGTCATACTTCCCAGTGGCTTCCTCCGCTCCTAAAGTTTCTAGAATCTCCCAAAATAGCACCCCCAGCCAAGATCAAGCCTTTGGGAGCAAAGTCTTGTCTCCTGAACAGCCATACATAGAAAATGTAGACATTGGTCTACTCCTAACATTGCTATCTCTGCTACACCGTGATTCCCTCCTCTGAACCTCACTGATCTCATGCTTCCCTTGCTCAGGGGCCAGCTCAAGTCCAATCTGCTCATCATCACTCCAACCCCACTGAGTCTGAGCAACAGATCAGGCCCCTCCCCGGGGACCTATGCGGTGGCTGAATTAGGACAGGGGGTATAAATACAGTCTTAGTAAAGTTGAGTAGCCTCTCCGGACCATAGTTTCCTCAGTTATAAACTAAAGACACCGGCAGCATCTCTCCCAAACTCATAGGCTTTCTGTGATGACTCTGATCATCCCCATAAAGAGACTTAGCACAGCACCCAGGCAAGCAGGGCTCCATGGACGGAGGGATGAGTCTGCACTGGCCAATGGCGGTCAACACAATCCATCTGTCTTGCCACAGAGGTTGAGCTAGAGTTGAGCTAGGCTCTTTCAGAGTGACCTGCAGGACTTCAATGGTGAAATCTGCACATGAGTTCTGGAGTTCCTGAGCCACTAGATCCCATGTAGATCCAACCCTTTGCCTTTTGCTTATGAGACCCTTTGGAACTGAAACTAGCTGGCTAGGCCGTGCTGCACTGCCACTGCTTGCAAACGCACTGCACAGCCTGTTCTCCTGGTCTTAGATGTCATGTCAAGAGTCCCTTTCCCCTGGACTCTGGGGTTGGGGCATCTTGGAAAAAGAGAACGAGAGGGTGCCGAGTTCTGGTGGCTCGGGACTGCTGTTTCATCTGCCCACTGTCTTGTAGTCCCAGTAGAATCCATGGTAGGTCAGCCTGACTGCATGCCATGCTTTACACATGCACATCATCCTCCCGCTTCCAGCTACATATGAGCACCACATGCAGGTGCGCATGCGTGTGTGCACACACACATACACACACCACACCTCATACCACCCACACCCCCCATACCCCCCGTACCCCCGTACACCACAAACACATACATACTATACCACACCATATTTATTTTTGGAGCAAAAATTTGAACCCAGAACCTCCCACAAGCATTTGTTGTCCTATTAAGAAACACCCCAGCTCCTGCGAGTGTTATTACTATGCTTCACATCCAGGATTAGATGTCTGCAGCTGTGTTTTCAGACTCAATGCTCCTCACATGTTTTGAATACTGGATGCCCAGTTTGCATCAATGTTTGGAGGACCACAGGACGATTGAGGTGAGGCCTGGCTGGCAGGAGTGAATCAGTAGGTCCTTCGAAGGTTTTATTCAACTCTAGCTCCAACCTGTGCACACTGCTTCCCAGTGTGGTCCATGTGAACAATCTCTGCCACGTTTTGCTGCTACCATGGATGGAACCTCTGTGCCCTGTGTTCCCTACCTTAACAGCCTGAACTATGAATGCTGGGATTCAAGATATGTGCTACCATGCCGAACCTCCTTAGGCTATTTCTGTTGGGTGTTTTGGTCTCAGTGAGGAAAAATGTAACTTAGACAGGTGTCTAGAGAGGTTATTTAATATAGGCAAATTATGCACCTTTTATGTGTTGTAATGTAAGATCAAGACATCTTGGCACGCAAAGTACAAATGGAGGAAAGTCAAGAGTTCAAGGTCATCGGTGGCTCTGTAGTGAGGCTAGCCTACATTATAAGAGTTTAAACAAAAGGCTATCTCCATGCAGTCAAGTAATTTTGCTTTAAAGAGAATTAAACTAAAATTCTTACACAATGCCTCATGAGTGTGGCTTATACATGAAAGATGGCGTTGGGCTCTAATCAGCCGACCCAGACTTAAAAATAGGCTTTGGCTTGACATCAAGAAGTCGGTAAATAAATGTACATTAACTTCAAATAAAAAGCTGCAGGTCCGTGTGATTCAGTGCTGATGGTATCTGACTCCTCCAGCATTCTCAGATAACCCCCTTCTTTCTCAATCACATCAGAGGGACCTTGATGGTTCTTGGGTTTTGAGTGTAAGAGTTTAAAAACCTAAATGAGATCTTGCCAAACCATATTCTGCAAATTGATGTTCCGTCGTGGGCAACAGTCTCTTGACATCTTTCCATGCTTCGTGCGTTCTGTGTGGGATGTTTCTCAACATTGAGAAAGTGTCATAGCAACTTCTTGGAGCCTGTGGACATTTAGGGGCCCTCCCACACTGGTTTTGGGGTCTTATAAATAAAGTTCCACCAAGCTGCAGGGCCCTCGCTTCTTTGTGCATCTGAGCATATGTGGGCAGAGAGGGCTCAGGGTCCTAACTCAGCTGGCTAAATGGTCCAGGAAAGGAAATGCGCACCCCGAGTTTATGAACGAGTCACTCTTTTCCTCACTTCCATCTCGTGCCTGGCTAAAGAATCCGAGGGTTGGTTTGAACTCACACGAGGGGGGACCGTCCATCGTGGCTGGAGGAACATGGCGGCAACAGGGAGAGGTTATTTGCTCACTCCTTGGCAGATAATAACCAGAGACAAGAACTCCAATCCTAAGCCCACTTTCTGCTTTCTCCTTTTCCTTCGGTCTAGGACCGTGGCCTGTGAGATGCTGCCACACACATTCAGGGCCGGTCTTCCTCACAGTTAAACCTTTTTGGAAATGCCCTTGTAGACACACCGAGAAGCGCATCTCCTAGGTGATTAGGGTTGTTTGTTGTTGTTGTTGTTTTGGTTTTTCAAGGTGATTAGTTTTTATGCCCAAGCGTTGTTTTACAAAAACCTTTTTATTTTTATTTCATGTACATTGGTGTCTTGCCTGCATGTATTTATGTCTGTGTGAAGGTGTTAGATCCTCTGGAACTGGAGTGACAGACGTTGTGAGCTGTCACGTGGGGCTGGGATTCGAACCCAAGATCCCTGGAAGAGCAGCCAGTGCTCTTAACCTCTGAGCCATCTCTCTCGCATTTTCTTACTTGAGGTTACCTCCTCTCAGATAACTTTAGCTTGTGTCAAGATGACACAAAACTGACTGGTGTACTAGATCTTGTGGGGAGACAGGAAGAGGGAGGCTGGAGGGTTTAAGTGAGTGGGTGGCCAAGGAGCCTTCATGAGGGGGTGTCACCCAAGCCTGGGCTTCCAGGGACAGGTTGTCTGTCTGTCTACCTAGCAGTGCACATTAGACTCAATAGGACCATTTGGCTTGATAAAGGGAGACATGGAAGATGCTTTGGGAAAAGCTGACCAAGACCAGAGACGGCAGTAGAGAAGCATACAGTGTGCTCAGACAACCAAGGTTTTATGTATAATCAGCATCAGCCCCTTTGAGGTCCATAGACCCAGAGGGATACGGGAAAGCTGGATTTTAAGTGCACACCGGAGAGACTTAGGTTTGTATGTAAGAGAAGCTACCCTGGGACGGGTGCTGAAGGTAGGGTAGAGAAGTTAAGGCTGTGTCCAGCAGCTCCCTGATTTGAATGCAATGAGCCCATTTTCTTCATAGGTTTCACAGCAGTTCAAGGGTTTGCTGGAGCGATTACCATGGCAGCATCAAGGCTTCTTTAAGGAGGCCAGATGTTTTTGTTTTGGATTCTGGGTGTAAGAAAAACAAGGTATTTCAGGAGTAGGAAGGAACCATCTATTTTCATTGATTACTTTATCCATGTCCATAAACGTCTTCTCGTTGACTCATGAATTTCCGTACTCGATTTATCCCACTAATTCTACAAAACATCTAACGCACCTTTAGATGCTCGATCTACAAAGACAACATGCAGCCACCAAGCATTCAGCCCTGTTCCAAATAACCTTCCTCTGGAGCCAGCCTTCTACAGAGCCATGTGGATGTCAGACACGCAGCAGCTCAGTCACGCTGACATTGCTGGGATGCCTGGATTGTGCTGGAATCCCGGGGTGCCAATCACAGGCCAAGGAGAAGCCAATGGCTGAGAACAACAATGCCGAAGTGTACACTGTCCATGCAGAGGGAGGGCAGTGGTGGTTAGGGGGACTTGACCTACAAGCTGAGCATGACAGAGACCTCCCAAGCAGAATGACACCTGTCTATGATGCTGGCTGATGCACAGAAGCATCCCAGGACACAGACCAGAATCTTACCCTCCTCCTGATCCCCAAACAAAAGAATTACCCACAAAGCACTCGAGAGTAAACACTCAGCTATATTTAGGGCTTGGAGATGCAGGTTCAGGATAATGAACAGAATGTGTTGTCAACCTCCCCAATGCTACACCAAGAAGCTCACAATAACCCGCTTACTCTCTCAGCTCTATGGGGAGGCCTGCCCCATTAGAGAATCATCCTTATTTTTGAAGAAAGAAACTGAGGCTAGCTGGGTGTGGTCTCACACCTGTGATGTTAGTCCTGGGGAGGCCAAGGCAGAAGAGTTTCCGAGGCTGAGGCTTCAGTAGCCAAAGAATTGGCTTCTGCCTCTCTTACTTTTTCTTTTAAAGGAAAAGAAGAAACCGGAGCTAGGGAAGGGATAAGACATGCACTTGAGGGGCTGCGGATGTGACTCAGTTGGCAGTGTGGTGTGCAAGTTCCAGGGTTAGCTCCCTAGCACCGAATAAACCAGGTGTGGCCCATGGAAGCATACACCTTAATCCCAATAGTTGGGGGTGGTAGAGACAGGAGGATCAAGAGTTCAAGGTTATTCTCAGCTACATAGCAAGTTCCCTGTCTCAAATAACACACACACATACACATACATATATATACAATGTATATATACACATATACATACATATATGTATATATTTAACATGATATATATAATGTCATATGTATATTATATTATATGTAATATAATATAAATCCTACAGCTAGGCTTCTTTAACTTCCTTGATCACCCCTCCCCTCACTTTCTGAGATAGAGTCTCTCACTGGACCTGGAGCTCAGAGAGTCTCTGGCATCCACCTGTTTCCACCTCTCCCCACCCCAAGTCCTAGGGTTACAGATGTGTGCCCCCTGCCTAGCTAGCTTTTCCATGAATGCTGGGAACCGAACTCAGGTCCTTCTGCTTGCACAGCAGCCACTTCACCCACTGAGCTATCGGGCAGCCTTCCCTGCGGTCTCTCTTTTGATACAGTCTCACTGAGCTGACCGGATGAGTCTTGAACTCCCAGCTTCAATTGGTCATCTGGCCACCTCTTCATGAGTGCTGGCATTCTAGGTGAATGCCTGCATGCCCAGCTCTGAGTCTCGAGGAGCAGTTGGCGCTGAGGGACACTGAGAGGCCACCTGTCTCAATGAAATCATGATTTATTAAAGTAGCCCATTAGCGTGAAGCTCCTCTCTAGGCTGGTCTCCATCCCATATGAGGACACACCCACTTGTTCAAGCACTGGTGTTGAGGTTGCCCTTGTTAGAGGGTACCAAAGCGTCAACGTTCAATTTGATCTCTCCCACAGTGTGCAACCTCCAGTCCCAATGGTGACAGCTAGTGCTTTGGTGACCTCAGAGCTGCAGTATCCCCCAGGAAGACTGTCTTGTCTCCCTGTGTGCTGAACAGACTCCCACTTCAAGAGAAATATCCTGCCCTAGTTGAAAGAAACGTAAAGGATTGGTTATGCTCCCTGTAAATTCACATGTAGCTCATGATAATAGAGTTTGGGAGAAGTTTCCAAGCTCTGAAGTCTTTTTACTATAGCTATCTTTTACTATGAAAAAAAAAATCTGTGGCTCTGTATAAATGGTGGGAGAAAGGACATAGGTCCCACGGGTGTTTACTTAGTGTGAGGCTTCTCTCGAACTGATTCTGTAACAAGAGCAAACTTCTGGCACATTGAAATGATTTCGTCACTCAGAAGTGATAATCTGTCCAGGAAGTCTGTCAAGACATACTCTGGAAATCCCACCGTGAATGTCAAAAGGCGTTTGAGTCTCACCTTTCTGAGATAAGGATGAAGATACCATGACCTGGAGAACTGCAGACTTCAGTCTATTGAGAGAGAGAGAGAGAGAGAGAGAGAGAGAGAGAGAGAGAGAGAGAGAGAGAGAGAGAGAGAGAGAGAGAGAGAACGCAAGCACGCATGCATGCCTGAATGCAGGTGCCCAGAGCGGCCAGAGTCTCATGTAACTGTGAACCAGAATATGAGCCCCGGACACACAAAACTCAGGTCTTCTGTAAAAACAGTCAGCGCTTTTAGCACCTGAGCCACCCTGGGTGTTTGTTTGTTGTGTTTGCCACTAGTGTATGTGAATGTTTGAGTGCCTCTGCCACAGTGTAGCTGTCAGAGGGCAACTTCGGGGTTTAATTCTCTCCTCCCACCTTTGCGTGCTGTCTGGAGACCTAACTCATGTCACCAAGTTTGCAAAGCATGCACTTTTTAACCTAATGAGTTATTTCTTTGGCCCATAAGTTTTTGTTTTTAAGAAAGAATCTCACTATGTATCTGTGAGTGGCCTAGAATTTGTCACGTGGACTAGGCTGACCTGAAATTCACAAAGATCTGCATGCCTGGGGCTAAAGGATGCACTTCCATGGCTGCCCCTCTGTTCTTTTTTCTTTCTTTTTTTTTTGGTTTTTTGAGACAGGGTTTCTCTATATAGCCCTGGCTGTCCTGGAACTCACTCTGTAGACCAGGCTGGCCTCGAACTCAGAAATCTGCCTGCCTCTGCCTCCCAAGTGCTGGGATTAAAGGTGTGTGCCACCACCACCCGGCCCCTCTGTTCAGTTTTAAAAATTCATTTTACTGGGCTGGCAAAATGGTTCAGTGTATAAAGACACAATTAACCCTAACACTTTGTGTTTGATCTCTAAGACACACATAATGGAAGTTGTCCATTCACCTCCACATGTGTGTCAGGGCATATGCACGCCAGCGCACCCCCCCCACCAAATGTAAAAAGTGTGTGTGTGTGCCTGCACAGGCAGAGACCAGAAGAAAACATAGTATCCCTTGGAGCTGGAGTTGCAGACATTTTCAAGGTCCTCATCTTGCTATGTGGGTGCAGTTTTAATGCTTTTTGAGTAAGAACTCTGACCACCCAGCAATTTCTTTTTTTTTCTGTCATTTTTCTTATTTATTTATTTATTTATTTATTTATTTATTTATTTATTTTTATTACGTATTTTCCTCAATTACATTTCCAATGCTATCCCAAAAGTCCCCCATACCCCCCACACACACACTTCCCTACCCACCCATTCCCATTCTTTTGGCCCTGGCATTCCCCTGTATTGGGGCATATAAAGTTTGCAAGTCCAATGGGCCTCTCTTTCCAGTGATGGCCGACTAGGCCATCTTTCGATACATATGCAGCTAGAGACAAGAGCTCCGGGGTACTGGTTAGTTCATCATGTTGTTCCAACTATAGGGTTGCAGATCCCTTTAGCTCCTTGGGAACTTTCTCTAGCTTCTCCATTGGGAGCCCTGTGATCCATCCAATAGCTGACAGTGAGCATCCACTTCTGTGTTTGTTTGGCCCCGGCATAGTTTCACAAGAGATAGCTATATCTGGGTCCTTTCAGCAAAATCTTGCTAGTGTATGCAATGGTGTCAGCGTTTGGAAGCTGATTATGGGATGGATCCCTGGATATGGCAGTCTCTAGATGGTCCATCCTTTCGTCTCAGCTCCAAACTTTGTCTCTGTAACTCCTTCCATGGGTGTTTTGTTCCCAATTCTAAGAAGGGGCACAGTGTCCACACTTTGGTCTTCATTCTTCTTGAGTTTCATGCATTTAGCAAATTGTATCTTATATCTTGGGTATCCTAAGCTTTGGGCTAATATCCACTTATCAGTGAATACATATTGTGTGAGTTCCTTTGTGATTGTGTTACCTCACTCAAGATGATGCCCTCCAGGTGCATCCATTTGGCTAGGAATTTCATAAATTCATTCTTTTTAATAGCTGAGTAGTACTCCATTGTGTAAATGTACCATATTTTCTGTATCCATTCCTCTGTTGAGGGGCATCTGGGTTCTTTCCAGCTTCTGGCTATTATAAATAAGGCTGCTATGAACATAGTGGAGCATGTGTCCTTCTTACCGGTTGGGACATCTTCTGGATATATGCCCAGGAGAGGTATTCACCCAGCAATTTCTTTAGCCTGTTGTTTTTTGTTTCGTTTTGTGCTTTGATTTTTTTCTTATTGTTGTTGCTGATGTGAATAAGTCTTATTTTGTAGTCCAGGCTGGCCTCAAGCTCATAGCTGTCCTCCTGCCTCAGCCTCCCAGGAGGATTATGGGAGGGAGTCACCACACCCGTGCCCCCTCACTTGGCCTCTCTTCAGAATCCTGGTTCCTCCCCAGCCAATCCAAACTGCAGCTTGTCTCGAACTACTCCACATGCCCACGCCTACGTACATGGAGCCGCAGACACGATGAGAAAGCCAGGAATAATTCTTCAGAATCGTTGGCTTGCCCTGATGGAGCCTCCCCGATGGTTCCCGGTCTTCCCTCTCCCCAAGACCCCCCTCTTCCTTCCCTTCTTCCCTTCATCTCTGTTTCTGCACACAGCTTATCAAGTAGGAGGAGTCGCTGGTTTTCAAAATCCAGGTGCTGGAACCAGAATGCCTGATGAATGCAGCAAGCTGCAAATCAAGGCTCTTGGGCTCTGTCTGTGGATTGCACTCAGAAATGTCTTTGCGGCTGTTGATTTTGAGACAGGGTTTTACACTGTAGCCCAGGCTAGTAGCTACCTTGAGGCAATCTTGCCTTACTTCTGGTTTCTGGGATTTCAGGTTTTTGATGACATGCCCAGCTTATAAGTGACTTTGTGCTGCCAAAGATTCTCTGCCTGGAATGTGTCTCATAGCAGGGACAAGTCTCATTTGTCTCCAAGAGAGGACACTAAAGTGGTGTTACAAGAACCAGTCATGGCCAAGCTGAGACGGTCCAAGTTTCCTGACTTGGCTCCTCTATGGCAACAAAATTTCATTACAGACAGACCCAGCCTTTTAAAATTATAGCTTCTAATTTTCCAGGCTGGTAAAGTTCCAGTGCTTTTCTAAATGCTTCATAAATCACAGCTCATGTGGTCTTCACATCACTGCTCCGAAGAACCTGACTCAATTCCCTTCAAACTGATGGGAAGTCCTTGGCACAGAGAGGCTGAAACATTTTCTGAAGGGTCACACAGCACCCATATTTACACCCAAGTGCCTCTTACTTGGAAGGCCATGATTTCTGTGGTAGAGAAGAACCATTCACAAGGCATTATGATGTTTGAGGTTGGAAACACGAGTCAACCTACTTCATCCCAGAGATGGTCTTTAAGTGTGAAATAAAACGACATTTAAAACCTTTTGTCCTTTAGACACTTCAGAAATACAGATGTTTTCCTCTGTCCGCTGTGCACTCCCTCAGGTCTAACCCAGAGCTGAAAGGAGAGCCTAGACTCTGGATCTGTCTGTCCACAACTCATGGCCACTGGCTGGTGATACAGGGTCCCCATCTTGGTCTGGCCCTGCTGGCTCTGTCTTGTATTTTCACATCAATCAAGGCCCTCTTTAGAAAAGGTTTCCTGGTCTCCAGTGCCCTGGGACCGACAAAGTTTTCCATTGGCTAACGCCTTCTATCTCCATTCACCACTCCCACTCCCCACCCCCACCTCCTACTCCCTCCTAGCCCTTCCATTCCTATCACACTAATTCTTCATAGGAGTTCCTCAAGGTGGCACACCTACCTCTACCTCGGACATTTTTAGGGGCTTGGCATTGCCTGGGGTGCCGCTGCCAGGAACCCCACAGTCAAGAGGAGGCTATGCATTTGCAGGGTCTGGCAGGGACCTGACTATCAGCCAGCTGATTTCTTTTTCTCCCCACACAGCACAGTCTTGTGAGGCAGCTGGGTCCTGTGAGGCCTTCAGCTGAGCCTGTCACATCCCCAGGCTGTGTCCGTGCTCTGTTTACCCCCTTCCCCCTGTTGAGAGGACTTCCCCCAAGCCCTTCGGTCTCTGAACAGCTGGGCTCAGATATTAGATAGAGCCTTTTCTGTGTTCACCACAAGCTTGTGAACAAAAGGGTTTTAAGAACCCTGATCATGAGCAAGGTCTTGGGAAGATGAAGTGTTAGGAAGACTTCAAACAATTGCCATCCTTGTGAATCTCGAAGCCTGTGCCCTTTCCGAGCTGGGCCTGCTGGGGACTTTGTCTCGGAATCGAGGAAGCTCAGTTTCCTCTTCCAGCCTCCCCATCAGCCTAACATGGGAAAGGTGATCTGCAGATGGCCCTGTGCGGGCATCAAAGCCCCAGCTTCTGTCACATCTGCTGTTTGTCCTGGTTGGAGGGTGCAGGGTACCACTGAGGCAGGGCTCTTGCATCTCCCAGAGAGTGAAGGCGGTGCCCCAACCGGGGCCTCCCTCCCTTCAGTGCACCCTGACTGAAACATGATCCTGTGAACTCATCACCACCCTAGACTTTCAAGGCAGGAAACAGCTGGAGACAGTGCGTGGCTCACCCCAATCGACTTCCCAAGCCAGTGTGCACGGTGACTGCAATGTGCAGCCAGTGTTCAGATCTCCATGATCTAGGGTTTCCCTGGCGTCTTGGGGAAGGGGGCCACATAGAGGATTCTCTGGTTCTCCTGCCTCCCAATCCCAGGTAGGAGCAGCTAAATCAGTGTAACTTGCCTTACATTTCCCTGTATTTATTTTTAAATTTAAAATGAACATTTTGGAGTGTGACTATGCACATGCATGAGTGTGTGTGTGCTTTTGTGTCAGAGATTAGCTTGAGTGAGTTTCCTCTTTCCTTCTTTCCTCTGGGGGGATAAACTCAGGTTGTCAGACTTGGACTGGACCACTTTATACTGCTAAGCGTCCACACTGTCCCAACCCGCCCCCTAAGTTGCCCTGGCTAGGCGGCAACTTGCTTTGAGACCAGGCTAGCCTTGAACTTATGGCAATCCTTTGCCTCTGCCTCCTGAGAACTTCGGTCAAAGGCATAGCCCATCATAACGACTGTTTTCTAAAGACAGTGTTTCACACTCTGATCCCAGGCTGTCCTGGAACTCACAGAATCCTCCTGCCTCAGCCTCCCAGGTGCTGGTATTACAGGTGTAGGCCACCACACCCAGATCAAGAGGAATTTGCTCATTTCTGTTACCCTTCCGCCTTCCATGAACCCCTGAAGCAAATGCCTTTCTTGTTTGTTTGTTTGTTTGTTCTGAATGTGCCACTTTTGTGCCATCTGAATCCCAGGCTACTTGCTAAGGTTTGTTGGCAGCTCAGCCCAACTTGAGACTCTTCATGGTCCTGCCTCACGTGGCAACAGAAAAGTTAAAGCTTAGAGAAAAGTGACAGATGGAAGGAAAAGGCTCCACAGCTCCCAGAGCTCCGTGAAATCCTTCCTTATGGGATTTGCCTTGTTGGAGAAGCCTGGGGGCTCACAGCAGAAACCCACAGTACATACTCATTACAGTGAAACCGTGACTCCAAGTCTCGGGGAGGGGGGTGTACAGGGGAGAGGGAAGGGAAATGATTGGCACGGGGGCTTGTTCGTCCTGCTCATTGGCACCCAGCCAGCCCTTCTCCTCCCAGTCCCAAAGAAGAGGCCTTTGAAACATCCCAAAGGAGAAGCAGCCTGCGTCCAGGGACAGGAAGATGCTCCAGGTGCCTGGGCGGGTTGAAGACGATCTACCTGACAGGACATATCTGGAGGAATTTAGGGACACGGCTGGGTGGAGGCAGACACATTTCCGTGTTCTAGGCCTTGTGCTCTCAGGGTGGGTGACCATGGGCTGTCCATGAGGATTTTCTCATTGTAAGACTAGGGCAGTGTCACTAAGTCTATACGAGGACCGTGAAGAAGACTATGGAGTAAAAGCTGGAGACTGTCACACCGCCACACACTGTCACAGCTCCTCCATCCTCAATGTATGTCTTCATCTTCTTTAAAGCTGTTATTATATTATTATTACCATTAGTAGTCGTAGCAGTAATAGCAGTAGTGGTGGAGGTGTGTGTGTGTGTGCGGTCTCCGCAGTGTCTGTGGAGGTACTGGGGTTGGTTCTCTCCTACCTTTACCAGGTTCTGAACTCTGTCACTAGGTTTTGGGGTGAGCACCTATACCTGCTGAGCCATGCCATCCACTCTCCTTCATCTTGTTTATTTTTGTCTTGTTTTTAGCTGAGGCTATCCCGGAGCTTAGTATACAGTTGGCAATGGCTTTGAACTTCTGGTGCTCTTGTCTCTGCCCACTAGGGCTGGGGTTCCCGACGTGTTACCCACTGTGCATGGCTGTCTGTCCTTCAGCTCAGTTGTGGAGTTTCTTGCTGCCTTTATGAAAACTCATAGACAAAACATCTTGCTTTGTGGAGCTTTCCTGTTGATAATGAAAACACTTGTCCAGAACGGAGAATTTAGTGCAGCTGAGGACAGCTGGATGACAGTAGGGTTTTCATCTATGTAGAGGGAGATGAGTTCTGTGCCCTGAAGCCCAAGTCAGCCAGTGATGAGTTTCTATGCTTAGCCATACTACGCTCCCCACTCTTGCTGCTTTCAGGTCCTCCTCAGCTATCTGAAGCTGTGGAAAGTGCCTAGACAGATGTATGTATGTATGTATGTATGTATGTATGTATGTATGTATGTATAATGTATGTGTATGTATATATATATATATATATATATATATATATATATATATATATATTCTTTGCTTTTGGTTTTCATTTTAAAACAAGGTTCACTGTATAGTTCAGTTTAGTTTGGAACTCATTATAGCCCAAGCTGGCTTTCAACTCACAATAATTCTCCTGCCTCAGCCTGCAAGAGTCATGAGGACATGTGTAAGCTACAATGCTCTGCTTTTTTTTTTTTTTTAAGAATTTCTGTTACTACAGTTTTCTGTTATTTCCTTATTTCCCTAAATTTTGTGGTGTTGAGGATGGATTCTAGGGCTTGGTACCTGGTAGGCAATTTCTTACCACTGAGCTCCATCTGCCGCCTCCTAAAGTATATGTGTATACACACACATATACACACACACACACACACACACACACATATATATATATACATACACACATCTATATATGAATATATTATGTGTGTTTGTATATATGTATCTATCTATCTATATATGTGACTATATATACATACACATATATATAAAATATGTGTTTATATATGCATATATATACGTGCGAGTGTGTGTGCGTGTATATGCATGTATGTGCTGGAGTTTCCAAGCAGGGTAAGAATTATGTGGTAGCGGTAGCAGTGTGGCTGGGGGAAGCTTCTGGGGTGTCCACTACAGCTAAGTAACCATGAGATACCATATCCCTTCTTGACGACTCCTGTGGTTTCCTTGGTGGGAAAGGAGGGTCCTTGTGTATGTATGCTAGGCTAGGCAAGCATACTACATTGAGCTATACCTCGGCCCCGCCCCCAAAGGTTAATCTTAATTAGTCTGCCTGCTTCATGGAGAACCAAGTGAGATAAAGTTTGGAAAGTTGTTTGCAAGGATAAAGGGACACGTAGCTGTGACTGCTGCCAGGCTTTGGCTCTGCGGTTGTCAGGAGACGGTGCCCTGCCAGAAGGCGTGGGAGGAGAGGGGCTTCTGCAGCCAGCAGCAGTTGGAACTCTGAGTGGAACATGGCCGGCTGAGCCTGCGGCCCACACAAACCACCCACCACCCTCCTGGCTGGCCTGCATCAAGCCTTAGGAAGGGCAGAGTTTCTGTGGAAACTGGAGCCAGCTATGCCTGCTGGACCAGGCTGGCTCGGGGTGGGGGCGGGCCCGAGCCACATGGTGAGGTCCACATGGGCATGGAGGGGGAGCGACAGCTGGGCGGTAGGGAGCCGGAGGTGGTCAGAGCTTTGCTCCAGCCAGCCTGCTCTGGGCCTAGGGGCAGCCGCCTGCTCCCGGCTTAGGCAGTTCGTGGGGGGCTGGATGAGGTTTGGACAGCCTGTGGGTGGGACGTCAGCGAGGGCTGGGGCCATCAGGCAGGGCAGAAGGTGCACACCCTCCACCCAAATCAGAAGGATTAGGCCTGGCAGACCCTGGCTGTCCGCTTCTTCTGTGGAGTATGCGCCTTACCCTGCTAGCTAACAAGACCTTGGGTCACCGGGTACTTTGATGCACAAAGTTAAGCCATACAACAGCCTCTGTCATCTCATCCCCACAGCCGCTTTCCTTCCAGTTCCCCTAGACTTACATGTGGGTACCCCTCCAGAGACGTTTCCAGTCTCCTCCTCTGAGCACCAACTGTTTCCTATTCCCTCAGGCTCCCCTTTGGCCTGACTACCTGAATCTAAAGGGTGGCATTCAGCAATGAGGCCACAGAGAGGCATTTGGTGGTGAGTGTGGCCCACTTCAGCACTCAAGACTTGTAGGGTTGGCTCTCAGGAAGGCTTCATCCTTCTAGACGCCATCCTCCTCTCACCTGGCCTCTAACATCAACTCAGGACCTGTATTCCTGTCTGTGGTACACACTTTAAGTCCAGTTCAAGCCACACAGTATGGTTTTAAACCTACATTTTCCCACACAGCTATTGCACGAGTGACCCTGACTCGTAAAGAAACAAGTGTGTGACACTTGTCTCTTTTGTTGCTTTGAGGGGCAGAGTCTTGCTATGGAGCTCATATTGGCCCCAAACTTGCAGTCCTGACTTAGAATGTACCATCGTGCCTAACGCTAAGATTTGTTTCAACCCCTTTCTGTTTCCATGGCTTTGGGAAGAGTGTTTAGTCTGTTTTCTGTTGTTGTTGTTGTCGTCGTCGTTGTCGTCTTCCTCCTCCTCCCTCCCTACTCCTCTTCCTCCTCCTCCTTCTTGAGATTTGCTGTGTCTTGTTTCAGCTTCACACTGGGGATATTTGGAGGAACCATTCTGATTAAGAACTAAGACCCTCTCTTGGTAAGCCACTTGGTCTCACTTCTACAGGGGAAGTAGGTCACACAGCTAGAGAGTCGGGACTTGAACTCTAGGTTGGAGACCCGTCATCTGAACCAGTCACTCTGTGGGGATTAATCAGAGGCTTGTTATTACAACTCACTAATGAATCCGTAGTGCATAGTTCACGAGCAGGAATCTATAGGCCCCATTTCTTCCAGCTTTTAAGTCAATGAGCAAAGCAAGCCATTAAACTGATAATGACTTATTCAGAGATGACCCCCGCAGCCAGGGCACCACAGGAGCACCTGGAAGGAGTTCCTTACATGGACGTTCAGAGCTGCTGAGGGGGCCTGGAAGGTCCCTTCCAACAGAGATGAGAACTGCATGCGTGCACACACATGTGTATGTAAGACAGGGGTGTTGCTGGGTAGTCCAGGTTGTCCTTCAGCTGGTGACTCTCCTGCTCCTCTCCTTCATCCTCCTCTTCATGCTATGGTTGGAGGTTTGCGGCACCACCCCTGAAAAAATAGGTTTCACAATTTTTCTGCAGTGGGTCTTGTGGAGCACTGTCATCCCTCCATCACTGTCTGGGATCCGTGGACTTCAATATTTATCAAAGTCAACTGCAGGATGAATGAAAAGCCAAATCACATGTCCCCTAAACCCAAACAGAAGTGTGTTGGGGCACTTCCTGAATTTGCATTTTAGGGGCCAGCTCTTCCTTGTGATGTTGGGGAGGGTTAGAGAGGGTGGGTGAACAGATGTTAGAAGAAAACTGATTTCACCTTCGCAGGGAAGCCACCCTGTTGCCTCAGGTTAGCCTATCCTTTTTGCCCTGAGGCTGCAGTAGGCCTTACACAGGAATGGGAGCGGGAAGGGGGAGGCAGCTACTTCCCAGAAGAGAGTGGTTTCAAACCCAAGGTCATGGCTGCATGGGGCAAAGGTTGCCAGTGCTCAGAGTCAGGGGATGAGGGGCTGCCTGGGAAATCCAGGAAGCTGCCAAGCGCCTTGCATCCAGGGATCCCAGTGGTATTCTGAGGAAATGGGGGTGGGGGTGGGGTACCAAGGAGCACAGTGGGAGAAGGCTGTTGATGGGAATGAGTTTTGTTAAAGTTCTAGAACCATGCCGGGGCCTAGCAAACACAGGAGTGGATGTTCACAGTCAGCTATTGGATGTATCACAGGGCTCCCAATGGAGAAGCTAGAGAAAGTACCCAAGGAGCTAAAGGGATCTGCAACCCTATTGTTGGAACAACATGATGTACTAACCAGAACCCCGGAGCTCTTGTCTCTAGCTGCATATGTATCGAAAGATGGCCTAGTCGGCCATCAATGGAAAGAGAGGCCCATTGGACTTGCAAACTTTATATGCCCCAATATAGGGGAATGCCAGGGCCAAAAGAATGGGAATGGGTGGGTAGGGAAGTGGGGGGCGCTATGGGGGACTTTTGGGATAGCATTGGAAATGTAATTGAGGAAAATATGTAATAAAAATATTAAAAATCAAAAAAAAAGTTCTAGAACCTTCTTTAGGGTGGTAAGAGCATGGGGTTAGGGGTCAGTAACCTTGGACTGAGCCCCCGGTGTCACAAAAATCCTCATGGTCTAGTTCTCCAGGGAGAGTTTCCCACAGGGAAAACAGCTTCATACACTCAGTGTCCATCTCTGTTAGGGATCCTTACCTAGCATGGTGGCTTTCTGTGCTTTGTTCCTACCTGGGAAAAAGATGAATTTCTGGTAGATTTAGGCTCCACAAAGGGAAGTTTGAGGGCCCATGGAGTCCCCTGTACTCTTTCACTACTACCTAAGTTTTGTGAGTGCAGGAGAAGGCAGGATGCTGCCATATAGGATGCTGACCCTGACAAAGTTCTCTGTCTATCTATCTATTTATCTATCTATCTATCTATCTATCTATCTATCTATCTATCTATCTATCTATCATCTATCTATCTCTGTATCTCTGTCTGTTTCTCTGTCTCTCTGTCTCTGTCTCTCTCTGTCTCTGTGTGTCATCCCCCCCCCTCTATCTCCCTCCTTCAAGCCAACTGTGAGCCCCTTATTCATCTTCCCAGTTAGTCCTCTGTGATCTCAGCAGGTTTAACCCAGCCTGATAATTAAGCAATCCCTTTCTCCTTGGTCTAAAGCTTCCATACACTGACAAACTAATTCATACTGTCCCTGCTTAGTCTCCTGGCTTCCAAGATCCAGCAGCACTTCCTTGTCTATTAAAGGTCTCATCAAATAAAGAAAAGATGTCTGTTTGGAACTGTTCTCATTACAAAAGTGAGCTGTTCCAAGGGTTGCTGACCATTCTTCCCCCTACACAGGCCTCTCAGGGGTCAGATGTGGCAGGTGAATCCTGGCTGAAGGAGAGAGGAAGCACGGAGGTCCACATCCATGGTGCTGATGACAGGAAGACCCCTGAGGCACACAATTATATCAAGCAGTGACATTGGAGTCAGCTGTGGGAATACACTGATGGTCTTCACACCCCTGTGGATGGTGAGGGAGCCAACAGAGATTGTAGAAGGTAAAATTTGATTCCAAACTTGGGGGACATGAGGGTACAGATGGGGAGAGGGAGGGTGGCGACATGCCTATGCCAAGGAAGATTTGAGCACAGGGTTGGAAACAGGAAGTGCTTTAGCGTATGAAGGATTGGATGAGGGTAAATTATGGCTGTTCAGGGTGAGGTGAATACTTAGGGAGAGTCCAGTGAGGCTGGAAAGGTGATGTCAGAAATCCAGCCCAGTTACAGAGGACTTGCACAGCCATAGGCATTCCCTCACAGGGCCACAGGAAACCCCAGGATTGTTCTTTGCTAGGAATCAGGATGTGAACTGTGAGGAATGGTTAAGGTCTGGATTCTCCAGAGAGCTCTGATTGCACAGCCTGGCCTGGTAAGACAAGACTTCTTGAGTTTTCTCCAGCATGATGGCTATCCTCCAGATTCACAGGCTCCCAGGCGTCAAGGAAAACCCCACACAGAGTCCCGCAAAGCAGACAGAATGCTGGCCTTTGAGAAGAGAAGAAGGGTCTCTGACACGAGGAAAGTACCCAGATCTCAGAGCAGATGCTGAGGGCCCCTCACCCTGCCCCCGATCCTTGCTCCACACTGCTTCCCAGCTCATTAGAGTCACGTCTTGCCACACATACCTCTTGTCTTCACTCTTTCCTGGCATCCTCGATTAGGTATGTGTGCAGAGACAAGCCAGACCGACTGACTCCCCATCAGATGCCTCTTAGTAAGTGTGCCTTCCCCAGCATCCCTTCCAAGCAAGCCCTTTCTGTGCCCTTCCCTGGGGCACCAATCCCCCTCACCTGCTCAGGAATGAAATAGTTTGGATTGGCATGTGGAAGTTCACTCTCCTTTCACCTATGTCCCCTCATGACCCCTCATTCCTGTGCCATGTGCTATCTGCAGACCATTATGCCTTCGTAAAGGACTTGATCGTCAATGCCTCGGTCTCCAAATGTGTCGTGGGGGGTGACCAACATGTGTGGAGACTGCAGGGGAAGAACAAACTTCCATTGATTATTTATTGATTTTTTTTGAGATGTGTTAAAAAAAATTCTCGAACTCTCAATAATCCTTCTGCCTCAGCCTCCTAAATTCTGAGGTTACAAGAATGAGCCACCATGTCTGGTTATTTAGTTAAAGAATATGGCCCTAAGGCAAGGGCCTAGTTATTAGTGTATTGACACTGGTTCATTAGTAATAACAATGAACTGTAGTAATGAAGAATTAACAGGGAAAATTGGGTTCAGGACGAACGGGAATCCCCCAGACTGTCTTTAAAACCTTGTAAACAGAAACTTATGACAAAACAAAAAATGTCATAAAATACCATTCTTTTTGTTTTAAATAAATCTCTCTCATGTGTATGTGTGTCTGTGATATATGTACATGTACACATGTTTGTATGTGTGAGAGGTTAGGCATGTACATGTCTGCATGTGTGTCAAGTGCACATACTCATGTGTACAGGTGTTATGGAGCCCCAAGGTGGATACTGGCAATCTTCCTCTGTGTTTTTCACTTCATTCATTGAGGTTAGATTGCTCAATAGAATACAGAGTTTGCCAGACCAACTTGTCCGGGGGATTTCATTTCCACCTTCAGAGCCTTGGGGTTATAGGTAGGCTGCCATGCCGCCCAACAGTTAGGTGGGTTCTGGAGACCTGCAAGTGTTTTAAGCACTAAGCCACCTCCACAGCCCTATGTTGTCCTTTGCATGACCAGCACTTAGGTGTGCACGGTGCCAAAGACATCATGCACTTATAAAACCACAGCAAAGCTAAGCTAAAGGCTCAGCGACAAGAATGGGACTCAGAATGTAAGTGTCCGGAGGGAGGTGACCAGGCTGCCGTGAAGTCTTTGGTGTCTCAGTCACCCAGGGACTCAAGCCCTTCCTTTCATTCCTTTCCTCTGATGGTAGATTTGGCCTTATCTACAGAGTCTAAGGTAGCTTGTCACCACACTCGTGCTTCCAGAGGCAACCTGGAGGAAGATTGGCAGGTTTAAGTGTTCATGCACCATTTCTGCTCAAATCCCACTGGGCCAGAACATTATTCAGATGGCTTGTGGTGGAGGGCATGGGACATGCAGTGTTCACTGTGGTTGGCATTTGAGGGTAATTATAAGGTGACAATGAACAATGTGACAGTTAGCACACTGCCACATTAATGGCTTTTATAATATATAATGTAATATAATATATAATATAATTAATATAATATCTAGCTATTCATATATTGAGATGGTGCTCAGCCTTTCTGTTTGGTTTTGGTTTGCTCTTCTGAGACAGGGTCTCACCACATAGCCCCAACTGTCCTGAATCTCCCTATGTGGACCAGGCTGGCCTTGAACTTGTGAACTCCCTACATAGACTAGTCTGACTTTGAACCCTCTGTGTCTGAGTACTGGGGGTCCAGATATGAGACACTATGCTCACCTTAGCCATTAAAAAAAAAAACGGTTAGGGATGCACAATCCAAGCATTGAAGCTACCAGCTTAAGACGATGGTCCGAGACTCAAGCATCCTGACGCCTGCTCCTTCCAAGTTCCAGCCCTGTCTGCAGCCCGTGTGTGGGTTCTGTGTCCAGCACTGTACCACGCAGCCTCATCAGTGTTGGGTGTGTTCAAGAGAGTTGCTTCTCAGCTGTGGGAAAGCCTCTGCTTTCTTGGCAGGGTCTTCCCTTTAGTCAAGGAGACGGGAGTGTGGAAGAGAGGTAGAAAGGACAAGGACAGCTTCTAAGCAAGCCGGGCAGACAGAGAAAGAAACAACGACAGATAGAGGAGGAGAAAGAGAGATAAGATGGAGTAGCCAGACACTGGGCCTGGAGCCCAGGACAGAGGCCAGGAGGAGGAACAGTGACAGAATAAGACTGGAGTGTGGGATCTGTGAGGTCACCCATACTCAGGAGTGGTAGTGCACAGCTCAGCCTGGGAGGATGGGGAACAGACACTGTCTGGGCTTACCTAGCCGTCTTTGTCAAGGTGATTTCCTCTGGAATCATTAGAGAAGGGAAGAGGGGCAGGGCTGGGGTGGAAGAGAAAGAGCCCCCCTTCCCACCATGACTTCCTCCGCAGTCCATCACACAAACTCTTCAGGGCGTGGTGCTGTTTAGGGAGTAGGCTTATGACTGGGTTTATGGATTGATCTTCCTGGACTGCACGTGTCTCCACCACTTCTTCCTCACTGCTCACACAGCTATTCATGTCAAGTAGAGAGGAGGCCAAGTGCAGCCAGTAGTAGACCTGGGAGGTCTTGGAAGGCTTCATGGGAGAGGTGTCTATCTCCAAGTGCAGGGAGAGAAGGCAGGAGGAGGAAGAAGGGCCCTCTTAGTCAGGGAACCTTGTGATCAAAGGAGGATGCTCAGAGTAAAAACTGCAGAGTGGAGCAGCCAGGAGCAAGGAAGGAACGGTGGGAGGGAAGGAAGCGGGGGCTGTGCCCCGTATTGGGAACCAGCTCTGCAATAAAGAGACTTTCTCTGAGTGATAAAGGGAGTTGTTTCATGGCCTGTCTGCCGAAGATAGGGGCAGAACCAGGTGCCTGGAACTGGGTCAGTCTGACAATGGGCCACCTTCTCTGCACTCACCAGACCCCTGGACACTAAGGTCATCCTTACAAGCATGGGGGGGGGGTGCACAAGGGGCTGGTGATGAAGGCTGTCAAATCACACGTGGCCCATGCAGCACTCCACTCCTGCAGAGCTCATCCGTCTTTTTTTTTTTTAACTACCACTTTATTCTGCTTTCTTGCTAACCCGCTCCATTCTCTTCCCCGCCTGACACACTCAGTTCTGATTCTCTCTCAGTCTGGAGCCCTTCCCTTTGCTCGTCCCCTCCCCCACACTGTTGGGCTCCTTTGCGGCTTATTTCTTCACTTGGCACATTCTGCCACGTTCTACACACTGCTATATGGTGACTGGTCACCACTGAGGGTTGCGCTGGCTAGATTGTATCTTCTTGACACAAGCTATGGTCACCTGAGAAGAAGAGGGGTCCTCGACTGAAGAATTGCCACCATCAGATTGGCTCATGAGTAAATCTGGGGTGGGGGGGCTGTTTTCTTGATTGATGTGGGAGGATGGCCATGGTGGACCCTGACAATCCTGGGAGATGTAAGAAAGGGAGCTGAGTGTGAGCCTAGAGAGAAAGTCAGTAAGAAATGCTCTTCCGTAGTCTCTGCTTCAGGTCCCGCCTCCAAGATCCTGCCTTAGCTTCCCTTGAAAACAGACTATAACCAAAAAGCCAAATTATCCCCAAGTTGCTTTTAGCCAGTGCTTTACCATAGTAGCATTGTACTAACTAATACAGTGGTGACTGGAGTAGAATACTCGTAGCAGCAGACAATGGCTTAAACAAGGCTTGGTGGTGTCAGTGGAGACCTGGTTCCCTTCATGCCTTCCTGACATCTTTAGCAGCTTGGGCTTGTTGTCCATGGGCACAAGATGGTTGCAACTATTTCAGGTCATGCCTCCTCACAGAGCCATGAGAAGTCGACGAAAGGAGACTCTCCTTATAAAATTAATGGTGTCCTTTTTTTTTTTTTTTTTTGTACAACACCTCTTCCAGTTCTTCTTGTCCAGTGCTTGAACAATGGAGGAAAATGATATTGTCTGTAATTATCCCAGACTAATCCAGATTTATGCATTTGTGCTGGATTCAGCTGCCTCAGCAGATACGCCCACAGTAAGCACAGGTAAGCACATGCTAGCACATGTAAGTACATGTAAGTATATGTATGTGTGACCCCAATGTTGTCTGGGTCTTGGACACGCTGTTGGTTACCTTTTCTCATTACGGTGATAAAACACCTGGTAAAATCAGTGTCAGAGAGGAGGGTTTATTCTGGTTCATGGTTTGAAGAAATATCGTCTGTCCTGGTGGGGAAGGCACAGAGATGGGAACAAGAAGTGTCTGGTCAAAAACAAAAAACAAAAAACAAACAAAACGCCGGGCGTGGTGGCGCACGCCTTTAATCCCAGTACTTGGGAGGCAGAGGCAGGTGGATTTCTGAGTTCGAGGCCAGCCTGGTCTACAAAGTGAGTTCCAGGACAGCCAGAACTATACAGAGAAACCCTGTCTCCAAAAACCAAAAAAAACAAAACAAAACAAACAAACAAACAAACAAAACAAAACCAAACAAAACAATAACCATTAAGCTGGGCCTATGATCCTAGCACTTGGGAGCCAAAGGCAGGGGATTTCTGAATTCGAGGCCAGCCTGGTCTACAAAGTGAGTTCCAGGACAGCCAGGGCTATTCAGAGAAACCCTGTCTTAGAAAAACCAAACCAAACCAAACCAAACCAAACCAAACCAAACCAAACCAAACCAAACCAAACCAGAAACCAAAGAAGCGTCTGGTCCAATGGCATTTGTAGTCAGGAAGCTGAGACAATGATGGTTATCAACTGACTTTCTCCCTTTTTTAACTTATTTTTTCTTTTCTGACTTCAGCCTATGGATTGGCACTGCCTGTATGCAGGGCAGGTCTTCCCTCCTCCGTTAAACCTCACTGGAAACCCCACCACAGACACAGTCAGAGGTATCTCCTGAGCGACCCTAAATCTTGCCGAGTATAAATCATGATTAACCACCAGAGCCAGGAGTGTGGCGCACACACTAGGAAGCACTAGGAAGGCAGAGGAAGACAGATCTCTGAGTTCAAGGCCAGCTTGGTCTACAGAGTGAGTTCCAGGACAGCCAGGACTGTCACACAGAGAAACCCTGTCTTTTTAAAAACAAAAAACAAAACAGAAAGATTAGCCATCAGAGTGTCCAATCTAATGTTCTCCCAAGTCCAGATTCATATTTTCCATTTTTCTTCTGGATATTTCCATTTGGATATTACAAAGGGCCCCAGAATTTAACATGCCCCTAGCTAAGCACATTTCTTTGTCTTTGTTGGGGAACAACCCCCTAGCATCAGGTGGATTTGAAATGGATGAGAATTTTCCCTCACACAAATCCACTGAGATTTGGGGTTTTGATGGCTAGTGTAGAGTTTTCTCTCAGTTCCATGCTCTAGAGCAAGGGTTCTCAACCTTTGGTGGAGGTGAGGTTCAAATGGCCTCTCACAGGGGTTGCCCAAGACCAATGCCCAAGAGAGATGTTTATCTTATGATTCATAACGGTAGCAAAATTACAGTTCTGAGGTAGCAACAAACATGATTTTATGATTAGGGGTCATAGCACCATGGGGAGGAATTATAATGGGCTATAAAGCTTTGGGAAGGCTGGGAACCACTGTCGTAGGGGAATGGGACTGTTTTGAGCAGAGTAAAGAGTCTTTCTGAGGCCAACTTTCACAGAGTCTGGGCTGTCCCCACACACTGTCTGCAGGCTGGAGAAAGCCAGCTGTTCTGGTTGGGAAGCTGGAATCCTGAGAACAGAAGGAACCCAGAATTGCCACCCCAGACTAAGGCTGAAGGCTTAGGAGCTCTCCAGAGAGTCACTGGTACTGGATCACGTTCAAAGGCTGATGAAGCTGGAGTGTAGCGTCTAGGAGCCAAGGCAGGTACAAAAAGGTCGCTCCAGGAGAATCAGGCTTGGGATGCAGGTGAGCATGCCCTTCCCCTCCTGCTGGCACCATCCGGGATGGTACCACCTACATCTGTGTTGAGACTTTCCTAATGATCACACAACCCCTGGACCAATAGTCTCTGGAGATACCCTGATAGATACCAAAGCACAGCCTAGCCGTAAACACAATGAAGCATCATAACTAATTTCACTTTCAGTCTTTCCCAAAGGGCAAGAACTATAAAGTGTCCTCCTTACCCCAGGAACATAAAGTAAGCTAAGAAAAGCAATAAAGCTAAAACCCAGGTGTTCTGCCTTCTCCTTCTGGCCCTCCCTTGAACCTCAGGTTGTAGAGTCTCTTCCAAGCCTGAGGCTGGGGGTAGAAAGTAGGAATCAGAGGCAGGCAGAGTGGGGTGACCCAGTCATAGTGACCCAAAACTGTAGGTGATATGGATTGGCCTTCTGCAAGCCCGAGACTCTGTGCTCATCTCAGAGGGCTGAACTCTGCACTTGGCCTGGTTTTCTTCCCCTTTGGTCCATATCAGGCCTTTCTCAAAAATAAGTCCGTTTTCCAGGCAGGACTGAGAAGAACCTCTAATACTTCCTTGGTGGGGATGAAGTCATGGGCTTCCCCAGGCCTCCCTGCCACTGTGCAGAACTCATCATTATCCTTCAGGGAGACTTCAACATTAAAGGCTTTCTTTCCTCCCTGAAGGATTCCCCAGAGTCACCATGAACTCCCATCCTTTGTCTTTACATGGTCTGCCTTTAGCCAGGATCCATGGCCTCAGCTGACTTCTGCCATCCCCATTTTTTATGTCCAGCTTCATCCCATGGAGAATTAAAAGCAAATAAGGTCATCAAGGATAGAGTTGGGAGTGAGCTGCCCCAGAGTCAATCTTCTGCTCTGGGTTCCCAGTACCAGACACATAGTAGGTCTTTATTTTCTGAGTGAGTGAGTGAACGAATGAATGAAACTAAGCTCTTACAGATAGAGATTTGTTGACTGCAGTTGTTTTGGGGGGCAGCCTCACCAGACTGTGACGTGCTGAGGTAAGTCCTGAGGACCAGTCAACACTTCTGTCAGTCACTATGTCTTACACTCCTCCCCTTTTCTTACATGTTGCTCTCAGCTACAGAGCTGCACGGTCCAGTGTTTTACATGTATGTATGTATGTATGTATGTATGTATGTATGTATGTATGTATGTAGTGTGTGTGCTTTAATACAAACATCATTTGATGAAGGGTCTGCCTTCTTATCCAGTTGGCTTTGTGAGCTTAAACAAGTGGCATTACCTTCTGAGCCTTTATTTATTTATTTATTTATTTATTTATTTATTTATTTATTCATTCATTCATTCATTCACTTATTTTAAAGAATGCCTTATTTTATTTATATGAACAAGTACATTGTTGCTGTCATCACACACATCAGAAGAGGGCATCAGATCTCATTACAGATGGTTGTGAGCCACCATGTGGTTGCTGGGAATTGAACTCAGGTCCTCTGGAAGAGCAGTCAGTGCTCTTAACCACTAAGCCATACCCCTCCTTCTGAGCATTTAGATGGAATGATTGTCAAGATCCCTACAAGGCCCAGTAGCTCAGGATTATCCCAAGGGGACAACCTAAGGTTATTTCCTTGTTATTTTGAAGTTTTACCCCAGATTTATTTCCAGATGGATTTTAAGTTCCATTTCTGATGGGAGAGTAGAAAGAAAAGCCTATGCCTGCTATAACAGGAAATTCATTCATAGGACTTGGAACAAGACACAGATATCCTCTTTATAGTATTGGAAGCTCTACCCAGAAAAAGGAAAAAAAAAATGAAGTTATCACTGTCTGTATATGGTGTGACTGTCCACAAGAAAACAGAGCAAAGTTGTAAGATACAAAAATCAACTAAAACGAAACAAACAACCCCCCCGATAAACCCAGTTCTGTTCCATAAAATTCATAATCTTAAAATATAATTCAGCAGCCCATAACAGTAGAAATATAAAAATAAGTTCACTTAAGAATCCGAACAATCTGTACATGAGAACCTAGAAAGTATCACTGCCCACTGCTAAAGAAGACATAAACAAACAGAAGGCAGACCGCATTCATGGCTGGGAGACAATACTGTTTATAAGAAAATATTGCCCAATGAAATTCAGAGGTGAGCACTAGAAAGCCTGGAACAATTCTAAAATAGGAAATCTCTCACTAACCTTCCTGTGGATTCACAGGGACCCAGGCAACCACAACATAAAAGTGAACACACACACACACACACACACACACACACACATACACACACACACCATTCCCAACACCTTTCTGAGAAAACATCAAAGGACATTCCATGACATTGCTTTTGGCAGTGATTTTTAGCCCTGGAAACATAATTTTTAAATTGAATACATAAAATTTAAAAGCTTACATGGCTCAAAACACATTTTCAAGAGGATGAAAATACAGAGCAGAGCCACACTCAGGGCTGGAGAGCCTGCTTGGTGATGAAGAGCCGGCTTGCTGACCTATTTGTGCTCTTGCAGAGGACCCAAGTTTGGTTCCCAGCATCTGCATCAGGCAGCTCACAGCTACCTGTAACATCAGCTCTGGGAATTCTTGCACCCTCTTTTGTCATCCATAAGGTACCTGGACATAGTCACATATCTAAACACATACTTTAAAATCTTTTTTTTTTTTTTAGAAATTAAAACACACACACACAGAGAATTGGGGTGGTAATCAGCAAATTATACATCCCATAAAGATTTAATATCTAGAACACCCACCACCCAACAGCAAACGGACAACCCTATCAAACACTTGCCAATGGGCCATAAGTTGGCTCAGAGGGTAGAAGCCCTTGCCACATAATCCTGACTCTCTGAGTTCAATCTGGAGAAGCCACATAAAGGTGGGAGGAGGGTATGGACTCCACAAAGCTGTCCCCTAACGTCTCTCAGTATGCCACGCACATGCACTGCCTCCATCACCAAATACACAATAATAAATAAAAGCAAATGGGGCTTGGCAAAGAGGATATACAGGTGATCGATAAACACAGGCAAAGATACCCTGTGCCATTGGTGGAGAGGCATTAAGGAAGACTCTCCAAGTTTACCTCTGGCCAACACGTACATGCATACATATGTGCATAGCAAGCACCCCCCCCCACATGTACACATACACGCACAACACACAAACATTTTTAGGTGGTGAAATGGTGAAGATGCATGTATTGCTACAATTTTTTAAATTGCTGAAGGAAGCGACTGGAAGAGATGAGGCTTTGGTGCCCCACAGAGGCTGGCTCCTTGTCCCCCATCTGTCCATCAGTGCAGCCTCCACTTGGCTTGACCGATGCTCTTAGGTGACCCTATCTTTGTACCATTGGAAAAACCAGAGAGCAGAAGAAAGCTAGGTCTTAGCATCCCTCTGATGCCAGCTGTTCCCTGCATCAGAGAAGGACCTGCAGCTCGGCCAGTGGGAACTGGGAACCATCAGTTAACCCTGGAGCTCTCAGCACAGCTGTCTCAGCTACCTCTGCACTTCTCAAAAAGCAACTATGTCCTGTCAGGGCTCAGACCATACTCAAGGAGATCATATATGCTTGTAACCACTCTATCTGTGGCAGCTCCTCTGGTGCCACTTTCTGGCTTTCCTTTGTCCCCTTAGCCTTCATAGCCAACTGACCCAGGCTGAACATCATCCCAGAGCCAAGCCCTACCAGTGCTTCCCAGGGATCTCCGGGGCTCTCTATTCTCACGGCCACATTTGTCTCCTAAATTTTGCCCTTACAGAAGGCTTGACTCTTACATTTTGCTCTGTTCCCCATCCCATCAGTGCCTCAGCAGCTGTTTCTCCTCTGGAGTTCAGAACTGCCCCCACCCCCCACCCTAGAGCATCACTAACACAGGCTATTCTGCTCACCAGACTTTCCCAAAGGTTGGGATAACTGGCTGGTGGGACAGGGAAGGAAAAAAAATCTACACATTGAAGGTCAGACACCACTGTTCCTAGAAACTCTTTCGTTTTTTCAAGACATTGAATGGTTTTCACTGGTTATCCCCTACCCTGCCCTGAGTGCTGTAGTCCCTCCACGCAACTGGGACCCTCTGTCTAAAGACTGTCTCATGCCCTGGGTCCCAATCTGTCATTAACTTTAAGACACCTTGGTTCCTGATAAAAGTCACTCGGCCTTTAACTTTAGTATCACTCAGAGAACTATTTCTCATTGTGTATCTATAAACCCCTTTGAGGAATGTTCCTTAACTCCAGACATTGCCACTGGGTCAGTTAGTCAGGACTGCCCTGGGGTTTGTGGCTTCCCCATTTCTGTTGTAATGTGTCGTGGGTTGTAATGAGACTACAGAAGGAGACTCTACATAGCTGGGACACACTGAGCGCATCCAAGGGAGATGGAAGTCGTTGGTGACAGTCCCAGGTGTTAGGGACACAGGCATAGACATCCTGGGCCCCAGCCTCTGGAGAGTGAACAGAGGGCAAGGAATGTCACCCAATGAGATCAAGTTCACAGCCTGCCAATGCCTTTTGTGTGTAGACTGAGTGTGACAAGCATTAGAATGTGGCCAAGCAAGGCAGTGTACGCCTGGCATCCCAGCAGTGGGGAGGTCAAGGCAGCAGAATCAAGAGTTCAAGGCCTGGGGCTGGAGAGATGACTCAGTGCCTAAGATGGCTTGTTGCTCTCGCACAGGTTCTGTTTAAGCCCCTGCATGATAGTTTACAATAGTCTGAAACTCAAGTTCTTGGAGATCCAGTGCTCTCTCTGACCTCCATGGGTATCAGACATGCTGTGGGGCATGCATATACATGGAGATGAACATTCATACTCATAAACTTAATAATAATGATGAGTTCAAATCTAGTCTTCAATACATAGTCTAAGGTCAGCATGGGCTACATGAGGCTCTTTCAAAAAACAAACAGATCTTCAGCCAGAGAGAAAGTATGAGTGGCAACCTAGGTTGGGTAGGATGAGGAGAAAGGAAACCTAGCAAAAGCATTTTGGAGGGGAACAGTGTTCTTGCTGGGTTGCAGGGGAAGTAGAAGCTGTAAAGGCCATTGTCACACCCATTGAGAGGTTCAGACAGTGTGGGGATGTCACTACAGGAACACATGGACCAATCAAGGAAGACAGGGAACAAACAGCTCTCCATGCACCTGGAATGGGGAGGAGTGACAAGGTGCCATGGTTTACAGGAGGAGGGACCACACGTTAAGTGAAGCTGGAGAGATCTGTTGTCTGTTCAAGAGAGAGGACACCTATTCCCTCCACACACCACACACAGATAAGCAACTACACTCACTCATTTAAGTGTTAAAGGCTGGAGGATGGCTCAGCTGGGAAAGTGCTTGCCACTCAAGCATGAATATATGAGTTGCAGCCCTAGAAACTGGTGGTGTGAACTTGTACTTACAGCACAAAGGAGAAGGAAACTGAAGGGTGCCCGGGCCCAATGGTCAGCCAGCCCGCCTCGTGGGTGAGTGGCGGGCCATGAATGAAACTCCTAAAAGACAAGGTGGATGATATCTTAGAAGAATGCCTAAGGTTGGCCTCTGGCCTTCGTGTGCATGTACACACATTGTGGGTAAATGCATATATTCACACATGAGCATACATACACACATTTGCTCTTGCACATATGTGTGTGTGGGGGGGTGTAAACACACCCATACAAAGAAAACTCTAAATCTACAGGGAAGTATTTCTCAGAGTTGGAAACAGTTTAGCCTGCAGATTGCCTGTCTTGCATATTCTCAGCACCACACATACAAAATGCTAATCTTGGAGCTGTTAAGGAACTTAAAAAATATATTTTTAAAGGAAACTGGTGCAGTAGTTGAAAATGAATTCACTTGAAATATGTGTAATTGCCAGTAATCAGTAAGAAAAACAACATGAACCTTAAGAAAAGTAGAAATAAGACCTGTCAGACATTCCACACACAGAGATGCTCAAACTCACTGGTGACCATGCATTCAGTCAACTAGAAGACTACAAAATCTGGTCAAGGACCTGGAGAGGTGAGACAGCTTAGTGATTAACACTGGCTGATCTTCCAGAAGACCAAGGTTCAATTCCTAGCACTCATCTATAACCCCAGTTCGAGGCTTTCTGAAACCTTCTGGCCTCTTCAGGTATTAGGCATGCATATGGTGCACAGATTAACATGTAGGCAAAAACATACACATAAATAATAATTAAAATGACTTCAGCAACCAAATATCAAAGTGTAGGACCACACACCTATCACTTAGAATTCATAAAATGGTTGCAACCATCCACTTTGAAGATGCTCATGCAACCATCTGTTTTCTGTTCCTGCTGGAAATACTTGAGGCTAGGTCTGTATAAAGAAAACAATTGTTTGTTTAGTTCAAGCCTCAGAAGATAAACTTACAGACAATGTGGTGTGGGCATCTTCTTTATGCTGATGAAGCACCTTGGCGGCATCAAATGATGGCAGGTGGACTCCTGGAGGGAACGTGCCTAAGAGAGAAAGTTGGCATGGTGTTACATGAAGCCAGAGTCAGACTTGGGTTTTCCCCTTTTCATTTTGGATTCTTGTTGAGACAAACTAATGTATTCCTTTGAAAGTGCCTGGGACAGAGTAGATACTCCTAACTCTGCTGTTAGGATTGTCACTATTTGCTAGGCTCAGTGGCAGGCATCAAGAAAGAAAGGCTAGGGTCTAACTTCTGTCCTTCCTTGAAATGAACAGATGTCATTGGAGGAAATGGAAGGTGCTCAGAGAACTCACTAAGTCCTTACAAGTGACTGTTGGAAGAGCAGAACACACCAACAGGGCTGGTGGACTTGAACAGGGATATCTCCAAGAGACCGGGAGAAATGACTCGTCTTGAATCCAAAGACCCTGATCTTTTTGAGCCTTCTAAACCAAGGTAGCAAATGTGAGCCGCTAAGTCCGTACCTGTGGTATTCCCAAGCTACCACAGGATGGGATATCATGGGATGTGAGGAGACTTGGAGATGGTTGGTTAGTTTGACTAGAGAACTCACAACGGCCTTCCAGATGTGGATATAGAGACAAGAAGGTAGCTGAGTGACCTGGAGGGCTCCAGATGTAGCCACCCCTGAGGACAGGGGATGAATCTAAGTATGTGCACAGACCTTCTAGTCTTAAGAAGTTAAACCTGCCCAGGCCATGATGTTTGAGATCTTTCAGAGAGTTCAGAAAAAAATCATCTTAAGAGTGTGGAGGTCAGTTGGTGATGTGGATGCATAATCCCAGCACTTGGGAGGCAGAAGTAGGCAAATCTCTGAGATGAAGGCCAGCCTGGTCTACAGAGAGAGCTCCCCACACCCTAAAAAGAGTATGGTGGCTGAGAGTAGATGGGGCAAAAGATAAGCTTGAATTAACCAGAGTCCTTAGGTATCCTGGTTCCTGGCCCTGTCTTTATTAGGGGTCAGCCAAATGATCCCCGTAGGCTTGCATCAATGCCTGTCTCTAGGGACATGGATGGTGTGGCCAATTGGATCAGTAATCAGAAGCAAAGCCCTCAACATGTCATGGTATATACCATGGTATATTGTTACATCATTGCAATTGTCTGTCTCTTAAGCATACATTGCAAGATCTGAGTAAAGAGGCAGATATTCCCTGCTCCCCTGCTCCCCTGCTCCCCTGCTCCCCTGCTCCCCTGCTCCCCTGCTCCCCTGCTCCCCTGCTCCCCTGCTCCCCTGCTCCCCTGCTCCCCGCTCCCCTGCTCCCCGCTCCCCTGCTTCCTGCTTGGGTCAAAGGAAACCCCAAGTGCATTTATGTCTAATGCTTTGAGCCTAGCTTAGATTCTAAAGACATCTTGGCTTGCAGAGTTCTAGACCCTGGTGTTTAGAACTGAGCCTCTATAACTAGTCTGCCTGAAGCAGAAGGCGTTTCTGATATCACTGCTCTCCCCAGGATAGAAGTGGTCTTTCACCACTTGATTCTACAGTCTCTGGGCCTCAGAGCTCAAGGAGTTGAGAATGGGGAGCCGGATGAGTGCTACCGTTGCTAGCACCAGAGTCACAGGCCTCCCATAACCAGCATCAGGTGGCAGAAAAAGAAAAAGAAAAAAAGGAAAAACAAACAAATAAAATGGCTCTCTCAACTGAATTACAATGCAAGGTGGAGATTCCACGTGACTGAATTCTTGATACTTCTTGTACTCAGGGCAATCCCATATCAAAACAAATATAGACTAAACCCTGCATTCTTAGTCTCCGAGATGTTAGTTTTCTCTCCGTGAAGTAGGAATTGCTCTGAAGGCTTTCCTTTTGGCTCGAAGGGGCCGGGACTTCAAGGAGATAGGGAGGTGTGAGCCTTTGAGCACCTCTTCCTCTGCTATCAAAGCATCTTTTGCCCCAGGCTCTTGAAACCTCTTTAAAGCAGCATCATATTTTCATCAACTAAAAATTGCCCAAGAGAGACGTTGTCATTACGCGCCCTCGGTGGGAAGCTGGCACCCATCCCCACATTCCTCTATGATCACAGAGTCTTGTTGGTCCAAAGAGACCACAAAGGGCATCATTCTTCTGCCTATCTGCGGCAGTGTCTGGTAGAAATCGAAGGCATCTCAGGGGCCTCCTCCCTCTGCTCGGGCCCAGGCAGGCTCCCTAAATGCTGCCATCAACACCCAGGTCCTACAGATAGCTTATTCTATTTGCCAAGCTGACTTTTGACTAAACCACTGCTGACCCACCGAGAGGACTTTGCTCACTGGCCTACCCACCTCGCTAGTGAGTTAAATGAATAGGGCATGTCCAAAGTTCCTTGAGAAGAGGGGAGACAAGAGAAGACCTGTGAAGGAAGGTAAGGACTCCCTCCACCTGCTCACTCAAAGCTGAGGTCCACAGAGAGCAGGTATAGCCTGTATTTCCCACAATGTAGAGGAGTCCTTTTCTTTGTCTCTAACATGTAATTGGAAGTGAAAAGGACTTGGATCTGGCTCTGCCGCTGACTGAATACTTGACCTTGGGCAAACGCCTTAACCACCAAGAGCCTCAGTTTCCTTAGCTCTCAATTAGGGATAATGACACCCACCCTGCAAGGCTGCCGTGGTGCATGAGGGCTGACTAGATCAGAGCAGACTCTCAATAAATGGTCATTATAAGACCCATTAAATTGTCTTCCATAAATTCCACAAGCAGCAATTGAACACACACTCTTTATTCATTCATTCATTTGTTCAAACATCCATCTGTCCATAAAATATTTACTAACAGCATTGGGTTGTGCTCAATGGGGGTTCTATTAAGAAATAGAAAGCCTGGTTTCTGGGCTGGGGTGTAGTTCAGTGGGAGAGTGTTTACCTGACATACATGAGGCCTTGGGTTCCATCCCCAAAACTTCTGTGATGAAGGAGGTACAAGTTAAATGGGAAACAATAAAGCAGAGAGATGTTGTCGTATACAATGGGGATCAAGCTCCATAACTTTAATGCCCTGAGAGTCAAGGGGCCTAAGCCAGCAAGGTGGAACCCTCCACATTCAACCCCAGAGGGACTTACTGATGGGTGGCCACACCAGGCTCGGATCTTCAAGTGCATGAAGAGGGATTCACAGCTTTATCCTTTCTGCTGTGAAACCAAAGGTCTCTCACTTCCATGGACTCTCCTCGCCCAACTGTGTTCTCTTCTGTACATGGTCTCCCCAACCCTTTATGGATGACTGAGTTTTAAAGTGGGGTGATAAAATAGAACCCTATAAAATGCAAGGCTCACATCGCCTGCTTTTGGACTGCCAAGATTCTACAGGTAAAGATGAAGCTGAAGGACACCTTGAAGGTTGAAAAGATGGTGTTCACTGGGGAAGGAGCAACTTTGAGCAAGACTCTGAGAGCTGGAGACAACAGGACTAAGAGGAAAGCTTTGAGGAGAGTGGGTGAGGATCATTGGCTAGAGCAAGTAGGTTTAGTACAAAGTACCCATACAATTTTTATACGTTCAGGAAATTTAATGATAGAATAGCACTTGGAAGCTGGACGTGGTGGTTTCTATGTATAATACCAGTGCTTTGGGGGGCTGAGGCAGGAGAATCATTTTAATTTTCTGGAAATCCTGGGCTATGTAACAAACTTCAGGTTAGCCAGGGCTATAGCATCAACACCATGACATCACAATAAAGCAACAGCGACTTTATGTGGAGCCATGCTGATCTGGGCTTTACCTAATGGCATAATGCATGAGCCAATGTTCTAGTTTGCAGAGGTCAGAAGAGGGTGTTGCATCCCCTGGAGCTTGAGTTAGGGATAGTTGTGATTAAAGCATATTTATAATTTTTAAAAAATTAGAAAATGGTAGTTATAAGCTCCCATGTGTGCGCTAGGAACTTATCCTGGGTCTTCTACAAGAGCAACAAGTGGTCTGCAGCCAACTCTCCAGGCCCTCAGCTAGCTTTCTTATGTATCCCAGACACATCAGCCTAGGAACGGTGCTGCCCATAGTGAGCTGAGCCCTCCCATATCAGTCATCAATCAAAACAATACTCTATAGAGATAACCACGTGTCAATCTAACTGAAACAACTCTTCACTTATCCCAGGTGACTTCAGGATATATCAAGTTGACCATGAAAACTAAGCCAGGCAACTTCCTATCACTGTGATCAATACCTGAGACAATCAAGTCACAGAGCAGAGAGAGATTTGGGGTTATGGTTTCAGAGTTTCCATGACTGGTGAGGCAGCATATCAATAGTTATATGTGATACAACAAACCTGCTTACCCTAGATAGAGTCAAGGAATGAAAGACAGGGTGGGCCTGAAGGGTTCCGAAGCCCTCCAAGGACATACCCCGTGGACTTAAAATCCTTCAACCAGGCTTCACCTCTTAATGGCTCCACCTCCTCCTAACAATGCATCCCTGGGGAACCAAGTCCCTAACATGTAGGAGCTATTAAGGTAATAAATACAGCAACCATGACCTCGGGAAGGTCATGCAGCCTTTCAAATGTCAGTTTCCTCAAGGACAAATTGATGGCGATGACAGTACTGCTTAGTGATGCAGGTGGTAATGCTGTGTGAGGTTAGGGAGGGTTTATGCATGCTTTATAAACTGTAAAAAGCATCCATGCTGTGCCTAGTTATAAGGCCCGTACACCAGAGAGAATCGTATTGTTCACCAACATGACGATGAGCAAAAGTCTAGGGGGCTACCCATTCAGAACAACCTGAGTAAGAGTTTTGGCTCATTGTGTGGTTTTCAGTAATTTCTTCAGCTTCTGAGCCTTGGTTTCACCACCTAATGGGATTAATTATGCTTATTTTCTGTGCCATTATTAGATACCAGTGAAATCATATTTTGCTCAGACCGATCTTTCAGTTCATTGAAAGGAAATAAGCAAGAATATTCCAGTGCACACCTTTTTTATTTCTTTTTAAAGAAGACAGGGTTGCTGGCCCAGAACTTGCTATATAGACCAGGCTGGTTGCAAGATCAACCTGCGTCTGTCTCCTGAGTGCTGGGACCAAAGATGTCCACCACCACACCTGGTGCCAGTTCACTCCTATTCTGATCATTAGAATGTGGAAAGGAGAATTTCTCAGGAGCAAAGGACACCAACAGCCTCTGTCCCACCTGAATGGGACAGTAATGAGGAATGCAATGGCAGGAAGTGTGACTGGGTGCAGCACTATGGGAGTTACCACCTGTAGCTGAATGAGTAGCTTATGTTAGAAGTTTAACACAAAGCTCTGCACTAGCCTGTCCTCTCAAGACCCTGTGTTTGGTAGTGTGCGTGCCCCTACAGATGAGGAAAAGTCAACTCACAGGACCCACTGTAAGTAGCAGCATGAGGTGCAAAACAAGGCCAAGGATAGAGTCAACTTTTCTCCAACTCAGTCAACTGTTGGGCCCTTTTCTCCAAAACAAGGTCAATTGCTTAGGTGTCTATCAGAGAAGCCAGGAGAGCTGTTTCCGGTGAGAGAGTTGGCTGTCCGCTCTTGGGTACTGTACAGTTATCCATCCATCCATCCATCCATCCATCCATCCATCCATCCATCCATCCATCCATCCAGCTTTTGCTGAGAATGGAGCCCAGAGCCTTGTACAATGCTAGCCTAGTGTTCTACCACCAAGCCGCTTCCCTATCCCTCATCACAGCATTTAGATCAAGAAGGCTCAAAGCCATGTTCTCATGGAGAGAGCGTTATCTTCCAACATCCAGGACTCTCACTAACTTTGCCTCTCTCTGTGACAATACCCTAAATCAGAAATTTGCCTTCTCTATTTGTTGGGGCTGGGTCCGTCAACTGGTCTCTTCAAACGTCTGAGGAAGAAGCCACTGTGGAGCTCACTGGATATCTGGGATCTTTGTAATACCAGGGACAAGTTCAGAAGCACAGATGGTAACCCTGGTGGAAGCATGCTCCCTCTGTGTTCTCTGGCCCCACACCTCAGGATAACCGAGAAGACTGTGCTGCTGAGGTCTGAGGTCAATGTGGATGGGACATGCCTGCAGCCCTAACGCCCTACTCCCCTGTCCTGAAGGCACTGTTCCTGTCCACTCCACATGGTTCCACAGTCTCCGTCATTAGATGAGTCAACCATCAGGAGGGTGAAAACTAACCCCCCTGGCCAACCCCAGAGCAAGAGCAACATGTTCAAACATCCTGTCATTACCACCAGTGATAATAAGGGGAATAATGAGCAGGAATTACTTTTATTAAATAAATCAGGCAAGTGCACCTTATAACACGTTCCGGAGCCACGAGGAGGCCCTGTAAGTGCCGGGATGGCGCTGGAGCTGGGGCTGGCCTCCATTAGGAGTCGGTTTCTTTACAATTACTCGTTTGAGCCCAGCAGGTCAGGGCTCATCTCCTAAGTGTATAATAACATAAATGGATTTTCTGTTTATCAACTAGGACTTTGTAAGTGTGTGCTTCCTCCCAGTCAACTCCTCATTTTAATAGATGCGTTTTGGAAACAGCATTGGCCTTGTAGCTGGTTAAAAGGCAGTTAACTGTCTTGCTCAGTTCGAGAGAATGAGGACAGCCCGAGCTTATCCCTACATTAACCCTGTTGCCTTCTCTGGGGCCCAGTGCAATATCTGATGTGCCAGCATGGGGAGGGGGTGGAAGGGTGGGGATGAGGGGCTGGGGTGCGATGTGGTGGGAGATGGGAGTGTCCAGACACTTTTGAGAGCAGGATGTCTATGATGGCTCCATATACGTTACCTCCCCTCCTCATGGGACTGAGATAGTTTTTTTAAATGCCAGTAGTAATAGATAGGTGGGTGTGCCAGTTACTTGCTGCTATGGCAAAACGCCGGACTAGAGCAACTTGGGAAACCAAGGATTCATCTTGGCATCTGGCTTAAGAAAAGATATGGTCCACCATGATGGGAAACCATAGCAACAGCAGCACGAGGCCACACTGCATCTACAGCCAGGAAGCAGAGAGCAGACAGGAAGTGGGTCAGGCTGTAAAACGTCCAGGCTGGCCTCCCCAGGGCCCACTGCTTCCAGGGAGGTTTTACTTCCCAATGCACCACAACCTTCCATAGCAGCACAACCCGCTAGGGTCCTAGGAGTCAAACACGTGAGCCTATGTGGGAACATTTCACATTCAAACCAGAACACGGGGTATATAGAGAGCTTCTGAGTGAACTGTATCTGCCATGGTGGAGCTGGGTCTGCCACTGGGGGATTAGGGGTATGGCTCAATGGAAGAATTCTCACCCAGCATGCCCCAGGCCCTGGGTTCCAGGCCCCCAGCACTGAAACACAGAGATTTAAAAGAAGTCCACTATTGGAATTCATTCATTCACTCTTTTTTAAATTTTTTTATTAGATATTTTCTTTATTTACATTTCAAATGCTATCTCGAAAGTTCCCTGTACCCTCCCTCCGCCCTGCTCCCCTACCCACCCACTCCCACTTCTTGGCCCTGGCATTACCCTGTACTGGGGTATATAAAGTGTGCAAGACCAGGGGGCCTCTCTTCCCAATGATGGCCAACTAGGCCATCTTCTGCTACATATGCAGCTAGAGACACGAGTTCTGGGGGGTACTGGTTAGTTCATATTGTTGTTCCCCCTATAGGGTTGCAGACCCCTTCAGCTCCTTGGGTACTTTCTCTAGCTCCTCCATTGGGGGCCCTGTGTTCCATCCAATAGATGACTGTGAGCATCCACTCCTGTGTTTGCCAGGCACTGGCATAGCCTCACACGAGACAGCTATATCAGAAAGGATGGACCATCCAGAGACTATCCCACTTGGGTATCCATCCCATAATCAGTCAACAAACCCAGACCACTATTGCATATGCCAGCAAGATTTCGCTGAAAGAAATTCATTCTCTCTCTCTCTCTCTCTCTCTCTCTCTCTCTCTCTCTCTCTCTGTGTGTGTGTGTGTGTGTGTGTGTCCACACACTAGCAAGCACCTTATTAGTGAGCTGTAGTCCCCTCAGTCTTCTGACACCACATTTGACTTGATTAAGAATACATTTGGCCTTCAGTATTTTTGTGTATTTGACCTATGTATTCATGCCTTCCTTCTACTTCCCTTTATATCTCAGTAGGTTTTTTTTTGTTTTGTTTTGTTTTTTGTTTTTGTTTGTTTGTTTGTTTGTTTTTGTTTTTTCAAGACAGGGTTTCTCTGTATAGCCCTGGCTGTCCTGGAACTCACTTTGTAGACCTGGCTGGCCTTGAACTCAGAGATCCTCCTATATCTGCCTCCCGAGTGCTGGGATTAGAGAAATGTGCCACCACCACCACCGCCACTTGGTAACAAGAGTCTTCTTGGCATGTTCTTTAGTTTTAAAACAACCATTTGAAAGATAAGCACCATTAGTAAAGACAGGCCCAGGTTTCCCCGTTAGAACCTAAGTGAGCCCTGCCCTATCCCATGGCTTCTGTTTCTGTGCCTTAGCTCTCAACAGTTAAAAATGCTTGGGCTCACCGAGGAAATCAGAATGGAAGTGACTCTAGCTCTGCTCCTTTCCAATCAACCATGGAAATGGCAGAGTAGATAGCCCAAGGCGTGAGGACTGGACCATGCCAGGAAGAAAGTAATTCAAAGTGGGTTCCTCAGAAACTCACCGTGGACATACAGGGATGCTTGGTGGGAGGAGCCAGGGTGAAGGCCAGGGGTGGACTCTTGGATATTGCTACTTATTTATCCTTGTCTTTGGGGACAGGATGAGAGACTGGGCATAGAGTTGTATCACAGTAGGGTCTAAGTCAACTGCCATGCTAGTTATAATTCTACTGACTGTGAGCAATGAAAAGGTAATTACAGATCCAATTAAAATCCATATAATTAAATTAATAAACAGTAATCAGCAATTTGGGGCTACGTAAATTCGGTCTTGGGGAGGGGTCTGTTCTATTATTGACCTTTTTAGTGACGCATGTCCAGGACAATAATAAGAGGCAGACTGAGTCAGTTCCACTAATGTTTAAGCTCTCTGTAGGAGGTGACCACACCCTAACCCTTGAGTATCTCCCAGCAAGCAGGTGCTCCCTGGGAAACCCCCTGTAGAAGGAGCCAGGAAGACAAGCATGATCTCGTTATAGGATTTAGTCACCAGAGGGAGAGCTACACTCCTCAAGGCCTTGGCCTGGTACTGGCCACCGGGTCCTCTCTCACTGAGGCCTGAGTCTGCAAGGCTGAGGTCGTGAGAACAGAAGGGGACATCAATGTAGTAGCTCTGAAACTTGAGGGTCTTTAAACAGAACATCTTGCAAGGAGAAGAGCAGCTCTGTCCCCTTCCTATAAAATGTCATGTGACAAGGGACCTGTGGGGGTGGGAGTGATGAGCCCCAGGTAGCAGAGCAAAGGAGTGACCCAAGGGAAAGACTGGGCTCATGTACTTGAATCATTCCAATAACAGAAAGCCAGTTAGTGTTTTGTTTATTGTTTTTAATGTGTGTGTGTATGAAAGCGTGTGTTCGTTTGTTAGTATCTGTCTGTGTGGTATATGTAGTGTGTATGTAGTGAGTGCGAATGTGAGAGCATGTGTGACTGCTTTAGTATCTGTGTGTGTACACGCACATGCATGTGCAAGAGCACAAGGCAAGATGATCAGGAATTTAAGGAGAATCGCTTCTCAAGCCATCCTGGGATACTTGAGACCCTGTCTCAAAACTAAACAAGGGCAGATGGGGATGGCATGCCTCTAGTACAACTTTGGGAGACCAAATGGAGTGGGCACCAGTGAAACTTCTCAACTTCATACAAGAGTGTGCGCACACTCATAGGCAAGCACGCACTAAATAAATGTTTAAAAAAAGAAAAAAGAAAAAAAAACCCTAACCAACCAAACAAACAGAAACAACCAAACACCCCTGAGATTTAATACATAAAGTGGCTGCCTCTTTCCCCTCACAAACTCCTCCCATCTGCCCTAGCAGTGCTGTGGGTCTCAAGAAACCTCTGATGCTAGCTCAAACGCCAATTTTAAGTTTTTAAATTTGTTCTATTATTATTATTATAAGTTATTTTGCATTGAAAATATCTCTAATCCAAGTGCTCTGGCTGTAATGGTGGCCCCTGTTACCTGCTTAACCTTTAGTGGTGGTATCTTTTAGAGGGGGGAGTCTTGAAGATCAGAAAACTTGAGGTCTGGCAGCAGGTGGTTCCCAGGGTGGTATCCCTGTGGCTTTATCAGATGTCCATAGATGATTGATATCCTGTGTCTCTTTGAACCAGATGTTCCTCAAACTACATGGGTGAAGGGTTCTGCTATGAAAGACTTTCAACACTGATTGTGTAAGATAATTGGAATTCATTTGCTGAGCACAGATTCCTGCTAGTTTGTGGCATTTAAATGGAGGACACCAAGTTGAGACACCCTGTGGAATATAACCCATCAGCTGGCACCCTTGGGGTAGAAAGGCCTGCTTCCCACAGATATGCAGGGAGTAGTCAGCCAAGGAAAGCAGGACCCAGGCTGTCCTCGTGTGGAAGCTCAGTCTCCACACTCAGTCAGGCAGGGGACGTCCTCTGTCTGGCCCTCAGTGCTCTCATCCAGGAAGTAGGAAGATGAACCGTGGAGTAGTGTGAATTAAATTCACATCTTTACCAAGCCTGAACTCCCCCCTCTGCTTTGCTAGCAACTGGTTCCAGTTAGGATTGAGAGTAGATAAACACACCTTTTTAGTCATCAAACTACCCTTTCAACTAATCCAAAGGTCTTCCAACCAAGGAAATACATGGAGGGTTCAATACATCTTGCCTCCTGCTGCCTAAGGCTCTTGCAGAAGGAAGTTATGAAGAATGCCTGATGGAACCTGGAACACAGATTATCACCTACTTTAGGAGTGAAACTGCCTACTGGCATGTGAGGCAGGACCAGGGCTGTTACTACAGTGAACTTCCATTTACCCATACTGATTGTTATCTAGAAGCAAGATGTCCTCAGAGAGATGGACTCCTGTTATACTAAAGGATTTACAACACTGCTATTTCCCTAAACACCGACATAATATTCCGATTCCCTGGGCAGGCCCTTGGTGTTTGGCATTAGAGATTATTTTAATCTGTGTCTGTCATCCACATTGGTTGTCACTCTTGTGTTTTGCACTGGTGGTTCTCACCCCTGGTGGTAGCCTAAGACTTACCTCCTGCTGTATTTATTTGTTTAAGATAAACTTATATAAGCAGTATGGGAGAAGGTGACAGGAAAATGTCTTGGAGAGACTCAAGGGAAAGCAGTTACTTTTTGTTGTTGTTGTTGGTACTGGATTCACCTAACAGAAATCTTTTCTTCCTCATTTCACGTTTTAGGTGTATGTTGGTATAAGAAAAACAATGCTTTCTCCTAAAGAAAGAGCAAGGTTACTTGAGGCAGCCCAGATGGAGGGTCTTGTAAACAGCCCGGAGGCAGAAAGATGGGGTTGATAGATAAACTGGCCCATGATGAAAGCCATGGATTTAGATCTGTGATCAGGGACACAGAAGTTTTGGGATATGTAAGAATCTCATTTCTCTTGAGGCAGGCAGTAGATCTCCCTTCAGCTACTTTCTTCAAGGTCATGTAAAAGTGTCCATGTACTTCCTAGGCACACTCTTGAAAGGTGTGGTATAAGATCGGTGAGTAGAAGAATGGTTAGTACTGAGGACAGAGTCAAGATCAGATGTGTCAGCAGCAATGAGGTTAACCAGTTGGTTTATTTGTAGGCACTATACAGACAGGTTAAATTTCTAAATTCCAGTATGGCATATTCTCAGACTTGGATGCCACTCAATGAAATATCTACATCTTCCATGATTCATGAGTAAGATCTTGAAGGGAAAGAACAATTATCTTCCCTAAGAGATTCCCTGGGCAGGCCCTTGGTGTTTGGCATTAGAGATTATTTTAATCTGTGTCTGTCATCCACATTGGTTGTCACTCTTGTGTTTTGCACTGGTGGTTCTCACCCCTGGTGGTAGCCTAAGACTTACCTCCTGCTGTATTTATTTGTTTAAGATAAACTTATATAAGCAGTATGGGAGAAAGTGACAGGAAAATGTCTTGGAGAGACTCAAGGGAAAGCAGTTACTTTTTGTTGTTGTTGTTGGTACTGGATTCACCTAACAGAAATCTTTTCTTCCTCATTTCACGTTTTAGGTGTATGTTGGTATAAGAAAAACAATGCTTTCTCCTAAAGAAAGAGCAAGGTTACTTGAGGCAGCCCAGATGGAGGGTCTTGTAAACAGCCCGGAGGCAGAAAGATGGGGTTGATAGATAAACTGGCCCAAACCCCTACCCCTCTCGATATACTCCTCTGCCCCATACTGACATCAATCTGTATCCTCTGCCATGATTTAAGGATCATGCAGTGGTGAGAACCTTTCAAAGTAAGTTCAACCCCAGGACCCCTTCCACAGAGGTGAGGCACTGTCTAAACAATGTCACTTGAAAGATGGGTCTCTGCTCTCTGTAAGGGAATGCTCAGAGGCCCCCTCTTTGTAAAGGGTTCAAGAAATCCCTTTCATCTTTGTTTCTTTTAAGCAGCTCTAAGGGGACTTCTCTGGTGAAAACACACTGCTGCCTGCTTCCTATTCATGTGCAGGAAAAAGGGCCCCCCTTTCCCCTGCTCCCAATTGGGCATTCTTGCAGATAACTGCTCACTTACTCATTTATGATATGGAACAGTGTAAGCTTGGCTGAGAACACCACTGTCCATGCATTTAACTCCTACAGGAGAAAAGGCAGACAGATCTCTGAGCATGTAGGCATATTGTACAGAATTAAAGGAAAGCCAGGCAGAGGACCAGTCTTTGATGTTAGCCACAGTTCAGGTGCTACTCTCATTCTTAAAAGTGTGTGTGTGTGTGTGTGTGTGTGTGTGTGTGTGTGTGTGTGTGTGTGTGTGTGTTTGGGCACATAACTGAAGTGTCCTGGAAAAGCTATGCCAGAGTTGAGGATTCTGTAAACTGATTAGAACTTTGCAACTGGAGTGAGTGGGAATGATACAGATCAGAAGCCAAGATTGTAGAGAGCTGTTTTTAGCCTCCTTTATAACCTGACCTTTTGACTATCAGGTCAAACCTTTGGTGTGTACTAATTAAATAAGTTATTAACAGACCTATTGCTTCCATTAACCAGACCACCTAATGTTCCTAATATGTGTGGTGAATGCATTGACTGTCTTTGTTCTTTGACTATGAACAGGTCAAGTCTGTTTGGAATGTCATTTGGAGCAACTTAAACCCATGCTCCTAGGACATGGTCACACATATCTGGCTCTAAACACATTCTCTCTTATTTCTCTTGCAGTGAGAACTGTGCTGTTGCATCCTCAGGCAAATGATTTCTTCTGTAAATGTCTTCTTGGCATGTCTATGAAGAGACGTCCTCAGAGCCAAACTGCCTTTATCTTCATCAGATCTGTTTGCAAGAGATAATCATAGCTGACCATGTTAACTGTGACCTACTTTTATATAAGGGGCACAGTGCATCATGGGACCTTCACATGAGTATCCAGGCACCCCTCCAAGCCAGCTGTATGAAAATCTAATTGTACAAAGCCTCAAGGAGTCTGTGATGGCTAATCTTGGTTGTCAACTTGAAGACATCTAGAATCAACTGAATCCCAAGCAGCTAGGTGTTGAGAAATTTTCATGATCAAATCATCTGAGGTCAGAAGACTCACTCTAAATCTGGGCTACACCTTCTGATGGCATCCCGCATAAAAGGACACGAAATAAGGAAAGTTTTGATTTTTGCCTGCTTGTCCTCACTCTTACTGGCAAGTTCATCTAGTCTGCTGCTGTGGCATTCTTTCACTGGTGTTAGAACCTACTTCTTCATGACTGAAGACTATCTAAGATATCCAGCCATGTGGACCGAATAACTACTAAATTTATGGCCTTTTTTTTTTTTTTGGAGCAATAGATATTCATTGTTGGACTAGACAGACGACAGCCCGTTAGCCACTCTAATAAATTACCTTTAGTGTAATATTCTTTCTATCAGTTCTGTTTCTTTAGAGATCCCTGATTAATACAGAGAGGCTGGAGAATATAGATGAGAAAAGGACTAGGGCAGGGAGCTCCATCTATGTAGCCTCAGGGAAGTTATCAGCCATACTGGGTACAGATCATCCGGTGTGGCTTAAGGCTACCCATATGACTACCTGTAACACCTCACCCATTGCTATGTAATAAGCCTAACAAAGTCATTGGTTTCTAGGATGAACTTGGGTGGAATCTATTTTGGTTTGGGTTGAGGTTCTTAGGGAAGGGGTAGGTGGTGTTTACAGCCCATCCTCAGGGAAGGAATTTTAGCAACATGTATGTAATGTGTCTGGAACATTATACACTATAAACAAATGATAATTACAGCAATTTTGACTGAAGTTGTTCACAACCCATTTCTCAACAGGTCATTATCGTACACATGCTCCTAAGACAATTGGATAGTTAGAACACAACTGTTGAAATACAGGAAGTATTTATAACAAGATGAAGATTAACAGGCAGCACTCCATAGTTGGAACTTCAAATGCAAGACAGAGTCAACCACTTCTCTTGTTGCTGTGACCAAACACCAGACAGAAGCAATTTAAAGGAAGAAAGCTTTATTCTGGCTCATGGTTCAGGAGATACAGTCCATGGTGGTGGAATTTATGATTACAAGAGTGTGCAGCTGAGATTCCTTACATCTTGTGATAGAGAAGCAAAAACAAAACAAAACCAACAACTCCCCCACTCCCCAAAACGAACAAGACAACAACAAAACAATACCCGAAACCTTCAAAGGCTCACCTCCAGTGAACACATCTGTCAGTGAAGTTTCACCTCCTGAAGCTTCTGCAACATCCCAAGTATGGTTATCCAGTGGGAACCATATGTTTAGCACATGATACTGTGGGAACATTTCCCATATGTGTATCCTGGGTGTAGGCTTGACAGTAGTCATTTGCTTCACACCCCAGAACTACACCGTGCTGTATCTGCTGGAAGGTGAGGAACAAAAAGAGGGGCAGGTGGAGGAGTGGGCTTTGCTGTCTGGAGAAGCTCATTCGGCTCCCTCCTGGGAGCTCATTTGTTTCAGGTGCACAGGCTGTGCCCTCAGCAAATGGAGTTTCCTGAGGCAGAAGTTACAGAGCCACTACACCCATTCTGTGGCTACTGCCTACATGACCCAAGGTTAAATTACAAGACCAGAGCCATGGTGTCCTGGCATTTGGTGGGGTGGGATTTGGCATCTAGATACCACTGCTTTGGCTGAAAAGCATTGCCTTCTTCCTCGAGCATGTTGTTGAAGCCCACAGCAGAACCTCAAGCATGATTAATTGAGCACTTAGCTTCAGTTTTGTGAAAAATTTATGGTCTTATTCCCAGGAAAATGTCACCTAATAACATTGAGGTTGTGCTGGAGATTGGTTCTAATGCTTTGATTCAATCTGGAATCTGCATGTCCAAACGCTAAAGGGCCTTGTCCTCAGTTGGTATTTGATTGATCAATAAAGATGCCAGTGGCCAATGGCTGGGAAAAGGGAGATGGGATGCCTTAGATTTGTGAGGGTTAAGATGTATGGTGGAGGAGATGGAGAATTGCAAGGATGCCAAGGTGGGGGGAGATGGAAGAGGGGAGAGCTAGACCAGAGAGAGCCAATGAGCCATTTAATAATTCGGATAAGCGGTCACTGGCCACTTCCCTGACTGGGGAAGGATTAGAAGTGCCCAACCTTTGAGTTAGCCAAGGCATTTTTAAAGCTATGTGTATGTGTTTCATTCACAGATCCAAAAATAGTTTCTGGGCAGGTGCGACACGTGAACTGCCAGGAGCCAAAGTGTTGTAGCCAAAACTTGACGCTATAAAGATGGGATAAAAGAACATATATAAAAAGAAGTTAAAAAGCAAAACATTGTAGATCTGAGTTATTGCGCCATTACTGATAATGAGGTGAGGTGACATGTTTGGCCAGGCTCAATTGTGGGGAACAAATATTAGTAATATATACCCTTTGTCACAGAATAACATTTTGGCTGGTGAGGGGCCATGTGCATGAAAAATTCCTTGCTGACTGGTGAAGCTGGGGGTAACAAAAGACAGACTACATAATTCACATCATGTGGCCACACTTGGTTCTGCAAATGCTATACCCACCAGCTCCATGGGACTGGAGCATACATAGTTATGTATGGTGGCCCTGGTTCAATATCTTGTACTGCATAAAACAGGCATGGTAGAGCACTTGGGAGCTTGAGGCAAGAGGATCGGAAGTTTAAGATCATCCTTGGTCACACAGCAAGTCTAAAGGAAAGAAATACCTACTGAGGCATCTCTAAGGAATGTGTTCCTTTTCTTACACAAGTGGCCATAGTGACCATACACTTGAGGAGCTTGTTGGGTCCAAGTCCTTCACAGATACTCCCTGTTTTTAAAGTTCATAGCTTAAGATTCTGTCTTCAGATAGATATTTATTCTCTCAGGACTCTAACTGAGGGAGTCGAAGACTAAAGTGGGCATGCAAATGTCCTGTGGTCACACAATTCACAAGTGACAGAGAGGTTTGAACCACATCTGATGTTCAGTTCTTAAACTGCCACCTGCACAGAGCCTGAGTCAAATGGCAGCCATGGTTGGATCGTTTGTAAAGCCTTCATTTCTACTGTGATTTGTCTCTGCCATTGGACTGACTTTTAAATGCTCCAGCTGTGCTGATTGGGTAGGTAGTTTACATCACTGATGTTCCTGTGAGGCACAGTTCCCTTTATCAGATTTATATTCTCATAGAATGTTCTTACCTTTTTCCAAGCTTGATCTCTTCTTCTGTCTAGCACTTGAGGTCACTTCATATTACATAAGTGATCAATCTATTTATCAAGATAGGGTCTACTGCCCAACTTGGAGGAGAGGTCTTTGAAACAGGACTGTTATCTGTCTTGCTCTTCACAGCTTGGCACATTCCTGGGCACAAACTGAGTATTTGATCAACATATGCTGGTCAGATAAATCACTAATTAACGACAGGGAGAGGCTTGCAATCATTTCCAAGCATCATTCTGTCTATGGAACAGCTGACTGCATTAAATGGATGCCTGTTGCTTTCTTCCTGGACCAGCATGTGGAACATTGCAACACAAAGCTTAACTGGATCTGGTAGGGGAAGGGCAGGGCTGTCTTATGTGTGCATTGACAAGTCCACCAACGATCAAAGCAAGCACAGTGGTAGAAAAAAAAAACTGACTGTGCTCAAAAAATGGATAGATAGATAGATAGATAGATAGATAGATGATTGGTAGGTAGGTAGATAGATAATAGGTAGATAGACGATAGGTAGATAAATAGATAATAAATAGATGATATAGATAGATAGATGATAGATACTTAGATGATAGATAGATAGATAGATAGATAGATAGATAGATAGATAGATAGATGATTGGTAGGTAGGTAGATAGATAGATAATAGGTAGATAGACGATAGGTAGATAAATAGATAATAGATAGATGATATAGATAGATAGATGATAGATACTTAGATGATAGATAGATAGATAGATAGATAGATAGATAGATAGATAGATAGATAGATAGATAGGGGGCAGAGGCAGATAACTCTGTGAGTTCAAGGCAAGTCTGATCTACAAAGTCTGATCTGGAGTTTTAGGACAGCTAGAGTGGTAACATAGAGAAACCCTATCTGAAAGAATAAAAGACTATGAATAAGAATAAGAAAAGGAGGAGGAAGAAGAGAAGGAGGAGGGGGAGCAGGAGGAGGAGCAGGAGGAGAAGGAAAAAAAAAGAAAAAATAAAAGAGAAAAGAAAAACCGGCTGTGTTGTCAGTCAAACCGGCCCCAGTATCGAAATCCATGGTGGCATTTTGAAAAAATAAATCTTCTTGTTAGTAGCTTCAATTCTCTTTCCAGCCCTCTCTTAGCACATCTGGGGCTTCTGAAGGCAGGAACCTCATCTCTGTCATATCTAGCATTCCAGCCTCAGGTCTCTTTCAGACGACCCAGGCGTGCATGGAAGGCACTGGTGAGTTGTACTCAGTCTTGCTCTTATGTGTGGTGGGTGCCCTTCACTGAGTCAACCACCAGATCCCAGATGGCTCTCAAGGATGGGTGGCTCCAGGTAGAGGTCTTTGAGGGTCAAAGCTTTCTGCTTTGTGATTTATCTATGCAGGGCCAGAAGGTGGGAGGAGAGAGGGAGGCCACATCTGGCAGAGGGATGCAGGTACCAGAACCCCGCCCTACCAGCAGCAATGATGGAAATCCTGCCTCATATAAATTCTGCTGAAAGAGAGATTGGGTGTGGGGTGGGAGCTACAGATTAGAAAGGAAAAGGATTACAGTAGTATTCAAACTAAGTTTGAACTCCCCCTCCCCCAATGAGTCCCCTTGGCAAACTCCAGCTTAAATACCTCCTCTGCAGAATGGAGGCTACTTTCCTTTCCAGGTCCCCACCAAGTGAACTGATGTTGTGGGTGCTGAGACAAGCTCTGTGTCTAACTCAGAGGCATTACTGGTTTACATTTCAATCCACACACTGCTGCTCTGAAGACGGCATTACTAGGGGGACAGCAGGAGACACCCCAAAACCTGAGACCACTCCCTTCCCAGCTCTGAGCCAGCAGGATGCTTGACATTCCAGCCCACTGGCCTCCACTGAGGACTGGTTTACATGCAGCAGATGTTATCTTCGGGTCTTTAATGGCACTTGTTTAAGTTATTAGCACCTTAGCTCTAATCAGATTAACCTCTGTTTAAAAAGAAGTCTTGCCCCCCCCCCACCGGAAATCTAGGGGAAGAATAGTAAAGATCAGAGGTTCCCACTACTGGGAGGTCCTTAACCCTTGTGTGGCCTTACAAAATCCTGGATGAAGAGGGCTGTGAACTTGTGAGCCCCTGCAGCAGTCCCTTCTGTGGATGCCGGAGCCAGAGGATGCTGACTTGGTGAGCGGCTCCGTGCTTGGTGAGTGCTGGGGCTGCTGGGATAAGGGCATCTGTATTTATTTATATGTGAAGCCCTCAAGGTGTTTATAGGGCTTCAGTCATCCTGCCTTCCTCTATCTAAAGACAGAAAAATCCCAGCTAGCCTCTTGGGGATGCTGAAGCTCTGAGAAGGGAGGCTTTGTATGAGGGAGTCTTTCCCTAATAAATACATTTTAGTTTTTGTAGCAGTTCTGTCTTTATAAGAAAAAAGAAGTTGATAGGGGTGCAGGGAGTTCACACATGTGACCCCCCCCAGGGTGTCCCTGTTACTAATTAGCATCTCTCTCGTTTTTTCATTAGTGTACACTCATTGTGTAAACCAATGGGTTTCATTATTACGTTCTCATGCATACATGCCATGTACTCTGATCATATCCACCCTCTCAGTACCCTTCCCCGTCCTCTGGTCCCCTCCCCGCTCCTGTTGGTCTCCTTCCTGTCTCTAGGAGAGTCTTCTGCTTTCAACTCTTTAAAAAAAAATAGTCTAGATTCTCCACGTGAGAGGCATGGCTTGTTTCATGAGGAGACATCCATTTTCTTGTAAATGACAAGATTCGGTGCTTTTCACACTCTGGGTAATATTCCATTGCAGATGAACAGCCACACTTTATGGTTTGTCTGATGATGGCATCGTAACTGGCTACTGTGAATCATGGCTGTGTAAGTGTCTCTGTAGGGTGCTGACTTAGAGTCCTTCAGGTGTGTGCCCAGGAGTGCATGTATTAGGTGTCATAGTAGGTAGTTTCAGGTTTCTGAGGAATGCCCCGGGGCTCATTTCCATAGTGGCTGCATCTGTTATACCATTACCAGCAGTGGAGAAGGCTTCTTTCTGCTTTCCTGCCATCATGGCAAGCATTTGCTCGCTTCTTTTTTTGGTGGCTCTTCATTCCCACCTGCGTTGGTATGATGTGTTGCAAATGAGCAGACTCAGATACCTTGTCATTGCCAGCCGCTGGCCAGTCACTCTGTGGTTAACTCTGAGTTTTGCCTGGTGTTCCCTTGTACATTATCACAATTTCACTGACATGCGTCACACAGATTAGCGTCTCTACACTGGCGGTCTTCTGGAACACAAAAGCTGGGTTGGTTGGTCATGTGGAGTTGGGCTCTCAGTGAGGAGAGAGTGTGTTAGGAGATGGCCAGGTGGTTTGTGCTCCCAACACAAACTGCTCCATTAGAGGGAAGGTTTTGATTGTGGGCGAGAGTGAGAAAAAGACCCAGAGGCATCTGGAGGAGTCTGGAGCAAAGAGAAAAGCTGTCTGCACAGGACCAGAGCTGGGGAAGTGAGAGGGAGCAGTGGAGATAGCAAGAGAGAGCATAGAGGCAGAGTGTGTAGAGAGAGTAGTGAGAAAAGCAGGTAGGCGTGGGGACAGGCACAGGAGAGGGCTTGGGTGAGGTATGGAAGAAGGCATGGGGTGGGGCTCAGGATGGACGAATCCTAGATTATAATGGAAGCAAGTAGCTGGTGGAGAGGATGGTTTGGGGCCTAACAGTGAGGTTCCTCAGGGTCTGGCAATAGCAGCCTCAGCCTCTGGAGGAAGGGCTATGCAGTTTCTTTACTTTCTGTGTTGTTGTTGTTGTTGGTGGTGGTGGTGGTGGTGGTGGTGGTGGTGGTTCTGTTCTGTTTGCCTTTCTTTTGTGTATACATTTTCCCTCTTCTGGTTTCAAAATGAGGGGTGGGGAGATCCTTTTTTTTTTTTTTTTTTACAGAAATTTTAAGAAAGCTTATTTTACTTTATGGGTATGACTGTTTTGCCTGCATGTATGTGAACGTGCACCACGTGGGTGCCTGCTGCCCTTGGAAGTTTGAAAATGAAATCAGTTCTCCTGTAACTGAAGTTAGAGATGGTTGTGAACCACCATATGGGTGTTGGGAACTGAACCCGCTCCTCTCCAAGAGCCACAAGTGCTCTTAATCATGAAACCAACGCTCCAGCACCTGCCAGCAGCTCCTAACTTATCTATAGAAATTGTTAAAAGGCATCTCAACTCTATGGTCCCAACCTCATTCAATTCTATCAGTTTTCCTAGAAGAAACAAATCCCAGCTCAGGCCCAAGCTGAGATTTGTTTAGCATTATCTAGGTGAAAAGCCACTGTCCTAGAGGGGTGTCTGTAGTGACAGAGGGGTGTATGGAGAGATCTAGAGAGTTGGGCCTCTTTTGAGGGATCCCACTGCAGGGCAGGAAGAATCCTGGGTATGTTTCTCCTGGGGGCAGACGGTCTTATGGAAGGTCTCATCTGCTGGGGACTGTCCTGTTGGGCAGGGTGAAGACCCAAGAGTACTCGTATCAGTTATGAAACTTCTTATCAAGACTGTGACAAAACGCCTGACAAAATGACAGGGGACAAAAGGCCCATTTTGGTTTATGGCTCTGAAGATTTCAGTCCACTGTGGTGGAGCCAGAGAAGAAGCAGACGGTGATACAGGGAGCCAGGGGCCATAAGTCCCTAAGGCTCCATGCCAGGATGACTGATTTCCTCCAGCCATGTCCCACCTCCTAAAGGTTCCACAACATCCCACAAACAGCCGCTAGCTGAGACAAAGCTTTCAGACACCTGAACCTGTGGAGAGCATTTCACGTGTAAAGAACAGCTGCAGAAGCACAGGCTTACATGACAGTGACAGTCCACCATGTGTTTTGAAATAAAATCTCTTACTGGGATCTGGCTCCATGCATTAGACTAGGCTGTCCGGCAAGCTCCAGGGATTCTCCAGTCTCTGTTTTCCCAGCCCAGGGATCACAGACACCAGCCACAGCTTTTTATGTGGTGCTAGAGATTCGAACTCAGGTCCTCATGCCTGCACTTTACAGGTGGTTCTACCCATGGAGCCATCTCCTCAGCCACAGCACGTCTGTGTTCCAAAACACTGGACAGTGATTGAGATGAAAGGGAGAAGCCCATACCTCTTAGAACTCAGGGTCTTGTTCCAAATCAGCATAAACTGTGGAGCTGATGGCACAGCTTAATGGTTGAATGTGTGTCTAGCAAGCAGGAGGTTGTAAATTCAAGCCCCAAACCTCTCCTACCCATCCCCCACCAAAAAGAAAAAAAAAGAAAGAAACAGAGCAAGGGGGAAAATTGAAAATCCACAGGCTAGCTGGAGCACAGGTGCCAGTCCGGAGGGACACCCGGCAGCAGCAACAGAAACTGGTCCTTCTGTTGTTCTGTAACATTCAAGATAGGTATGAACATTGCTGACATGGGGAAAAAAATCTCCAGGGTGTTGTTAAGTGGAAAATGTCAGTACCAAAGCAACTTGGAGGATGAGATTCTCTTTATGTAAATAAAAAACAAGCACTAAAAATAGTCAGAGATGCACACATTTGAGAGCAGACGTCAGAGAGAAGGAGGGGGCCTCTGGGAGGGGATCAGCCTGGAACTATCTGGGATGGGGCGGAGACTCTGGACCATTTCCCCCACATCTCATTCTCCCTCCTCCGAAAGCACTTACGATGAGCACATGGTTCTATAATGTGAACGTAATGAAAATGTGCTTGCTTTGTCATGAGACATGAAATCCCTCTGGAGCCAAATTCTGGGCGTGGGAGAGTCGCTTACTGTGAGCGTTTGCCACATACTCTTTCTGAGCCTCAGTCTCCGCATCCCTGACCGAGGGATGATGGTATCTTATGCTCTATTATTGGATTGGGGTAATATTCAAAGAATGGAGATCTCTTGCCTGGGTGTTGGTAACATACGCGGAATTGATGAGCACAGACATTTTACTGAGTTCGGGGTTTTACTGAGTACACATGGAAATGACTTACTTCGCAGGGATTCCTGTTGAGAAAGAACGAAAGTGATCGACCCGGAAAGCACAGCAAAGACAACACTGCAGTGAGTGGGCGTAAGGGAATGACCACACCTCCCGTTTGTAGACCACACCTGCCCCTGCTTCCTTCTTGCAGAGATCCGTTTATTAAAGGCATAAGAAGCAAAGGATGTGTATGTCTTGACCCCCAACACTTCAGAACATGACCCCCTTTGCAAGGAGGGGGGCTGTAGGTGGAATTAGCTGAGACCATTGCTGGTGTAGGGTTTTTGTTGTTGTTGTTGTTTTAATTTTTTTAAGATTTATTTATTTTATACATGTGAATGTTTGCCTACATGTATGTCTGTGCACCACATTCTTGCCTGGGGCACTCAGAGGCCAGAAATGGGCACTGGATTTCCTGGAAATGGAATTGGAGATGGTTGCGAACCATCTTGTAGGTGCTGGGAATTGAATCCCAGTCTTGTGAGAGAGCAGTACATGGTCCTAACTGTTGAGCATCTTTCCAGCCCAGTGGTCTTAATGTAATAGTATTGGTAGCTGGGAAAGAAGAGGAAAAAGAGACAGACACATAGGGCAGGGTGCTGTGCAGCTAGTGAGGGAGAGGAAGCACTGAGGTGAGCAAGGTTGAGGATTCTCAGCAAATCACCAGAGATAGAAAGAAACAAGGATAGTGCATCCCTCCCTGAGAGGTTCAGGAGGATGTAGCCCTGTCACATCTCCCTTTTGGACTTTTGGCTTTCAAAACTGGGAGGAAAGAGGTGTCTGTCTTTTGTGTGTATGTGTGTGTGTGTGTTGGGGGGAGATCATGAATACATGTTTGTAGTATACATGCACATGTGTGTGTGTGTGTGTATGTGTGTGTGTGTGTATGTTTGTGTGTCTATCCATCTTATTTCTTTTTGTTATGCCTGCCTCTGCCTCCCAAGTACTGGGATTAAACACCACCACACCTAGCCCATTAGTATGAATTTTTATTTTATGTGTGCAAGTAAGTCTTTTGCCTGCAGATATGTGTTAGGATAAACTGGGGGTAACTTTGGCATGACTTGGTGGAGGGGGGGCTAGTTCTACAGTCAAACCATGCAACATGTCTAGTGTAAGAGGTTTATTAGGGGTGGGAGAAGAGTGAAAGGCCTTCTCAGAGTGGGGACATGAGAGACAGAGACAGAGACAAACAGAGAGACAGAACATGACAGAAAGAGCAATCTAAGGTAGCTGGGGCCTTTTTAAAGTGACCCTGACACTTTGCAACCATAGCCACAGTAGAAATGTGCTCCTGGCAGCAGTGGGTGATGACCCAAGCTGCTGCCTCTGAATTCCTGAAAGGCCAGTCAGTCCAGTGGGTCGAGCATGGAACCTAATTTACCACAATATGCATACTCATCACTAGTGTGTCTGCGGTCAAGCCAGTCGGATGAGGGAGTCAGAGTCCGCTGGAAATGAGGTTATGGATGGGTCCGAGCCACCATGTGGGTGCTGGGAACTCAACTGAGGTCTTCTGCAAGGACAATATGTGTCTTCAACTTGTGAGCCATTGTTCCAGACCTACCTTGTTTATTTGTTTATTCATTCATTCATTCGTCCGTCATTCATTTAGAGACCGTGTCTCTCATTACACCCATTTATTCCACTAGGCCAGTGAACTCCAGGGATCCTCATTAGTCATAGATGCCTGGTTATGGAGACTCTGCACAAGCATTCATTAAATCTACTCTCTGGACTATAAGGTCTCTCACTGGCCCAAAGTGACAGTGCTGGATAGTTTTATGTCAACTTGACACAGACTAAAGTCATTTGAGAGGAGAGAACCTCAGTTAGGAAAGTGCCTCAGGCTGTAGGAAAGCCTGTAGGGCCTTTTCTTAGTAAGTAATGAATGGAGGAAGACCCAGCCCATTGTGGGTGCTGCCATCCCTGGACTGGTGGTCCTGAGTTCTATAAGAAAGCTGAGCAAGCCAGAGAGAGCAAGGCAGTAGGCAGCACCGCTCCACAGCCTCTGCCTCCAGGTTCCAGCCTTGTTTGAGTTCCTGCCCTGACTTCCTTCAATGATGGACTGTCATGTGAAAGCGTAAGCCAAAAACCCCATTTCCTCCCCAGGATGCTTTGGTTATAGTGTTTTCATCACAGTGATAGTAACCTTACCTTAGCTAAGGCAATGACTCCAGTAAGGTAAAAATTTGGGTTGTATGTTCATGCCTTTGATTGTGATTCTCCAGCTGTCTGAGATCTCTCACTCCCTGTTTTCCACAAAGCAGAGGGGGCCACATACCTTCCTAGATAACTTGTTTGTCTTCAGCTCCACCACTTAGTGTTTCTCCTGGCATGAGGTTCCACTTTGAATGGGAAATGTCCCTCACGGTCTCACTGGTTCAAAGTTTGGTCTCCAGCTGGGAATACTGTTTTAGGAGATGGTGGCACCATTAGTAAGTGTAGTAGGACTACTGGTGGTAGAGTTTCACTGGGGGATGGGAGTACACTGGGGGTAGAGGGTGTCACTGTGGGTAACGGTGTCATCGGGGGTGTACTAAAGGCAGGGGTGTCACAGAGAGTAGTGGGGTATCAATGGCAACAGGGCTTTGAAGCTTTCAGTCCAGCTTCTTCCACTTCCTGGTTTGGTATCTTGAGAACAGCTGGTCACTGAGTGCTTCCACGGACTGGTTCCTGCAACCATGCCTTCTTCACCACCACAGACTGAAGTCTCTGGCAACCAGCAGCCACAGTGAATCTTTCCCGCCTGAAATCACTTCTGTCAGGAATTTTGTAAGAAATGAGAAGAACAGTCATCTCTGTGACTCTCCTTCTAGATCTCAGAACTAATAAGCCAGAACTCCAGCCCCTTTCTCCAGTAGGCTTGGGCAAGAGATGCTGGGTGCTCCTGGTGCACATTTGCACCAACACAGTCTCTCAAGAGTCACAAAACCAAGAGCCAGGAAACAATCAGAAGACTGCACTAGAATGCACTTTGGGATGGGAGATGGTCTACATGCATAGGGTACTAAAAGCTAGGTAGTGTGAAGACACCCCCCCCATTACATTCCTCCCTCCTGGCTTTTTTCTTCAAAGACAACCAATTTTCTCCTCCTCCTCCTCCTCCTCCTCCTCCTCCTCCTCTTCTTCTTTCTCCTTCTCCTCCTCTTCTTTCTCCTCCTCCTCTTCATCTTTCTGCTTCTTCTTTCCTGTCTGTCTGTCTGTATCTCTTTCTCTCTCATACACACACAGAGACACACAGAGTGTATTTCATGCAAGTGTTAGTGTATTATTTCCCCACATCTTGCTTTTCACTTGATGAAGTACTTTACCGTGTTTTCTGTTCCCTCCCATGTCTCTGTTAATGAGGATTCTTGCCATGCTGCCTAGCCTGACTTTGAACCCCTGTATGCAGCAGTTATTGTTTCAGTCTGCATGCTTATCCATGCACTGGGCTTGGCTCACCCATGTAATGCAGGATGTCACATTTCATGAATGTAAACTGCAAACAGATTTACAGAATAGATGCCTAGACATGAGATAGTTTATTCAAAGGGTAGTAGAGTTTGTAATTTAGATAGCTTGGAGAAAGGTGCTTATCAATAAATAAAATTATTGAAGCAGATATGGTGGTGCATGCCTACAATCCCAAACATGCAGAAGGCCCAGGAAGATGATGAGTCTAAGGCCAGCCTGGGCTATACCGTGAGACCCTATCATCCCAAATGCATCCAGTTTGTCATCTCATCAATGGTGTCTGAATGTCTGTTCCCACATCACTATAAGCAGGTTATCAAATCTAAGACAAAAGGTTGAAATTTTCAACCTTCTATAAGAGAAGGTGGTGTTCTTATAGCTTTAGATGTCCTTTCTTTCCTGAGAAATGGAGTTAGCATCTTTTTCACAGTTCAAGTGCTTTTAGATTCACATTTTCGTGTTTTTATTGGCATATATTACACATACTAATGGGTGTCATTGTGAATGTATGCATGCATTTGGTCACATTTAATCACTGTCTTCTCTTGTCTCCCTCCTATTCCTGTTGCTCTGCTTTCCAACTAAGTCCCCTTCTGCTTTCATATCTTTAAAAGATGCTTTTAACAACTCAATGAGTTCCACTTGGGTTGCAGGGAGGAGAGATTCTTTATAGGAGTGTGGGTGAGTTGCCCGTAGCTTCCGCACTGAAGAAAACCTCTCTCCTCCTAGCAACCATCAACTGCTTATAGATCTTCATGGAGATCTCTCGAGATCCTCCTCATTCCACAGGAGGATGCTGACATGACCAATCTTGAACAACAATCACAGCTCTGTGAATTCAAGAGTGCTGTGGCTAAGTCATATCCAGAAGTCCCACAACACCCCAGCTCTCACATTCTGTCTGGGCTCTCTTCTACAATGTTCTTTGAACCTCAGAAACCATAATGTAGATGTACTGTTTATAGATGAGCATTAAATAATCACTTATTCTCAGCACTCAGATCAGTTATGAATCCAGGCAGTTACCACTGGGGGGGGAAAAAAAAGGTTTGCTGACCGTATGGAAACAAACATAATTATTTCAAAGGCAATCTCCGTGGTTCATTTAGCAAAACAGCAGCTGTAGATTCCCTGTTAGCCTCCCAACCATGGGCTTCTGCCCAGGTTTATTCTGCCAGATGCAAATTCTGTCCTGTGGAGCGGGCCTCAGTTCTAATCAGAAGGCAATTCTTCTGCCGTAGCTGACTTGGCAACATTGCACCAATGGTCACAACTTACCTGGCCAGGCAGTCATGTAGCATGGCTTCTCTTTTCTATCAACTGTCCCCATTTTAACACCCCCGTTAGGTTATTGGGATTTTTTCTCTTTATTAGTTGTATCATTTTATATATTAAGTCTTAAAATATAAACCTTAGTAATCAAGGAAAGTAGCATTTGCCTATCGTAAGTTCAAATTCCCAGTCATTGTATATATCTTGGCATTTTGCCAGGTAATAATTATTATTCCTAATAATTATTTATTAATTATAACTAACAATAACATTTAATGTATTATATTAATAAATGATGATTATTATTTTGCTTTATACATATTGTACAAAGGTTTTGTAGACTAAAACTCACTAACCTACCATCCTTTCACATGAGATTATGAAAGAGTTCTAACATCTACTTTGATTAAGAAGTTTATGATTTCATTTAAATCTTTCAGAGGTCAGAATCTTTCTTGGAGTTGCTGACACAGGCGTAACGACGGCTGTTGTTTCTTCACATGGCTGCCCATGAACTAACACTATCCAAGCCATGTGCAGCATTCTCTTGTGCCCCTGAATCTGCTTCTGGATTTTTCCACTGGCTCTGCGTGGACTTTACAGTCACACTGCTCTCATTATCAAGGAGTTACAATCAGTTTTTAAACCTGGTACTTTTAGCCTTCCTTGTTACTCTAACCCTCCCCCACCAGTTTCCTGGTTATTCTTGATAATTTTTCCACATGAATTTTAATACTAGCTATTTAGTTCCCTCATTTAGAATGTCCTTTTGGTATTTTTATTGGGATCATATGAAATTTATAGGTCCCCTATTTTTGATAACTTTATGATGATAAGAATCTAAAATCGAGGCAAATTTTAGCATTGTTAGGCCTTTGTGTCCTTCAGTTGCATTAAAATTGCAAACTATAAATCCTGTATACTTCTTTTTACGTTTACACAAGAGTTTTATTTTTTGTTGCTATTTTAATTGGGATCTTTCCTTTGTTATAGCTTCTAATCAGCTGTTTTTGTAGATCTGAGTGCTGTTTGACTTCCATATATAAATGAAATGTATTAAAATCTCTGTGTTTATAATGCCTTTAGTTTGTCCTTCTATTCCCAGAAAATTCCAGAAGGCTGCAAAGTCTAGTTATGGTCATATCCAGTGAGAACTGGATTGTGTGCAGCTGAGAGCTAAGAATAGTTTTTGTAGCATTAAGGTTGGAGTCAGTTGAACAACACCAACTTAGTAGGTGTGAGAGACCCTGTGTTTTATCCTCAACAGTATGAAAACAAGAATCCATAAATATCAGTAAGTAAAAGGATTAAATTAAGTATGGTGATACAGGGCTGTTATCCCACCATACTGAAACCTGGGGCTGGAGGATTACAAGCTTGAGGCCAGGCCAGCTACATAGCACGATCATACAATATCTCAAAAAAGAACAGCAACACGAAAGAGGATGCAAGAGGAGGAGGAGGGAGAAGGAGGAAGAAAAGGAGGAAGAGGAGGATGAGAGAAGAGAGGGGAGAGAGAGAGAGAACCTGTATCTAGTGGTACATATCTGTAATTTCAGCTATTTAGGAGACTGAGCTAGGAAGTTTATAAGTTCAAGGCCAACCTGGGTTCCAGAATGAGCTCAAGTTCAGGTGGCCAGTGCAAAACCTTCTCTCAAAACTTAGAAGTCAGAAAAACAAAGTTAAGTGTATTCCTCAGTGGTAGAGTACTTGCCTGGTATGCCTAAGGCTCTAGTGCTGCCAGAAAACGATAATGTTAAAAAAAAAAGACTTGATGGAGAGATGGCTCAGTGGTTAAAGAGCACTGGCTACATTTCCAAAGGACGTGAGTTCAGTTCCCAGAATCCTCACTGTGTTCACTATAACTCTAATTCTGGGGATATGGCACCCTGGGTATACAAGTGATATACATTCTCAGATACATACATACGGACATATAAATTGAAAAAAGAAAAAGCAGTCTTTTCTTTTTAGAAAAGGACACGTGATAGAGATTTCTGGCTAACTCCAGAGAGTTGCTCTCCAATGCATCCCTGTCTATCTTTCCCTAGCACTGGAGACTAGGCAGGCCCTGGCACAACTCACCTATGTGTCGCCGTCCTTTTTAAATATGGTCTTCCTACCTACACCACAGATTCTTTCCCAATGATTCTCTAGGCTGCAACCAGAGCAGTCCTTTTAAACAGAAACTTGATCGCATTTACAACCCTCCAGTGGCCTCCACTGCCAGTTGGTCTCCTTAATAAGTCTGAACATTTCCCTCATTCGCTGGCTTCCTTCTCTGCCTACGGCTACCCACTTTCCACCCCTGGCTTTATAACCTTTCTAACTTGCAGTTTTCAAATTGCCTACCCCATTGGCCCATAAAACCCACAGGTGTGTTTCATTTGGCACATACAGTTTGTTTTAATTTTTCTTCAAGTTGTGCAAATGTTTAAAACCAGAGGGTTTCTCATTTTTAAAAAGTCCATGTTTTTATATTCATTTGAAAAATTAGAGTAGAAATGATCACACCTCCTGCAGCTCACATGGCCATACCATCCTGGAGTGCAGGCTCGCTGTCATGGCCACACCATTCTGGAGTGCAGGCTGGCTGTCCTTTTGGTTGGGACCTCAGTATTCCCTTTTCAGTTTTGGTTCCCTGTGCCTCTGTGACACTGACCTAAGTACCAAATGAAAGTACTGGTCCTGATCATTCTGCTGGCAAAATGCTCTCTACCTGGCTGGCTCTTGCTTCTCCTGGGGCACAGGGTAAGGGGTAAGGTGTGTCTTGGGTTTCTTTTTTATTTAAATAATTTATTTTATGTACATAGATGTTTTGACTGCACGTATATTTGTGTGATGGTGTCAAATCCCCTGGAACTGGAATTACAGACAGTTGAGTCCTGCCACATGGGTGCTAGAAATTGAACCCTGGTCCTTTGGAAGAGCAGTCATTGCTATTAATTGCTGAGCCATCTTGGGGGACTGACTGTTTCCCAAGATAGTAGGAGGAAGGCTCCTGCAAAAGGAAGAGAAGAGGACCCCAGGAATCTGTCACTTCACCTGTGTCCCTTGAGAGGAACCTGGCATGTCCAATCTCACAGTATCGAGCTGCTCCCTGTGTTCAGGGTTTATATGGGCTGTCTTCTTTCTCTTTATAACACAAAAAACCAAGTCCATTAACAATTACCACAGGCCTAAAAGACACCAGCTACCATGTTAAGGGTGAATGTGTGTGAATATGTAATGTATAACCTTTATCCTGGGAAGAACACATGACTCACTGGAAAAAAATTGCAAGAATGCAAATAACTAAAATATTTAAGAGCTGTGAGAAAACCATGAACAAAGGCTCAATGGGAGCATGTTTGTAAGACTCACAGTTCCTGCTAAAGGAATACAGAAAAGCCAATGAGGGACATGCACAAGCTAAATATTGGAGAAGAGGCAAACTTGTCACATACACAACTGCCAAGGAAGGCTTCACATGAAGGGAGGTGCCATGAGGATTCCCTGTTACAAGGACCTTAGCTGAGCAGTTTCAAAATATATACCATGTAGAGATGGAAGGATGCTCTGCAGGTAAGAGCGTTTACCTGATACTCTTCCAGAGGGCCCAGGTTCAGTGGCATCTCCCAACTGCCCAGAACTCCAATTCTAGAGGATCTGATACCCTCATTTTGTATCCAGAGGTATCGCCCATACATGATACATATACATATATTCAGGCACTCACACATAAAATAAAATGAATATTAAAAAAATACAGCAAGTCAGATGTGGAGGACAATGGAAATCCAAGGACTCAAGAGGATGAGGCAAGAGAAATGAAGGCTTTCAGCTGGTTTGGTTCACATAACGAGTTCAAGACCACCCTGAGACTCCTGATGACTAGTCCTCATTGATGGACTTAAAATTACCCAGGCTGCCTTGGAGCAGGTCTTCAAAAGTACTTCCAAAGAGGTTTGACTGAGCAGGGAAGCCTCACCTTGAACCCAGGCACTAGCCCAGGGATTGGACGCCATACTAAAGAAAACTGAATGCCAGCATGCCCCTATTCTCATTCTGATGAGATAAGGAGGCACAAGGATGGGCAAGGGAGGGCAGAGAGCACATGATGGAGCAGCAGCAGCTTTGGCCCTATACTTTCTTTTCTTCTCATCATTGTCTAGGTGACTGCACAAACGCATCATAGAATCTAGTTCTGTGTTGCTCCGTTCAAGGGACACCCAGAGGATGAGAGCATCTGCTCAGAAAGAAGACTAGAAGACAGCCTTCTGGCTGGGTTTGGAGGAAAAGCACAGAAGGGGCCATCAACCCAACCTTGTGACACACTGGGATCTGGCTTGCGGGTAACCACCCCACACAACATGAGGAATGACTGCAAGGATGAATGGGTTGCTTCTTCGATGGCTCTTTCTAAGCCTTGTTGCCCCCTGCCCCCATTTTCTCCCATGCCTAATGGACTTTTAAGAGGCACTTACCTTTGAATGAATAATTATGGAACAACGGAAACCCCAAAGACCCTCAGGGATGTAGGTACCATGGGGGATCCTCAGGCACCATGTGGATATTAGGTCTTCTTCCAGGTGAGAGAATGAGACTGGTCCCTCAGTGGTCCCGTACTAGCGATCCCAGGAGCATCTACATTTCTGAAGATGGAGTTTCCCATATCCATTGGCTCCATCTTTCGGAGGCACCCCCAGGGCTGAGATAAATCATGTCCGTCTGTCCCAGAGAGAGCCTTGGGGAATGAGACGGAAAAAGACTTCAGTCTGATTCACAAAGTTTGAGTCTGTGGGGCTGGAATGAGTGTGGGTTGGGGAAGGGCTTCCAGTCTGGGTGAACACATGTGTGTGGCTCTGTGTATGGGATTCCAGGATGGGAAATGTTTTACATAAAGTGAGTGTCTAGTCAAGTTCACTTCCTCTCCCATCTGCCCCTTTCTCCAAAGTGTAGTGTCCCTTTCTTCCTCTGGATGTCCTTCACATCCCTCCCAGCTAGAAAGAGGGGCACAGGGAGGGGACTCCAAGCCACCTGGGTGGGAGCCCTGGGTACCCCTGTATTCAGATGCCTTATGCGTGAAGTCACATCCTCTCTCTCTGCACATGAAAGGCAGCAGAGGCCTGAAATGGATACAGACTGAGAAGGGCTGGGATTTTACTTGGCTGGGGCTGGAATTATGTAACACTGATGTGGGCGATGAGGCCCACCTTCCAGTTCTCCCAGCAACTGAAAGGCTACAAAGCAACATCTTCTGGACCATCTCTTAGGAACCAGGAAGCATTGACTAGGTGGAAGAGGGCGGGCTAGTTAGAGAGTGGCAAGGGATGCAGAGGACAGAAGAAGTGAAGGGACCTAGGAGCCTGGAAGCAGGAAGAACACAGCTTTAAAAACCAAGTCTTGTGTGGTAGATCTCCCAAAATCAGAGGTGAGATCTCAAGAGGATGGGACCCCTCACCACACAGAGATGTCTGTGCTAGAGAAATCCATCTGTATCCCTGCGGCTGAAAAACCCAGGCTGATCATTCTTAAAACAGGGAAAGAGAAGAGAGCGAAGAGGGTCATAGTGTAGACACAATTGTACCAGAAATAGTTTTGAAAATTCCACAAAGGCCAGTGGAAGAAGGGAAGTAAATTCTCACAGAAAGCAAATTGAAATTATCCTTGCGGGATCTAAGAAAGAGTGAGCAGGCACCTTCCATGTCTGCCCAGGAAAGAACTACTGAGCATGAACACAGTTGAAGAATTATGGGTTAAGATCCCTTCAAGTGTGGACACCAACGTGGGTGCAAAGATCAGAAAAATATGTGCAAACTACTCAAAAAATATTTGGGATAAACCTTCCTGTGACCCTGGGAATGTCCACGGGAGTAACTGAGAAATCCACAGAATTTGATATCTAAAGGAAATCACAGGAAAGATGAGATATATACCAGCGTGCAGTCAAGCAGAGTACACACCTACACGTCCAGGCCTGGGGTTAGAGCTGGATCAATGGGCACTCTGGAGAGGATTTTCCAACCTGGTAATGTGAGCACAGGCAAGATTCGTCAGACCAGTGGTGGTTTTTAACAGGTCCAGAATGAATGATTCTTTTATTTCTTGTTATGGGAAAGCTCATAAGAGGGTAGAAAAAGCTAAATATTATATGCAGGAAGTAATATTAGTAAATCAAATAAAAGACTGGTTTCTAGGACGCAAACAGAGCAATCTAAACATGGGTTTGTCTGATACAAAGCTAAGCCTTCCTGGAAGAGATGAGATACTTGAAATATGGAGCGTAAAGTAGTATTGCATCCCCATAGAGGAAGTACGGCAGAAATGAACTCTACATGGAGGGCTGACGCATTTCATTACATGTGGGAAAAGGTGCAGTAAGAAGTGTTTGTAGAGAAACTGGCCCCTCCAGGGAGGGCGAGTGCCTAGAACCTCAGCACTCAGAAGCACTAAGGGCAAGCTAGGGCTACATGGTGAGTTCAAGACTAGTCAGGACTTCAGAGTAAAACCTTGTATCAAACGAGGAGTAAGAGGGAAACTAGAAGGGTGGAGAGGAAGGAAAAGAGGCGGAAAAGAAGAGTGGGATGATACACGGGCATTAAGTGAATAATTCTCTCATTTAATGAGTGCCTGCAAGTGATAAAGATAACCTCCATGGGGGTATTCAATGAACTCCAGAGGCAGTCAAAGTGGGCCTCAGAGGCATCCTGAAAGAATCAAAAAGACTGTATCTTCTCAGACCCTGTGGATCCCTGCCAGGACCTTTGGCTGAGTCTGCGGAGTGTAGTTCTCCAAGAGCTGGGATCTGTTCACTGTACAGCCAACAGTGTTCACCTCCTGACTCCATCTTGTCAGTAATCTTTGGATTCCTTTGAGGTGAAGCCCAGGAGAGACTTGGAACTTGGTAATTGTTGATCCCCATGAGCAGGGGTAGTAGAAGCCATTCTCATTTGGGATAGCCCAGGCTGGCCATTGTCAAGATCCCTCATTCCACATTGCCACTCCAAGGCTCTTCTGAGACCCAGCAAATGAGACATGGGACGGGAGGGGGGCATGGATTTATTCAAGCTTGGTAATAGTGTGATTTATTTAACCAGTTCCCTAGAGATGGACGTTAATGGATTTAACCTTTCGCTCCTACAAATAACACTGCAATGGACTATGCAAACTATCCTCTGTGAATGTGTGAGTGCATTTGTAGTTCAAATTTCTGGAAACTTCCCAGTTGGGTTGAACAATATTGAACAAATATTTGAAGAGCGCCGGTTTTGAAGGGGTAGCCGGTATTAGGGAAAGCTTGCTTGTCTCTGTCTGGCCCTGTTCCCCAGTATGAACCATAGAGGGAAAAAAACCCCAAACTCTCCCTCTTTTCATCACTAAAGATGAGCAACAATTATTAGTGCAGCTTGTGGCTCAAGCAGGCACTCACACTGTCCAGGTGACAGAGCTGCTGTGGTGAGAAGGGACCCAAGGGCTTGCTTTGTCATTCATCAGGTGTCAGACCCCAGCTTAGTTATACCCAAGAGTCTCAATTCTCTTACACAAGTCATAGTTTTAGAGAAGTCAGATACCATTTGAATGACAAAATCTACATCAGGAGTAGTGGGAGAGAGCTACACTGGTAAAGTGCTTGGTGTATCAGGATGAAGACCTAAGCTTTTTTTGCCCCAGAACCTACATAAAAAAGCTGGGTGTGGCGACATTCGCTTGTAAAGCCCAGGCTGCTAAGCAGCCAGCTCAGTTGAAACAGTGAGCTCTAGGTTCAGTGAGTGACTCTGCCTCAAATAACAGAAGGAACCCTTGAAGTCGCATGAACATGTGTCTGTACACGTGCACATACACACACACGTAACATTAGCAGCAAGGTTCAGGTGGACATTCTATGTATTGGAGATCTTCCCAAGAAAGACCTGTGTAGCATTGACCAAAAGTCTCAACATGAAAAAAACAAAACAAAAACAAAAACAAAAAACAAAACAGCAACAGCAACAACATCGGAAAAACCTATATGGCAACTCTGACTTAGTAGGCAAGACATGGCTACTGCCATCTTGAAATCAGACCATCTGCAATCACCCACAGGAGATGCTTATGTGACAGTGTCCATTAACTTCCTCACACAAAAGGAGAGCGGGCATGAGATCTGCTCCACAGATTCTGGTCACTAACCGCTACCTGCCCCAGGACCAAGCTACACGAAATCCTGCCCTAGGGGTACCTAGTGGATGCTTAAGCATTTAAAAAGGCTGACTAGAGTTAGGACACATGGGATCCACCCACGTTGGAGTGAACTTTTTAGTGATGTAGCCCCTTGAGATTCACACATGCTCCTGTATGTAACCCCAATAAACTCAGTGGATCACCAAGCTGAACTTGGATGGAATTCGAGTTTGAGGCCAACCTGGACTACATGGTGAGTTCAAAGACAGCCAAGGCTATGTAGAGAGACCATGTTGCAAACATACAAACAAATAAAAAAAACCTATAAATAAATAATAAATAATGAATAAATAAATAAATAGGAACAAGGATATATTATTATTTTCCTAAGAAATTAAACGATGACACTCTCCAAAATGGTAGCAATTTATGGCTGTTAAACAACTGGAATATTCCGGGTGGTGGTGGCACACGCCTTTAATCCCAGCACTTGGGAGGCAGAGGCAGGCGGATTTCTGAGTTCAAGGCCAGCCTGGTCTACAGAGTGAGTTCCAGGACAGCCAGAGCTATACAGAGAAACCCTGTCTCGAAAAAACAAAAACAAAAACAAACAAAAGAAACCAAACCAAAACAACAAAAACAACTGGAATGTAGCTGGTAAAACAGGTAGCTGGTAAAACAGATACACCAGAAGTGCAATGTACACACTAGGCTTCAAAAATGCAAATTAGTCCATCAGCAGCTTTCATATTGACCCATGTTGAAATACGCTTGAGATATGAAGTTAAATTAACAAAACTACATTCTAAAATTAATTACACCTTTCTAAAACACTTTAAATATAGCTACAAGAAGTTTTTGAATTAACTACATAGCTTGAACTGCATAGCTAACAAATATTTCAATGTGAGTGTGTTTTTGTAGGATAGAGGGAGCTGAAGAGACATGACACCTAAAAGCAAGAGCTGACCTAGACTTGACGCGGTGCTAGAAGAGGGGAAAATACCATATAGGACTTATTTGGAGTCAGTTGCCTAAACTGGTATTAGAACAGTAGATTAGATGAAAGATTATGTCAATATTCAATTTCTATCATTGCTGTCGGTACTGGGTTGAGATAATTTCCCTACTGTTGGAGATGCTTAGTCAGGTATTTAGGGTTGAAGAATCTTGGGTACAGTGTGTACTGTTTCAGAAAAGCTTGTGTTTAGTACACAACTTTTTTTTTTTTAATACGAGACAGGGTTTCTCTGTGTCGCCCTGGCTGTCCTGGAACTCACTCTGTAGACCAGGCTGGCCTCGAACTCAGAGATCCACCTGCCTCTGCCTCCCGAGTGCTGTACACAACTTTTAATATAAAATGAAAGTTGTTAGAGAGAGCAAGTAATAAAATAAGTGTATTTAAAATGGTACCAGGGCTTCTTCTTCTTTGGGAAAACACCAAATGGCGGATGACGCAGGTGCAGCAGGAGGGCCCAGAGGACCCGGGGGCCCAGGATTAGGAGGCCGTGCGTGCAGCTTCCGCGGAGGATTCGGCAGCGGTCTTAGGGGCCGCGGTTGTGGCCGAGGCCGTGGCCATGGTCGAGGCCGCGGGGCTCGTGGAGGTAAAGCTGAAGACAAGGAGTGGATCCCCGTCACCAAGCTGGGCCACCTGGTTAAGGACATGAAGATCAAGTCCTTGGAGGAGATATACCTGTTCTCCCTGCCCATTAAGGAGTATGAGATCATTGACTTCTTCCTGGGTGTGTCCCTAAAGAATGAGGTTCTGAAAATCATGCCAGTGCAGAAGCAGACTCGGCCTGGCCAGCGGACCAGGTTTCAAGACTTTCGTCGCTATTGGGGACTACAATGGTCACGTTGGTCTTGGTGTTAAGTACTCCAAGGAGGTTGCCACTGCCATCTGAGGGACCATCATCTTGGCCAAGCTTTCCATCGTCCCTGTGCGGAGAGGCTACTGGGGGAACAAGATTGGCAAGCCCCACACTGTTCCATGCAAGGTGACAGGCCTCTGTGGCTCTGTGCTGGTGCGACTCATCCCTGCCCCCAGAGGCACTGGCATTGTCTCTGCTCCTGTGCCCAAGAAGCTCCTGATGATGGCCGGTATAGATGACTGCTATACTTCAGCCAGAGGCTGCACTGTCACCCTGGGCAACTTTGCTAAGGCCACCTTTGATGCCATCTCCAAGACTTACAGCTACCTGACCCCCGACCTCTGGAAAGAGACTGTCTTCACCAAGTGTTGTGTCCGGCCAGCAGATCACAGCCTGGGTTCTAGCCTGGAAAGGCATTTTGGAGACCTGGAAGAGAAGAGGGGCTAAGCACGAGAGAAAGAAATGCAGCTAAGACAAGCAGATTCTGATCAAAGCTCAATTTTACTGTTCCGCACGCAGTTATGAAGCAGGGGAAGGGGGCCCGATTCCCGCCAAATGATCTCGGGGTCCAGTAGCAGGGTGACCATGTGTATGGCTCCAAACAGCAAAGCGGGAAGCTCCACCGCTGAGCAAGCAGGTTTCAGGCTGGGGGAGGGGAGACTACAACCAAGTCTCCTTATCAGGAATTCACTGATCATCTTGTGAAAACCCGTACCAGAGTCTCTGTTCAGAGGACCCAGGCTCCAGCTGTGGCTATTACATAAGGAGTACTACTACAAATACTACATATTTGTACAAGAAAAATAAAAGAATTAAGTCTGCTGAAAAAAAAATAAAAAAATAAAATGGTACCAGGAACCTGGGTAACTCGTAGATGTGTTCTTGCTGCTATTTTTACTTTTTCAAGTGAGAAGAACAAGCAGGCACACACCTGAGCTGGTCTTTCTATGTGTTTCTTATTTCCACAAAGGGCAATACTATCTAGCTGCCCACCTTAGGGAGCTGGGAGTTCTCTTGGTTTCCTGTCCTGTTGCTATGATAAGTTACCCTGCAAAAGCAATGCTTAAGAGTGAAGAGTTTATACTTGCTCACAGTTACAGGTTACAGCCAACCATGGCAAGGAAGTCAAGGAACAGGAGCCTGATGCTGCTGGTCACAGTGTCTACAGTCAGCGGAAGAGAGCAACACAGGCCCTGCCTACTGCTCACCTCATATTCTCCACTCGGACACAATTCAGGATCCCTAAGGTTAGGGTAAGGTTAGGAGTAGGAAATGTGTCTACCCACAGTGGCCAGGCCTTCCAACATCAATGAACACAATCAAGACAGCCCCCATCTTAGTTAGGATTACTCTCACTGAGATGACGTACCATGCCCAAAAGCAACTTGGGGAGAAAAAGAGTCATTTGGTTTATGCTTCCACACCGCTGTTCATCACAGAAGAAAGACAGGGAAGGATCCTGGAGGCAGGAGCTGATGCAGAGGCCATGGAGGAGTGCTGCTTACTGGCTTGCTCACTATGGCTTTCTCAGCTTGCTTTCTTATTAAACCCAGGACCATCAGGTCAGGAGTGGACCTAGCCACAATGGGCTGGACCCTCTCCCTTCAACTACTGATTAAGAAAACGATCTGCAGACTTGCCTACAGCCCACTCCTAAGAAAGCATTGTCTCAGTTGAGGCTCCCTTCTCTCTGATGACTTTAGTTTTTGTCAAGTTGACATAAAACTAGCCAGCACGGTACCACAGACATGTCCAGTGCCCCATCTCCCAGGAAATTCTCTGTTTGGGGTTTGGGTCAGTTTCTTCCTTTTTCTTTTTTCTTTTTGTTTTGTTTTTACACTTTATTTATTGAGTGTAGCAGTCAGAGGACAATCCGTGGGAACCAATTCTCTCCTACCAGGTTGAGTTCTGGGAATTCTACTCATCAAGCTTGTGAGTCGTTACTTGCTGAGCCATCTTTCCAGCCCTAGATTTTGATAATTAACCCTAGCCATCACAGGAATGGACCCACATTAATCTTTTTCCCTCTCTTCAGCCTTCCATCCAGTCATGGACCATTCTAGAGCCTGCCTCCTTACTGTCTCTCAGTTCTGCCTCGTCTGTCTCTTCACTTCCATGGCTGTGGGCAGGTGTTTATCTCCTACCTAGACAGTTAAACCAAACTAGTTAGTCTGCTAAAAACCCACCAGGAGCTTCTCCTCATGTGCTTGATAGATGACAGCACTGAGCCAGACAGGAGCCCATGAGGGCGGGACTCTTTTTCTCTCTCTTCATTTCTGATTTTCCTGATTCACATGCATATCTGGGGGAGGGGAGAGAGTGGGGGGGTGGGTGGGGAGATAGAATGTGAGTGTATTAGTGCAGTGCACACGGGCCTCGGTTCAGAAGACAACTTCTAGGGCTGATCTTATCCTTTCACGTTGTTGGAGGCAAAGTCCCTTCATTAACTATTGTGTAAGGCAGGCAAGCTTCTGGAATTCTCTTCTATCTCTTTCTCTTTAGGTGTGATGAGATTACAGATGTATACTGACAGATCTGGTTTTACATGGGTCATGGGGATCCGAACTCGGGTCCTCACATTTGCATAGTAAGCACTTCATCTACGGAGCCAGCTCCTTAACGCTTGGGCTTTTGATCCCCCGTCTCAATTTTCCAAGTAGCTGGGATTACCCACTTGGGTTTGACACAAAACGGTTGCTACAACCACCCCAAATAGCATATCATTGTGCAATACCCAGACTTCTTACACATCAGTACCGTTGCTATAGCAACTCTGTGACCTGGAAAGCCCATCCCACTCTGTTCAGGAAGCACCGCTCAGCTGCAAGAATCACTTCTCTTAAATGAGCAAGACAATGACATAACCAAGAACTTAAAATTGGTTTCCTTACTTGCTTCATTGATGACAGTTCATGCTTTGGTGAACTTTGTTTAGCATTTTTTTTTTTTTTTTTTTTTTTGCTACGGGGTTGCCCAGGCTGTCCTCCAGCTCCTGAGCCAAAGTAATCCTCTGGTACCACAGGGCTGTGCTATATACTAGATTCAATTTAACTATTCTTATATTCACACTTATTGTCATTTTTAAAGTGAAAATTAAAGAATAAACCCTATCCCAGTACCCAAAGCTGAAAAAAATAGTCTTTGAATTATCTCATGAGATATTTCTTGATTTGAATGAGAAGGGCAGCAACTTGGAAGACCCCATTTAAGCCATGAGAAATCACCTGGTCTACTGGCATCGTATAATCCCTGGGGGTGCATGGCACTTTGGTTTCAGAGCTCTGGGCTAAGGTGTAAGGCCCTAGTGTAATCGCAAGGAAGTGTCAGATGAGTGCGGAGGGAGAACCTTCTGCAGAGGAATGAGCAAAGACCTGTTGAAAGTGTAAAGATTCAGAAGCTAAGAGGAGGGACTGTGGATTTTCCACACGATGAAAGGGGGTGCGGGGCGCAGGGCAGGCGCATGCTGGCCTGTGGACTGTGGACGTCAGGATGTCATCATCCACCATTAATAGTGGGAAAGATGGGGGAAGTCTGAACGAAGACGGCAGGTCTGATTGTAATATTGTGTTCACTGCACAACAATATAAAATTTCTGGTTTTGACCGTTGTCCTGGGGCTGTTAATATTTGAGAATATTGGGCGAAGGGGGTGGGGAACGCTGCTCTATTTTTGAAACTTCTCTGAGTTTGGAGTTATTTCAAACTTAAGTTAAGGAATGGGGTCTGCTTTGAAATATCACTTGAGAGACTGATGAATTCAAGTGTCATTTGAGATAAAAGAGTGGCCCACCTTCCCCCAGTAATTTTTCTTTCTTTTTTTATTAGATATTTTCTTTATTTACATTTCAAATGCTATCCTGAAAGTTCCCTATACCCTCTCCCCCCCCCCCCCGCTCTGCTCCCCTACCCACCCACTCCCACTTCTTGGCCCTGGCATTCCCCTGTACTGGGGCATATAAAGGGTGCAAGACCAGGGGGCCTCTCTTCCTAATGATGGCTGACTAGGCCATCTTCTGCTACATATGCAGCTAGAGACATGAGCTCTGGGGAGTACTGGTTAGTTCATATTGTTGTTCCGCCTATAGGGTTGCAGACCAGCTCTTGAGTACTTTCTCTAGCTTCTCCATTGGGGGCCCTGTGATCCATCCAATATGACTGTGAGCATCCACTTCTGTATTTGCCATGCACTGGCATAGCCTCACATGAGACAGTTATATCAGGGTCCTTTTGGCAAAATCTTGCTGGCATGTTCAATAGTGTCTGGGTTTGGGGGCTGACTATGAGATGGATCCCCTGGTGGGGTAGTCTCTGGATGGTCCACCCTTTCCACTTAGCTCCAAACTTTGTCTCTATAACTCCTTCCATGTGTATTTTGTTCCCTATTTTAAGGAGGAATGAAGTATCCACACATTGGTCTTCCTTCTTGATTTTCTTTTCTTTTTCTTTTTCTTTTCTTTTTTCTTTCCTTCCTTCCTTCCTTCCTTCCTTCCTTCCTTCCTTCCTTCCTTCCTTCCTTTCTTTCTTTCTTTCTTTCTTTCTTTTTCAAAGACAGGGTTTCTCTGTATAGCCCTGACTGTCCTGGAACTCACTCTGTAGAACAGGCTGGCCTCGAACTTAGAAATCTGCCTGCCTCTGCCTCCCAAGTGCTGGGATTAAAGGTGTGCGCCACCACACCCCACTATTTTCTTGTGTTTTGCAAATTGTATTTTGGGTATTCTAAGTTTCTGGGCTAATATCAAGTGACTTCTTTTGTGATTGGGTTACCTCACTAACCAGTAATTTTTCTTTTTTTTTTTTTTTTTTTTTTTTTTTTTTTTTTGGTTTTTCGAAACAGGGTTTCTCTGTATAGCTCTGGCTGTCCTGGAGCTCACTTTGTAGACCAGGCTGGCCTCGAACTCAGAAATCCGCCTGCCTCTGCCTCCCGAATGCTGGGACTAAAGGCGTGCGCCACCACGCCCGGCTTACCAGTAATTTTTCTATACCATTATAGTATTTTATCATGCTTACTGGTATACTGGTTGGTCTGCCCCAGAGGTCAGAGGTCCTGAATGCAAGTGAGGTGTGTGTGTGTGTGTGTGTGTGTGTGTGTGATGTGTATGGAAACCTAAGGTAAGCTCTGGTGTTACTCTTGATGACATCTACCTGGGACCTGGGACTTGCCTGCTTGGCTTGGCTGGCTCACCTGTGGAGCCCCAGGGACCTGCCTGTCTCTGCTGCTATAAGCACTGGGATTACAAGAGCGTATCACCATGTCTGGCTTCTTACATGGATGCTGGGGTTTCAACCTCAGATCTTCACACATCACCAATTGATTTGTCTCCCCAGCCCCAGCTTTGTGCAAGTTTTTATGTGAACAGAAGTTTTCAAGTCCTTTGAGTAATACCAAACCATCAACAAGATCACCATCATCATCATCATCACTGCTATTAATTGATTGAGACAGGGTCTCTCTATGTTGTGCTGGCTGACCTGGGGCCTTGTGTAGACCAAGTTGGCCTCAAACCCACAGATATCTGCCTGCTTCTGTCTCCCTAGTGCTGGGATTAAAGGTGTGGACCACCTCTGCCCAGCTAGCTTGGCTGTGCATGGGTGTGTGCTAGAATCTCACCGATATTTGAATTTGCATTTTCCCCAGAGCCTTGCTGAAGAGTATCTTTATTTGTCATGAGTAGATCATTGGTGGAGTGAATGCCAAGGTCTTTGATCCTTGAAATTGAGTTGTTTTACTTTATTTAGATAAAATATTATTTTTGGACATTTTCATACATATATAGATTTTTATTTTTACAATAGCCTTTTGAAGTTGCTCTGAGGTAAAAATATCATCCTAATTTTATTCCTAGGTTGGAGTGGTTAGCAGTGCCTAGGGATATCTTGCCTTAGGTATACCCAGGTGGCCAATCTCTCTTGCTTCCTCTTTCCTGCATCTGGGCCCTTTCAGTGGATCACCAGGTGGCCTGTCCCCCCACCCTCCCACTCTAGTTTTTCTGAACACAGCTGAGGACATGATACCAGTTTTCTGCTAATCCCAGACAGGGTTCCTGGAATCAAGGTGGGGAACCGAGGACACCTCAGAATAACCCAGGGCCCTGGCTCAGGACTCCACCCACAGGAAATCCCCTGGTCTGTGGCCCCCGAGTGTCAGTTTTGAAGGCTGCCCAGCCAGCCAGCCAGCCATGTATTAGGACCTGCTCAGGACTTTTCTGGACCTTTCTCTGAGGCTGTCAGTGAGTGGCCATCCGTGAGTGGAAGTGGGCTGTAAATTCTTTTGACGGCCACGGCTTTTGCTTCCGGGGAATTCCATTCTCAGCTTATAAAGCCCCCACAGACATCAAAACGTGCTTTCTTTCTTTCTTTAAAATTGGGAAGTTCCTTACAGCTGTCAGAGTAATGAGCGTCCTGTTTCCCTTATGACTCCATTTTACCCCCTGGGCTGTCCCGTTCAGCCCACTCCACACAAGCCATAACGAGAGTCACCATTAAAGAGTTGTTAGTTTCAATTTCTGGAGGGCAAACTCTGACTTCCTTTTACATTGTTTTAGTTCATTGCTACACATGCGAACAATGCAAAAGCCGGCCTTCCTTTAAAGCTGGATGAAGTAGGCAAAGCCTTGTGGCACTCACAGAACTGCCCACCTGGGTGCGGGTGCGGCACAGGGCCGATCGATCTTGCCTCATGGTCCGTGGACCACCGAGTATCGCCCTCTCTGCCTTGACTCCCATGCCTGCTCCCCTAATCTGTAAGTGTGCAAACTGGCTCACCTGTTGGAAGACTGGAGTCTGAAGATCCCACGCCCGCCCCTACCGGCAGGAAAGTGTGCTCTGGGGTCCCAGTTTGCAGAGCGTAGCCTAGGGTGGGGTAGTGTCTCTAAGGGCAGGGCTCTAGCATAGCAAAGGAGCCAGAGGGACCAGAGCAGAAACCATCTCCTGAGAGGTAAGGGGTACAGTGCTGGGGTTACCTCTCCTCGCCCACCCGGAGAAAACCAGTTACTAGGTCCCCTTTACCTTGCAGACATGCAGACTACACGAGGCACAAAGAACAAAGGTACTGTTCTGAAGGTTATTTCCCCTCCCCACGCAGTGAATAATACCATACTGTATGCATAGTTCTGCAACTGGCTTGTGCTCACTTAGACTGAAGTGAGGGTTTTTTTTCCACATGATTCTGTGTTTTTAACTGCCACCTGGCACCCCGTGGGTATGACTATACTGCCGTTTCTCTAAAGACAGGAGTCATTGCTTCAGACCTGGGGGTTTATACTATTATATCTACTATTACATGTGCATTCCTTAAAAATGCCGTGTGCCATAAAATTGCTCACTGAAGGTAACAGAATAAAACCTCGGAATTGGGCAGTACTGTAAAACCCACATGGCTTGGCTATAGAGCATTAACAAGACTAGTAATTGACACTTCAGGAAAGCAAGCAGCACCATGTGAGGAGACTGCCTCTAGGGACATTAAAACCCATACAGACCATTCATGTAGGAGCTGCTCTGCAGGTGTCAGGACCATGAGCCAGGTGGGCACAGGAGGAAATGCAGGCTACCTTCAAGGATGCTCTCTCTGGGGAATGAAGCCCAGTTGCAAGGCTGCCTTTGCTATTGTCTTAAAATGGAGCAGAAGAATTCTTCCTGCACAGGAGTCAAGCTGATGGCTTTTCCCTATCTGCTGCTCAAGTATCAGGGTGTCTCCCCCCACCTCTCTGCCCACCCTTCCACCTTCTCCCATCCTCCCTCCCAGTTTCCGTGCCTGCCTGCCTCAGTTTGTAAAATGACCATCTTCCTCACTGCCAAGGTGGCCGAGCTCTTTTTCCACAAATCTATTACATCAAGGTGACAGGCATGTGGTACACACCTGGGAAGTGTTTGAGGCAAGGGAAGAAGGGGCGAAGAAGGAAAGGGAGAGAAACCAAAATAAGCAAATACAATAGTTGTGGTGGTGGAGTTTGCTGATCTGCCATTTGCCAATGTGGAAACTGCTGAGCTGCAGGCTATCTCAGATCTGCAAGTTAAAAGGTACTCCAAGCCGCATGGGAGAGCTGTGCCTCAGCTGCCCTCAGGCCCTGGGCTGTGTGGGCTCCCGAGGTAAAGCCTACCTAGTTGGAGAAATTAATATCAAGTGCTTCCCCTACAGTGGATTTCCCTACCTTTAAGGAGGAAAGATTATTTAAAATCTTGTTTGAATTTTGTGAAGTGGAAATTCCCCTCCGTGTAACTTCTCACTTGCCTCAGTCTGAGGGGACGCATTAGGAGGGTCTCTGAGGGAGTGCGTTAGGAGGGTCCTGAGGGGGTGCGTTAAGAGATCTGAGACCCCGAGCATAGAGTGGCCGTAGGATCCTCGATCGATCGTCCAGCCCATTCTTTGAGCTTCTCTTCTGGTCTCCTTGGGAAGGCTTGTGGATGGCTTTAGCTTCAGAGAGGCAGGGGGTGGGGGAGGGGAGGCGATGGTCCTGATACTGCTGAGTCCAAGAGTTCTGGGACATTCTCTAACTTCAAATCCACAAGCACCATCTCCTTCATGCAGTCCCTTCTACTTTGACTCTCTGAAGGCCTCTCAGGAGCGTGCTTGCTTGTTTATGTGCTGGGGAGAAAGCCAAGGTCCCTGAGCATGCCAGGCAAGTCTTTACCATGGAGCTATATCTTCAGTCCCCAAAGTATGCTCAGAGGGGTTCGACCTTTTGGGGATCAAAAGACCCTTTCACAGAGGCTGTGTACCAGATATCCCGCACACCAGATATTTACATTACAATTCACAACAATAGCAAAATTACAGTTATGAATAGCAATGAAATGACTTTATGGCGGGGGGAGGGGTGTTCACCACAACATGAGGAACCTATTAACAGGTTGCAGCATTAGGAAGCTTGAGAACCACTGTCTTAGGATGTCTGTGTCTTGCTGGGTTTCAGGCAAGAGATAAAGAGTAACCTGCCAAGGGTCAACACCACTGAGTGTGAGGAAGACTTGAACTCAGATCTTCTGCTCTAGGAAAAGTCATAAGAGGTTGGCAAACATTTCCACTTCAGAACAAAGCAACAGAGCATCTTCCGGTGTCTTACATACTTGGGCAAACTAGATCATGGTGTTAATAACCCTTCAGGCAAGTTGCCAAATACAGTCCCTCAAATCCCAGGGAGACTTGGATATACCAACAACACTGTTCCATTCTACAATTTAGAAAACAGGTTCAGCAGATTTAGGAAAACTGCCCAGTCTCATAGCAAGTAGGAGTTCACACCAGGATTTGATCCTAGGTCCATTCACTTGGAAACACCTCGTGTTTCCCACAGCATGAAGTATGGGGTTAGAGGTATAATGTGAAGTCGTCCACTGAGCCCTCCTCTCATGACTTATAAATGAAGTCACAATGTGTGGTTAGTCTAGTAAAAGCAGTCTTCTTGGTGTGTCTGACCAAGACATCATGGTTCTGTGTCTGAAAACCTGGGGACTGCCAGCAAAATTCCCCTTGAAAGCAGATGCGCAGAGCCCCTGGACTGTTGGGAGGCAAAAGCAGCAGCTAGTTCCCAGAACTGAATGTAGGAACCTGTGACCTTTGATGGTCTCGGGGTTTGTCACAACAGCCAGGGACCATGTCCTTTGGTGAAGAATTTTGCCATTCTTGTCCCAGAAACCTGGTAAGGAATCCCAACCCAGGGATCTGGTTCCTTTGGGGGCAGCTTGGCCAAAGACTGTCCTAGAGGAAATGTGTCTTCTAATATGATAGTAACATGGTGACCCTACGGGATCCTTTCTTTTGAGAAGTGTGACTATCAGGGGTACAGTGAGGTGTCTTCAACATTTGGCTATATGTCCTGATTTACTGAATTATGTGGGGACAAAGAACCACTCAGCATAGACACGGATTGCCCACATGAAGCCCTTATAAATCCTGACGCTAGGCTTCTGAGTCTCCATCCTTGAAGGAACACACTCTGCATTCACGTTTCCCAGCTCTGAGAGGCAGCAGAGGATGCTCAACTATTCCTTTTGGGCTCCAGACATCCCCGCCATCTGCCTTTTGATTCCTAGATCTTATCTTCTTAAAGCAAAAGAGAAGAAGGAGTTAAGGATGGTTACAAGGGGGAGATCATGAATGATATAAATTGAACAATGAGTAAAGCTGGAAAAGGGGCAGGAAAGGGAGATTTGGTGGGATTACTGAGCACCTGGAGAGGAAGACTGGCAAGATACAGGGTGGAGTTTGAAATGGATGACAGGAGATTGAGAGTGTGTTGGGGGGTGAGATTACTGGTAGCAACAAAGTCTACTGTTCAACCAGCCATGGGAACAGATAGCTGGGGAGGGCCAGAGGACAGGGTTATTGCAGAGAAGGTATCTAAGCAGGCAGGCTTACTTCATTTAAAAACCTTCATGAGTGCGGGGATGTGGTAAGGACCAGAGTGCACGAATGAGCAAGGAACTAGACTCACAGAGAGATAAGAGAGTGGGTGCCAGCCATGCTAGAGGGTAGAGATATATGTGCAAGTGTGTGCAAGAACACGAGCTCTACCTTGGTCTGAGGGTAGATTGAAAGAAGAGCCTCACACGTGCCTGCCGAGTGTTTTTCACCAAATACCTGAGGACAGGCAATGTGAGGGTGGATGCATTTACTTTGGCTCACGGTTCAAAGGAGCATCTTCCCTCTTTGTGGGGAAAGCACAGCAGTGGACATGGTTGGGTCCACAGCTCCAACCAGGAAGCAGAGAACAGGGACTACCAGTGTTCAGCTGGCTTTCTCTTTGTTTTATTTATTAAAGAGGAAATCTGTCCAGGCACCCAGCTACTGGAGGGTACCTGTCAAAATTAATCACTTTGGTAAGAGGGGTCTAGTTCCCAAGATTCTGTTTGTTAAAGAAGCTGCAGTTCACCTTTCCTCACTATGTTTCTGACACCTTTGACAAACACTGGGAGTCCACAGTTCTGCTGGCTGATTTCTGAATCCTCCACTGGGCTACATGATTGTTTCCATTCCAGAGACCTGCTGCTTTGTTACAAAGGCGTTGTTCTTCCTGTGGAAGACTCTGTTGGCTATGCGGAGTCTTTTGTGTTTCTGTGTGTACTTTAGGGTTGTTTTCACTAGTCCTGTAAAAAAGGCCATTGGAATTTTGGTGGGGATTGTGTTAAAACTGTGGAATCCTGGGTTTGATCCCCAGCACCCATGTGGCACACAACCACCTGTAACTATAGTACCAAGACACCTGATGACTCTTCTGGCCTTCGGACATTGCATGCATGTTACACACAAACATACATGTAGGCAAAACAGCAATATACATACAAAATGGAATCCCTCCCTCCCTCCCTCCCTCCCTCCCTCCCTCCCTCCCTTCTTCCCTCCTTCCTTCCTTCCTTCCTTCCTTCCTTCCTTCCTTCCTTCCTTCCTTCCTTCCTTCCTTCCTTCTTTGAGACAAAGTTCCACTGTGTAGACCAGGCTCACCTCAAACTCACAGAGATACACAACACCTGCCTCTGCCTCCCTACTGCTGGGAGGCCTGTGCCATCATACCTGGCCACAACTGTATTTTTGTTGACATTTGTTTCTCATGTGCGATGTTGGGTATGGAACGTAGGGCCTCAAGCCTACTTCCACTGAGCCATCTCCCAGCTGTGGGAGTGTGTGTGTTCTGTTTGTTTGTTTGTTTAATGTATGTGAGTACACTGTCATCCTCTGCAGACACACCAGAAGGGGGCATCAGATCCCATTACAGATCGTTGTGAGCCACCATGTGGTTGCTGGGAATTGAACTCAGGACCTCTAGGAGAGCAGACAGGGTTCCAGCCCATTTCCATGTTTTTAACTTGAAGGGTAGTAAGCCATTGTAGAATTGACATAATACACACTCAGGTATTTAGTTATTGTTTATGTCTTGGATCAATTCTCCAAACAGAATAATTGTTTCTTATCTAATTAGTAGAGTCAGTCCTGTAAAAAGGAATGAATGTAGATTAGTCATAAGAGTGCCATCTCTTCCAGAAGTGCCTAGGGACTCCTGCCTGTGGCTTCTATGAGGCAGTGGAGAGTGGATGGGGTGTGGGGAGGGAAAGTGCAAAGGTCTGTGGCACTGCACTGTAGGTGCCCCCCCAACCCAGGCTTTATAAGGGTTCAGAGTTGGGCTGGGAAGGGTGAGGCTCTGAAGGAGCAGCCACGCCCCAGGCTTACTGGGGAAGAAGGTGCAGAAGTGGGCTGGCTTTCACTTTCAGTTTCCATTCCCAGTCACATCAAGATGAAACCAGCCAACAGTCAGATCTGTCCCTAACAGGATTTCTCACCCAGGCCTCCAGGAGGTAAACAGATGAACCTGTCTGAATGGGCTCAGTGAATCCAAGGATTGACACCAAACCTGGGTGAGCTTGGGCCTGCCTCCAAGACCCTCTACGCTATGAAAGCCAGTCTGAATGGATCTATACAGCCTCAGTTGGGTCTTAGACACTGGCTGACTGCACTGTGTACCTGGCTGATACTGGGTCTTTGGAGGTGACAGAGACTTAGCTTGGTCTTGAAGGTTAGGGAAAGACCACCATGTGAGAGCGAGCAGGAATTCTCTGTTCCTGGCACTTTACCCCATAATTCTCATGGGATTCACCATGACCCAAGTGCAAGATTGTCAGCTGGTATATCTATGGGTCACTTGTGAGTCCTCAGGGTGACTCTGATCCACTGGCCTAGTGTCTCCAGAGCTTGGTGTCCTCTTATTTTGAACCCCCGTCTTCAATAACTCCTGTGTTTTTGTTTTTTAAGAAGGCTTAGATCCTCTCATGCCCTCCATGTTGCAGGTGGGCATTTTGCCTTGGTAGGCTTTTTATTTTTGTTTTATTTTTATTTTTTAGAAAACAGAAATTTGAATTCAAAACAAAGAGCTAAATTTGCTCTGGGCTGGCCAAAGACTAAGTTGTAGAAACCTGGTTCAAACTCAGGGCCAGGTGACCTCATTGCACAACGGTAGCGTGTCCGACTCCAAACTCAGGGCCAGGGTGGTCAGCATGTCCCTCTGCCTGGGAAAAGTCCTGGTTTATGCCTGCTGTCTACATAATTAACGGCTGACCCTTTCACTCTAGAGAATCGTGGATGGGATAATAAATTATATGGCTCCCTATTCAGAGTCCCTAGCCATAGATCTGACCCCTTCACAGAGGTCAGTGAGGTGCTGATGGGGACAGACATGTGGACGGTGAGCCCACAGGGGGAGGGTCAAAGGAGACAGCCCAGATAGGATCTTTATGAAAGACCCGCTTCTGCCTTTAGGACAATGCTGTAGACCATTGGCAGGCTCAAGGAGAAGACAGTAATGGCTGCCTTCCATCCACAAAGCATCAGTTTCAGCAGGATTGAATGCTTGATACAACTTTCCCTAGGTATCCAAGCACTCTCCACAGCCCACTCAGAGAAGCCCCACCATAAGGCAGCCACCAGAGGCATCAGGTGGAATAGGTAGGACCCTCAACACACCAGGGCCCCAGGAGTCCAGCCACCCAACCTAGTCTGGCCTCAAAGCATTATGAACATAGCCTTTGGGAATCAAGACCTTTCTGAAAGATCTTGGAAAAGCCAACGGCAGGATGGCCAGCCTAATCTTCAGTGTAAAAGCGCATGCTTGCCTCCTCTAGGGACCTATAGGAACAGAAAGGCCTGTATGTCTTGACTGATTTAGATACAACTTGCCCGGAAGCAGGGGGTGGAAGGGGATGACCTCAGGGGTCCCTGGGAGCCTGAGGAAGCTGATCTCTGCAACCACATGTTAAGACCTGAAGACATTCCCATTGCCTCTCTTTCATCTAGGGGGAGCCTTTCTCTCCTGTGTTTAGTAGGTCATGACCTTTTCCTGGGCCTCCTAGGCTTCTCTCTGGGAGTTGATCCTTTCCACCCACCAGTATAGCCTCTTTTTCCTGGACTAAAAGGAAGGGGCTGTGGGTGGGAGCAGTATAGGAGCTGTGGGTGGGAGCAGTATAGGGGCTGTGGGTGGATTCAGTATAAGGCTCCTTTCTCTATATTGTGCATCTTCAACATAAATCTAGAAGTTCTGAGCCAAGTTGGGATTGTTTGCTGAGCCTTTTTCAGAACAGGGAGGAGAGAACTCTGTTTCTAAACTAGTGCCCAGACCCTTTGTAAAACCCACCCCATGGAAATGTGCCCCCTGGGAACCCTGTTGGTGGAGGATGTGGCCAAAGGCTCTGCCACCAGGCACATGCAGATGGATCTCCATGGCAGAAAACTGGACAGTGGTGTCCACTGAAGATAGTCACCCTCCACATACACTTCTTATATGGAGTAGTCAGAATGAGGCATCTGGGAGCCAGGAATTGGCCTAGGGCCCAGCCAACCAGAGGTTCCTAGAGCCTCCTGGGGAAAACCCCACTGTCCAGTTGGTAGAAAGACAGCTTTAGCTAGGAGAGGCAAGATGGGGGTGAAGGGATTTTTGCGGAGTGTGAGGGACAAGGAAAGGTGTGCCAAAGAGAGGAGGAAGAGGAAGAAAAGGGGACGGTAGTGTGTGGATGCCAGGCTGGTCTACACTAACCTGGGAGCAGAGATTCTAGGGAAAGCTATGTGTTGGTCCCATAAGAGGCTAAGGGTGGGGGCCAGGAAGGAGTTGCAAAACTGTGCTTGACAGTTTTTCAAGTGCTGAATATGGACCGGGGTGTCCTGCATGGTGAGCACAGGCTCCACCTCTGTGCTACATGCCCTGCTAACCTTCAGCAGGCATTCTTGGGTCTTGGATAGTTCTTCAACGTCTCCAGAGCCTAGCTTGTTAGGAGAGTCCAGACATAGTCCCCAGAAATGGTACGGTGAGAGAAAGAGAGAAAAGATTGTTAAAAGAGCCCACAAGGGTCCAAGTAAATGACTCAGTGGGTAAAGCAAGTACAAAGACCTGAGTTTGAATCCCCAGAACCCATGTAAAGCTGGGCAGAGTAATGCACAGTTGTAATTCTGGTCCGTTTGCCAGGAGATGAGGTGGAGGTGGGGAGGTCCTAGACACTCTTGGTGTACCTAGCCTTGTGTACTCAGCAGCAAGTGACAAAGAACGCCTGACTCAAACATGGAAGGCAAAGACTGACTGCTGACATTGTCTTCTGACATTCACATGCACTCATGCGCATGCACGAATGTGCAGGAGCACGCGCGCGCGCGCGCGCACACACACACACACACACACACACACCATGGCCATACAGAAAAAATGGATTTAAGAAATAACCCACAAGGCTGTTTGTCCCCCATACACCTATTATTAACATTAATTAGTTAGCTTCTGGTGGCTCTGGGGATGGACACAAGAGCTTCCTGCACACTAAGCATGCACTGCTCTGATGAGTGGCATGACAGCGCTTCCTTACCACCGTGGATGCTCTGCATGCAGCACTCATTAATGAGGGTGATGGTGATTGAGATGCAGGCCAGGCAGCCCTTAGGATGTGTTGAGTGTGTTTCGTGGGTACTAGTGAGTATGTGTGTGCGTGAAGGGCTGGGGGTTCTAACATCCTTCCTAGAGAGAAATTAAGGTTATTTTTATTATTTTTAGTTATGTGTGTGCACACATGCAAGTGCAGATGCTGGTAGAGTCCAGAGGTGCCGATTTCCCTGGAGCCAGAGTTACAGGGAGTTGTGAGCTGCCTGATGTGGGTTCTGGGAAGTAAACTCAGGCCCCTTAACTGAGGGCTAAGTACCCTTAACTGCAGAGCCATTGCTCCAGTCCAGCTGTGATTTGTTTTCAAGGGTCACTGGGAGAGTCTAGAGAACTAGGGGATCCTCCGTTAAAAGCATTCTTATCAGGCCATTCCTGGGGCTGTGGGGTGGGAGGACGCCTCTGTCTCCATTCTCTACAAAGCCATCCCATCATGTCACTCAGCACCCAGACTTCGCTTGCCTACAGCCTTGCCCACTACATACCCCTCGCTATACTGTTGAAGGACTTGAGACTTTAGTTTCCAAAATATGTTCTCCCATGAGTCTTTGCTCCCAGTCCTTATATTGCTCATGAGGATGGAAAAGAAAAGGTAGCGCTGGATTCAGCCAAGCCTTCCTTCTTCCCATTTTTTGAGGAGAATTTTCCCACCCTAGGAACTTTGTGTCTCGTTGTGGTTTGGGTTGCAGGACTCCTCAGAGCCTTTACAAAGTGAGTCCCTAAGACTCCGAGAGACAGGACCCGGGAAGTTGGATGCTTGCTTACACTGGTGGCTCCTCCTCTCTATTACCTTGGGATATTTTGCTCCCATGGTGGAGTAAGAAAAGGCCAGGGCGTGAACGCTCATCTCCAGGACCCTCCTGGGAGGTCCGGATCTCCAGACAGGCATCCCACCTGCTCCCCAAAGCTCTTTGAAAACCCTTCAACTGGATTAAGAATTTGATTAACTCGCTTTTGTTCTCTGTGATTTGACCTGGGGTGAGTGGCTCCATTTCTTTTTGGTGCTTCCATTTTCTCCTCATTGAGCTGGGATAATGGGTCCCAATTCATTCCTGTCTTCAGGGGCTCTCTGACCTCAGGGATCTTTAGGCTGTGCTCTGAGTACCCATTTCCTGAATGGCAGAGCTGGCTGGGAAGTGCAGTGGGTAGCACCCTCTAAGGGCACAGGCTCTAGGTTCTCTCCATTTCTCGTTGAGATGGAAACACCATGGAATCCCAAGTCAGGGGATGCGGCTTCTTTTCTCTCTGCCACTTTCTGGTGGCCTGTCCAGTCACTGAAGCTCATGGGGCTGTTCCCCTTTTATTTAAAACAATAGGGTTAACGGGCTGAGGGAAAGTGGCCATAAAAGACGTTTTCATGGACTCTCAGTTTTCTGCATTAACCTCCTACACACACACACACACACACACACACACACACACACACACACTCACACACTGAGTTCAACATGGCATAGAGGATCTGGGTCACAGTCTTGGCTTTAATCTAGTGGTATCTGTGTGAGCCTAAGTAAGAGGATTCTGAAAGCACACCCACACTGTGTAAGAGAGACTCGGCATTTCATATACTGATACGGACCATTTGAAATGTTGAAAAAAAAAAGGAGGAGGAGGGGGCTCATTTTTTTGAGCTCTGCTTCCCAAACCTACTCATCCATCATGCAGAGCAAGTTCATGGGGCTTTCTCTTCAGATTCTCAATGAAAGGCTTAGAAACATTAGTTTTTGCACGAGGTAACCTGGGATGGTGGGGGGCGGGAGGGGAGAGGGGTGCATCTAGGATGAGGGGAAGTCTGGGTGAATGGATGTGGAAGAAGCAGATTGCAGACGACAGACAGACCCCCAACACAGTCCTGGACCGGAAGCACGAGTGCTGTTAAGTGAGGGTCCAGCCGGTGGCTGTCTCCAGCCTAGCGGTAGGACCACCCTGAGAAGGCCTAGAGAGCCCCCATCCATCACGGACAATAGTTGGCTTTCTTTCCTCTCTGTTTATACCCATAGCACAAAAATGTGCCCCGCTAATGGAAACCTGGTGCAGGTCCTCAGATAGTCTTGGCAGTGAGAGGCAGGCGACCCTACCGGTGTGTGAGAAGGAAAACAGAGAGGGAGGGGGAGAGGAAAGAAAGGGGGAAGCCAGATCCACCTATCACATGCCCAGGGACCCTTCTATTAATGAGAGCTGAAGTCCTGGTCTACGTGGAGTCCAGTGGCTGCTCAAGTCACCCAGGTCCCTTACCCTCCCTTGGTCTTCACTGATTCCAGGCTGCTGTAGTGTCTGGATGCTTTTCCAGTTGGTTCTTTGTTGGAGAGAGAAAATGATGGACTGTTGTTAGTCCTTTCAGCTGCTCTGGGCTTGTGCAAGCTAGCCTAGAGCATCAGTGTGGGATTTTGCTATCATAAAAGAGGAGCTGTCCATCAAAGATCCCCATCCCGCCACTGCCACTAGCATGGTCAGTTCAGGCTGTCAGGCTCACTGAGGACAGCCCTTAGTACTTAGTGTATAACTGTATGTGTGAGATCTGCCAGGAACTGGCTGCTGGACTTTAGCCTCAGATCGGCCGGCTGAAGGCAAGTCTGGAGGTCTCCATTTCTGACCTAGGGTGGGAATTTCATCCACTGTACTGAGCTTCAGGAAGAGCTGCGGAGCAGAGGTGCAGTGTCTTAACTCTGAGTCTTTGTTGTTTGTTTTAGTTTGCATTTAAACACCCACAACCCCCACTCTCTCCCAGACCGCCTTTCCTAGTTCCTAGTTCCTCCTTCAGGGGTGCTGGCTGATGAACGTGAGGGCAGGGGAGGGGGAGAGAGGAGCCAAGGAAAAGGTGTCTTGGCTGGGGGTAGAAGAGGGGGAAGGAGGGGTGTAGGCTTGGTCCCTCTTAACTCAATCCAATTGCTTCCTCCATCCTAAATGGATGAATAGCCTGCTTCTTACACCAAGTACCGTATTTGCTTGCATAGGTGAAGCCCCTGGAACAACAGAGGTGTGTGGCTAAACAACCAGCCTCAAGGGAAACTTCAGGGAGGCCCTGTTCCCTCCTCTCATTCATAACATGGGGTTAGCCTTCAGTTCCAGTCATCTGGGAGCCCCAAAATGGCTGGATGGTTATGTATGTGGGGTGGAGGGGACATGGGACTCTCTGGAGCATAGAAGTGTCAGTGTTACCAGCTTTACTCCAGCATGGCTTAGAGAATCTGCATCTTCTATGGCAGCATATACGGTAACTGAGACATTCCAGAGGGCCTCAGCCAACCAGTCAGGAGTCTTTCTGCTTTTTTTTTTTTCCTTTAGGAAAAAGTTTGGGTTCTCCAGGGAGCTGCAAATCAGCCACAGTCCATCCAGCAGCCTTCCCCTCCCCCCCCCTCCTCCACCATCCATCCTCTGCCTTAGCCACGCCCCCCACCCCTCCACCCCCCACCCAGGGACTTGGGTGAGTGAGTGCTAAGGAGTAAATACCACTTTGGGGTGAAGGGGGTTGAATTGGGGAGGTGAAGAGAGAAGGAAGGAAGAGGAGAAAGAAGAAGAGGAGGAGGAGGAGGAAGAGGAGAGGGCTTCAAACAATGTAGGTGAGAGAGGAGGAGGGCAACCTAGCATATTGTCTCAAGGAGACACAAGGAGAGCTGAACTGGGTGTCCCCTCCTGGCCAGGTTTAAAGGTCCTGCACAATCTTGTCAGTCACCCATTTATTATTATTATTATTACTATTATTATTATTATTATTATTATTATTACATGCATGTCTATGCAGGTGCAAGCATGGCGGGTGCATATGCACACGTGCCCATGTTTATGTGAGGACAACCTTAGGTATTATCCTCAGGAACTCTGTCCATCTCCTTTGAGATGGGGTCATTTCTTGTTTGGATTGGTTGGCCAGAGAGACCCAAGGATCCTCTTGTCTGTGTGTCTACAGTGTCTGGATTACGGATATGCAGTATGTATGCCTGGCATTTTTATGTGAGTTCTCAGAATTGAGTTCAACACCCCGCTCTTGCAAGACAAAGAGTTTACTGAGACCAGAAGTGTGTGTCAGCCCCCTCCCCTGCTGAGGGGAGCCCTGGGTCTAACTGCCCTGTCTTCTGGCTCTACCTCTTGGTACAGCTAGTCTCTCCTTTCTCCTTGAAGGTTTCCAATGCTGTCAATCCCCTGCTTCCACTTGTTCTCTTATGTCTTCTTCACTTCTTCATTTCTTAATTCTCTTTTTAGTTAATGCCAGATTGTTCTAAAAGACGGTGGGAGAATCAGGAAGGAGACTGGGTGGAAGGAAGGAAGGAAGGAAGGAAGGAAGGAAGGAAGGAAGGAAGGAAAGAAGGAAAGAAGGAAAGAAGGAAAGAAGGAAAGAAGGAAGGGAGGGAGATATCTGTCTTTGGAGGACATTTCTTGATTGAAAATATTCACTGATGCTCTTGATGATAGAGTCTCATCCAGATGTAAACAGATGAGGATACGTAAAATAAAGTAGCTCCCAGCTCAAGCACTCACTGGGTACTCACCAAGCACCTGCTGCAGGCAGGGATGGTCACCAAGCACCAGGATCACATGCCCTAAATATAAAGATGGCCATCAAGCTGGATCCGCAATCTCTGGGATCCCAACCTACAACAACATTACTATGGAACATCACAGAAAGCCATGTTCTCAGGTCCCACCTTGGGTTTGCTTAGTTAGGAAGACTGGTGTGGAGCCCAAAGACCTGGGCTGCCCCTGTCCCAATCTCTGAGAAGCTATGCCCTACACCAGGGGCCTTCATCAGTCTTCCCAATGAATGACAGCTAAGAGGCTGACAAAACCACTCCAGGTCTATTCTGTAGCTCCAAGCTTCCTCTTTCGATGCTTCTGCCGGGGGAGGAAGTTGAGAAGTTGTCCTCAGTAGACCCGAGTGTGGCTGGCTTTCAAAACCAGTTGTCCTGGCCCCCTTGACCTTTACTGCGCTTCTCAGAAAGAGGATGGCCAATTATAACACATTCTGCTTTCTGTTCCCTTTTTCCTCTTAATGATTTCAAGCCTCTGTGTCCTCCTCACCTTTGGCATCCAGAAGTGATGCATTCCCAGACTAGGGGCACATCAGGAAGATTCTCCGTAGATATTTCTGTTGGGTACAATGAGCCGAACAGCCTAGATGTTTTAGGGTAGCCCCAGTTTTACACACTGCACCCCCAAGTCCACATCAACCCAGCACTGGTACTGTACTTGTGAGGAGGCAAACTTCTAAAATTTTTGGATTTTGCTGTGGCTACAAGGAAGGGGATTATAATATTATTGCAAAACAGCTTGTTGGATTGTGGGGAGACACACCGCTAACTGGGGGAATTGCATCCAGAACATCGTCTTTGGAGGTGTAGAGCGAAGAGTCTGGGGTACAGTAGAGGCCTTTGGGGACTGAGGCATTCTCACTCTGATGGTTTACACCAGTAGGAAGACACTAGCGAGTCCTTTAGAGGTTCTGTCGTTCAGTTTCTCATCTTTAACACAGAACTCGATACTTCCTGGTCAGGTGTGAGGCACACTGCTGTGATCCCAGCCCTTGGGAGGTAGAGGCAGGAACAGACCAAGTTTATCCTGTTACATAGTGAGTTCAAAGACAATTTAAAAACACAACACAACAAAACAAAACAGGGGGATGGAGGGATGGCTCAGTGGTTAAGAGCTCTTGACCAGAGATCCTGAGTTCAATTCCCAGCAACCACATGGAGACTCACAACCATCTATAATGGGATCTAATTCCTTCTTATGTGCATGAAGGCATAGCACTTGTATATATAAAATACATGAATAAATAAATCTTAAGAAAAGATGGAGAAATGCATTCCATGTCTTCCTTGTTCCCCACTTCCTTTAGCTTTTAGTTTTAAGGTGGTGAGGAGTGGCCTTTGTGCGGGTCCTTCATCTTTCTGTCTTTTTTTGGAAGAAACACACAGATGACTTTCTGCTTGGGACTGGCTACTGAAGGATGATGAGAGATAATGTAGAGAAAAATGACAGTCCTTCAGGGATGAGGGGGAGAGGCTGGGCACAGCTCAGTGGCACGTGCTGAGTGTGTTCTAGCCTCTAGGTTCCATCTCCTGTCCCCAAATCAAGCAAAGTGGTGGTTTGAATAAATAAATAAAAACATTTTAATCTTATTTATTTTTTGCACGTGTATGTGCTTACGCAGGAGTGTGCCACAGCGTTTGCACACATGCATGTGTGTGCCACGGTGTGTGTGTAGAGGGCAGCCTTTGGAAGTTGGTCTGGATGAGGCAGGGTCTTTGTAGTTTCTGTTGTGCTGTGCTGCACAGTCTAGGCTAGCTGGGCTTCCAGTTGCTGGATCATTCTCCTGTCTCCACTAAAGACCTCACCATAGGAGTTCTGTGATTACAGATGTCCCCCACCCCCCTGCATCCAGCATGTTTACATGGCAACCTAGGTCATCAGGGTCACAATGGGCAAGCACTTTTACCCACCAAGTGAAGAACAGATATTTTCAACAAATAAAGTCCAAACAACTTTGTCGCCAAAAGACCCACAATAAAGGAATTCTAGTTTTTTATCTCAACTTGACCTAAGCTAGATTCATCTGAGAGGGTGAAACCTCAGTTGAGAAAACACTTCCATAAGATAAGGCTGTAAGTGAGTCTAAAGGGCCTTTTCTTAATTAATGACTGATAGGGGAAGGCCCTGCTCACTGTAGGTGGGGCCACCCCTTGTCTTGTAATCTTAGGTTTTCTGAGAAAGCAGGTTGAGCAAGGCATGGGAAGCAAGCCAGTCAGCAGCACCCTTCCATGGCTTCTACATCAGCTCCTGCCTCAAATTCCTGCCCTTTTTGAGTCCCCCGATTTCCTTTGGTGATGAACAGTGACATGGAAGTGTCAAACCCATTGTTCACGGAGTTTCATCATAATAATAGTAATTCCAATGGAGACATAGACCAAGCCATATTTTCAGAAGGAAGAAAGCAGGTGCAAGAAATGGGACCGTACCCGACGGAGATGGGAAATGTGAACACACAGCACAGCAAGGGGGACAGTGTTGGGGCTGGGGGCAGGGAGAGAGAAGACCCAACACAACAGGTCAAGATTGGGTGAAAGTTGGCATAAGTCCTCAACCAAAAAGTGTAGGATCCTTTTCCTGATGGGAATGAGAGTATCAGGCTTCAAATAGAAATTTGACTTAAAAAACAGATCTGAGTGAGGCTGCAGAGATGTTTCAGTGGCTAAGAGCAGTGGCTGTTCTTGCAGAGGTGATTCCCAGCACCCAGAAGGCAGCTTACCGCCACCCATAACTCCAGTTTCAGGGGATTTGATGCCCTCTCCTGGCCTCCCTGGGCATCGGGCCTGCACCTCATGCACATACATATGTGCAGGCAAAACACACATATAAAATGGAAAGAAGAGGAGGAAGAGATATAGAAATATGTAGCTTCCAAAGTAGTTGGGAAAATATGGATTTTTTTTATTACAATAACACCTTTAAAGGGGAAAAGATAAAAATTGGAAAAAGTTGTTGATATCAGTGATAACGAAGTGCAGATAGTTTAAGCATATAGGTTAACGGTGTGATTATCGGATGCATCTCTTCTATAGGAGAGAATCCTGGTGACATTTGCTGTGGCCGTTGACTTTCTACTGTTTTTTAAGTCACAGTGAAGATTTAGACATAAAAAGGTTGAAGACAAAATCATGAGGAAAATGGCAGCTGGTGAGTGTAATAGGAGGAAGACATGTAGAGAGGCCTTTGAGAGAAACTGACACTGAGTAGTGGGCTGGAAAGATGACCCAGCAGTTAAAGGCACCGGCTGCTTTCAGAGGACCCAGGTTCTGTTTCTAGCATCCACATCAGGTAGCTCTCGATTGCCTCTAACACTAGGCCTAGGAGATCTGATGCTCTCTTCTAGTCCCTATGCATGTTCCGTGCACGTGGTACACATGCCTATAGGCAGGCACTCACACATACATATATAATAAAAATAAATCATTATTTAAAAGAAAGATGCTGCCGAGCAGTGGTGGCATATACATTTAATCCCAGCACTTAGGAGGCAGAGGCAGGCATATTTCTGAATCCAAGGCCAGCCTGGTCTACAAAGTGAGTTTCAGGACAGCCAGGGCTATACAGAGAAACCCTGTCTCGAAAAACCAAAAACCAAACCAAACCAAAACCAAAACAAAAACAAAAAACAAAAACGTGCAGCTAATGAGCATTGAGCTGAAGGAAGTGTACTGAGTTCTGAGCCTAAGAAACAGAGGCACGTCTGTTCAGGTACATTTGGCACTTAAGGCATGCTGTCTACGTGATCTGCCTTAAAGCAAGCCTCTGCACCTTTGAGTCGGTCTCTTGCAAATGACATACTTTGACTATGGAGAAATCAAATAAGGGATCAGTAACACAAACAGCCTAAAAGAGCATCACACTTGGAAATCTAAAGTCACACTTCAAAACGACGCCAATAACTCCAACTGAATAGAGAAGATTAGCAAAGCTCAAACTTGCTCCCCCACCCGCACCGGCCCTTAATTTTTGAGACAAAGTTTCTTGGTTTCTCCGTTTTAGCCCTGGCTGTCCTGGAACTTATCCTGTAGACCAGGCTGACCTCAAACTCACAGAAAGCCACCTGCCCCTGTATTCCAAGTGCTGGGATTAAAGGCGTGCGCCACCACTGCCTGGCTAAGATGCCTCTTTAAAATCATAAATGTGGGCTAACAAAATGGCTCAGTGGGTTAAGGGGCTTGCCACCAAGCCTAATGACCTGCGTTTGATCCCTGAGACCTACAAGGTACAAGGGGAGAACCAAGCCCTGCAAACTGCCCTCTGACCTCTTCCACGTGTTCACGTTGATGTACGTGCACATGCAAATGAAATAAATAAATAAATAAATAAATGTAAAAAAATTAAAAGGTAAATGTGGTTGATAGTAAGCAGCAACAGTAACTAAGAGGCAAAGAAAAGGAACAGATCATAATGACACAGAAAGGAGGGGGGGGGAGACAAAATGTTTATTCCAAGTGAAATTGTGTTGTCCAGCATGTGTTGAGGTCCTGACCCTAGTTCCTGTGTGAGAAACTTATACGAGGCTAAGAGACCAGATGTAGACCCAGGAGGTCACCACATGGAGTTGTAGGTAGGGTTTGGAGGGATGATTTGTAAGCTACTCAATGCCAAAGACTTCTAGGTCTCCTCAGGGCACAGAAGAGACAGAGCCCCAAGGAGGACAGTGAAAACTCTGGTCCTTTGGATTTGGGATTTCTAGTCTCCAGGATCGTATCATGTTTGTGTTGGTTGAGCTGTCTAGCCTCTGGTCTTTTGTTATGGTTGTTTTAAGGAATTCACATGAGGATACAGCAGCAGGCATTAAAATAGGACAGAGTACTGTGGCTGTGTGCTACCACAACCTTGAAGGCATCCATGAACAAGATAGATTGCTAGCAAAATGTTGACCATAAAGATGGCTCAAGAGGAGATGGATGCCATCTCTAAGTGGTGAGAACCACTGAATTTAGATAAGGAGCAATTAGCAAATCCCCCAGAAAGAAAAGTCTCCAGCTGAGATATTTTCCAGATGAGATATGCCAACCACTAAGATAAGATCATTCCAATGTTATCCACACTCTTCCATAGAGTAGATGAAAAGAGAGTGCTCCTTAGGGCACCCTAAGAGGCAAACATAGCCTGGTTGCCAAATCAAATCCAAGTGTACGGAACTAGGAGGGTGTCACAAGGTCATTCCACCAATAAACCTGGTGACAAAATTCCCACAGTGTTAGCACATGGATGCCAGCTGAGGCTAGAGAGATGGCAAGCTGCGATGACGTTGGCTATACTCCTCACACAGAGCTGGTTCAACAGAGAACGCTGCTAAGAGTTGTTCATGACACAATAGTCATTAAAAGAAGAGGCTCACCATGGCTACCTCAGCAGATGCAGAGAGCACTTGATGGCATTTGATCCTCACCATGGCAACACTTGGCCAATAGGAGCCAAGGGTGGCTTCCTTAGCCAAGTAGAAATGTTAGGAATCATCTATTGGCTTTCTCTCTCTCCTGTCTCTGTCTCTGTCTCTGTCTCTCTGTCTCTCTCTGTCTCTCTTTCTCTCTCTCTGTCTCTCTCTCTCTCCCCCTAACTACTATAGTTCATATTCCATACTAAATATCTAAGTTAAGTTTTCCCTTTGGGAGTAGTGACAGCCTATATCTGCTCACTTATTTTCCCCCCTCAGGGTCATATGGCATTCTATCGTGTACATACAAAAAAGGAAAGAGAAAAAACTTATAAAAAGTGGAAGAGAAAGGAGAGTTATCATACTTGAAGGTCATCTGATTATCCACAAAGATAACCTGAAGCATTCTTCAGTCAAATCACGAAGATGCATAAGGGAAGTTTCTCTGAGACGTCAGCTGAAAGACTGCACCCCACTGCAGTCTGCTTGTAACAGGCCATCGGAGCCCAGCACATTTAAAGAAATAAAAGACAATACAGGGTCACAAAATGAGACGCCAAGGAGTATTAAGCAGTTCGCAAGACTTCTGGGAGGAGAGCCACAAATGTCATCAGGTGTGGTTAGTTTGGGACCAGCCATGCTTCTGGCAAAGAGGCTTTTAACAGTGAGACAGTGTGAATTCTCATTTGATCTTAGTTTTAGCTTTGGCGAATTCTTGATAAGACGTGGTAATCTGGTATTATTTATTTATTGGAAGGACAAGGACTCAGCATAGTGTGGGAAGGTCCTGCAAAGGCGGAGGCAGGCAGGGGTCCCAGTGTTAACTCACTGTATGAGCCTTATGATAATTAAGATACTTGGTACTTATGAAGGACAGACAAATAAATCAATAAAACATGAGATATCTCCTAATTGATCTCACGTATATTTAAAAAACGATCTACCTATTTATCTCTCTAAGTTATTTTGAAGTTTGAACCGATCCTTTAAAAATCCTCAAAAAGCACTTTTAAAAAACATTTAAAAATACATCTTTCTGTCTAACAGTGATCATTTAAAAGAAGCAAGTCACTGGACAACGTTTCATTGACACGATTACTTTAAGTAATTTAAAATTCCAGAACACAAACATTCTCTATAGAAGACAACACACTGCTTAGCAGTAAGGCTAGTTCCCATCTAATAATATACGTCACGGAGATCATTAATTTATAGTGCCCTGAAACCTAACTCATGTAACTGGAAACTTAACAGGTAAGGGAGTTGAACCAAAGAAAGGACATTCAACTCTGCCGCTGCTTTTGTCATTTATTGAATGACTTTGATCTGTCTGACTTGTCCTATAACCTGGCCACCCCCACCCACCCACCTTTAACCCATCTCTACTTAAATGCTGGGTCTCAGCAGAGGCCCCGAGTGAATGGAGTTGGGTGTGGAATCTTTGCTTACCCTCAAGGGCAGCTATGGCCATACAGATAAAATGGCAGATGAGCCGATGCTCATTTTCTCCTGGCGGACCAAACACTAATAACTCACGAGGCCCGCCGGGTAGGTCAACAATGGTGGCCTGCACACTGGAGAGGCTGAGAACCCAGAAATAGTTCAGTCTACGAAGATGGATGCCCGAGCAATGCCAACCCTGGTGCCAAAAGCTGGAACAATTTCCCTGGTGTTCAGTCCACACTGGAAGACTGAAGAAGCTGGAGTCTGGTGTTAGCTGAGGCTGGTGAGGTAGCAGCAACCACCTTGTTCAGGAGCCTTGTTCAATGGGTGGTCCAGGGCCACGAGAGAGACACTGCTAACTTCAGGACCAGACTAGTGCTCCGGGTCTTCCTTGAGATTCTCTTTTCTGTTTCTATCCTAACCCACCCCTTCTTAAGACTGACCCTCGCTCCTGCACGTGGCCCTTTAAGTGTCAAGGGAGACTACGGCCTCTCTGAGAGGAACTGGAACTATTCTTCCATTTCTAAATTCTCAGGGCTGAGTAGATGGGAAAGTGCTATACCTTGGTGTCCAGAGCATGGACCACCCTGTCCGCTGCTGTCCTTTATCAAGGTTCTCTTCCCTGATACAGGAAGGCTCATTCACTCATCATACAAGTCATGTATAGAGTTCGCTGGGTAGCGGTGATGTGAGCACACTCTTGTGTTCTTAGAATCATGCAGGGTTCTGGCACAGAGCTAGAGAAGACTTAGATGCACCTTGCCCTCAGCACTTTTCACATAGTGACAGTGACAGTGACAGTGTAGGCCTGGCTCCAGGGGTTCTTTCTAGGAATGAAGAGGGCTGGAGAGACAGCTCAGAAGTGAGGAGCACCAGATGTTCTTTCAGAGGACCTGGGTTCAGTTCCCAGCACCCACGTGGTAACTCACAACTGTCTGTAACTCCAGCTCCAGAGGATCCAACGCCTTCACACAGATATACATGCAGGCAAAGCACTAATGCACATGAAATAAAAATAAATAAGTAAATACATAAGAAAGAGTGGAGAGGGGGCCTGTTATACTCAATGCACTGGCAGCTGTCTTTCAATCAGTTAAAAGCTAGCACAGCTGGGATTTGGGTGTTTGCTGGCCATTTCAAACTGACCAACCATCATCGACAAGATATAGAGCCAGAGCCTTGCACCTGCTAAGCAAACACTGGCAATGAGGACCCTACCCCTAACCTCACCCCCCCCCCCGCAAACATTGGTTTTTAAAGATAAGGTCTCACTATGTAGCCTAGGTAAGCTGTCGATGTGCAGTCTACCTCCGACTACCAAGTGCTGCATCACCGTGCTCCTAGAATGTAAGATCCTTGGCACATCTGATCCATTACATTCTTACAATTACCCCTTGGGTAAGCAATATGATTCCCGTTTTACACCCAAGACAGCAAGGCTCAGAGCTGTGGAAAAGACAGCCAGGGTTCACACCTTTGCTAACATCAAACCCTGGAAAGTCACTGTCATCTATACTTCTGTCCTCCTCACTACTGAGTCAATGACATCAGCAGCCTCAGGCATGTGCCCACACACCTTTCTGCCTTAGCTCCTTCAAAGGTGATCTCCTGATGCCTCCTGACCAGTCACCTCTCCCTGGCCTACTGGGTCAAGGTTAATCCTCTGGGTCATCCAGAGCACCCCCTCAGAAGTCCCCAATGTGCCTTTGCAATGCCCTGCCTCCAGCCACAGAGGCTTCCCCGAAAATGGCCTGCCTTCCTTGGTGTGTTGGATGTGCTGTCTTCTCTGGCACCAAATGTCCACTCCTTCTCATTGTTTGGCTGAAGATGGTTACCAGGCATCATTGAAGATCTGCTAGGGTTCCCTTACCACCACAAGATCGAGCCTCACCCCACAGCTCTCTCTCTCTCTAGGATGCCCTACTTGGTACTTACTGGTTACACAAAAAATCTGGACAGCAGAGGTCAAGAGAGGCCAGTTCAGTATTTAATCTATTTCGTTCTCAGGCAGGCCAGGTAAAGTAGGTGGAAGCAGGAGGGCCGAGAGTTCAAAGCCAGCCTGAGATACATGTGGAATCTCAGACTCAAAATAACACCAAAGACCAAACAAATAAATAATTCTGTTTTCCTCAATGGATAGCATATGCTTAACATGTTGTAAATGACTTTGTACTTAGTACATGAACAAATGATTGAAATGAATGATTGAGAGAAGGGTGAGTGTTACGGTGAGCTGGAGGTGGTTACCTAGGTCATGGTCAAGGTGGGCAAGGACTCAGGTGCACTCAGGGAGTTTGTAGTTTGACTTACACGCTTGACTTACAAGCCGAGTGGATGCACTGTGGAGTTGGGAGGGCTTAGCTTTGATTTCTGCCACTGAGCAGTGGTATTACCTGGGCTAAGGTGCTTTGTGTGTCCAAAGTGGATAAACCCCGCTATGAGGCAGGGCCTATTATGAAGATCATAGAGTGATTTGTGAGAGCGTTTCTTAGAGATAGCTAAAGGTGATTGGGGTAGATGGAGGAGGGATGTTTTTATGACAGTGTCATTCCACTCTGGCCCTATGACCATCAATACTGTCATCACCTTAGTAAAGACATCCTGGAACCCACTTAAGGCAGGATCCCTTAGGGTTCTGAAACAGAAAGTAGCCGTCTGCCTGCTATGTGGTGACTGGGTGGGGCTGTTCCTATTGAAAGCTAATGTAGGGGGAGGGAGGACAGTAGCTGGACCGTTGGTTTATTTCAAGGTTGCAAGACCTTCCATCTTTTGCCATCTCTTCCCACAAGCTCCCCCTGGCACTAGGGTGAGGGAGCTGAAGCCTGGCCAGATGTTTCCTCTTTTTCACTGTTGGTGGGCAGCTTGGGGAGATGGGGGATGGGGAGGGAGGAAGGGAAGGCTGGGGAGATTCCCTACTCCTTACAGCTTCACCTGGGGTTTGCTGTCCTCCTGAAATTGTAAGACACACCCTGATGGATGTGTATTGCATGGCCAGAGCCAGGGTCAAGGAAAACCAGGGGCACTGAGGTGGGGTGGCATGTTTCCTGGAGGAGCCCCTTGGCAGGGAACTTGAGGGATGGCACCACCTCTCCCCTCCCCCCTTCTGTTCAACCTGGTGAAGAATAACTTCAGATGGGAAAAGATAAATATAGCTCTCTTTCTCCCCCTGCCCCCCCTCCCCCATGTGTGTGTGTGTGTCCATCAGTGTCTGTCTGTCTGTGCATACTCGTGCATGTCCATCCAATCCATGCATGGAAGCCTGAAGTCCACAGTAGGTTGTCAGGAATAATAGTTTCTGCTCCTTATTTTTTTGAGACAACTTCTGCCCCTGAGCCTGGAGCTCACTGATTCACCTGGGCTGGCTGGCCACCAAGCCTCAGCATCCACCTGTCTCTACCCTGCCCTCTAACACAGGGGTCACCGACATCTCACCCCATTTCTATGTTGGGTGCTGGGGATGGGAACTCGGGTCCTCATGCTTGCACAAGAAGCATGACCCGCTGAGCCATTTCTCCAGATCGCCACAGTAGCTCTTTAAGTTGTCAGTACTACTTGAACAACACAAAAGATAGGACTTTAGAAATCCCTGACATCAAAACGGGCGTTGGGTCACCAGTGGATTGAAGACATTAGTACTCATAACACCCCTTCCCACCCTCCCTGAGAGGTTGCCATGAGTGAGAATTGTCAGAAAGGCACAGGATCAGCAAGACTGAGGTTTCCTGGGGCGTCAACAACAAGGGACGTTGGCTACAGGTGGGGAAAGTACCGTGGTGCCCTTCCACCTGCTATGCCCAAGAAGTGCCCTCGGCTGTGGTGGCAGGTGCACCACCTCCAACGTTGCTGTGAAGTTAGGGATGCTCACTAAGCATTTCTTGACTGAGACCCAAGAGACAAGTATTGGGGTGTTTGGGAGTTTCACATCGCCAGCTCTCTCTCTCTTGTGAGCCCTTTCGAGGACTTTGGGGTCGTCATGCTCTTACCCAAATGGCTGCAAGGCTCCAGTGATTCTGGGAGTGAGTGTGGCTGATCGTGTGCTTGGCTGCTCATGGTGGGCCTCCCAGAGCCTTGCATGGCCATGAACTTTTACCCAGAGAAAGCCCAGGTTTAGCTTCAGAATGGTTCTGTGGGGTCAGCCTTTACCTTAATTCATAGTCCAGCACCCCCTAGGGGTTAATTTTACCACCCTAAGCCAGGAGGGGCTGGAATAGAGGACCACAAGGAGAGAGAGAGAGGGGGGAGAGAGAGACAGAGAGAGAGAGAGAGAGAGAGAGACAGAGAGAGAGACAGAGAGAGAGACAGAGAGAGAGACAGAGAGAGAGAGAGAGAAGACAGAGAGAGGAGAGACTGAGAGACAGACAGAGACAGACTCAGAGAAGGGAGAGCTCGCAGGCTTGGGGAAGTGGGATGCTGCTTTTTGCATGAATCTATCTTTTTTTCTTTCGTTTTTTTGGCAAACCACAGACCAGCTACACATTTTTTGGCAGTTTCCTGAGGATAAGCTTCGTATTTGAGACAGCAAAAAAAAAAAAAAAAAAGGAAGAGTGGGAGTCTGGGGAAGAAATGAGACAGAAAGTAGTTGTTCGCCCTCCCATGAGCAGACAACACACACACACACACACACACACACACACACACACACACACGACTCCTGGCAATAAGGAAGTGAGACTAGATCTTTTTCATGAATGGGGCTCAGCTCAGTCTTGCTGAACTTCCGCTCTCCCATTCACCAGCATTCAAATTTCACCTTCTGACCATCCAAGACAGCTGGCTGCCGGCCCAGGCGCTGGGAGCTGTTTGAGATCATCCTCCTGCCCACAGGAAACTGGGCGCTAACAAGAACCTTCCTTCCTGCGCTGCCGAATCCAAAGTGACCGGGATGTTTCCGGAATACCGACCTGAGGGGCACTGGCCCCTGGACGCCCCGCGCCCCCCCCCCTTTTCCCCAGGACCTTGCTCGTCTCTGAGGAAGCTCAGAAATTCCAGCGCTTCTGCAGGCGACTGTGAAGGGCGCTGACTCTCTGGGTCCTTTAATGCCTGCCTTGCAATTAAGCCAGGGGAAATGACAGTCAACATTCTGGAGGGGACACCTCACGGCCCTTCCCATGGGGTGTTGGGGCAGTTCACTGTGCTGTGGCCTGCCTGTGTGACCCTCTTGTTCATCAGGAGGTAGCAGTGGGTGCCTGGGTTCCTCGAAATCTCCCTGTGGAAATCATTCCAAGGGGTGCCTGTATGTCCATGTAGTGGGAAAGCAAGCTGGAGGGCTTTGTCTTATTTTGCTGGTCCGCAGTTTTCTGCTTGTTGAAGGGACAATCATAAAACACTCCCAGAGCAGAGTTACTGCAAACACTGAATGGCCCAAAGTGAAAGATTTCGGTTTCTAAGGCAGAGTGATGCTGGCCGCCAGCAGAGCAGTTGCCACTATTGAGAGAGAATGATAACTTCCAGCAGCGGTGGGTGTTATAGATGTATGGCCAGTAGGGGGCGTGCTAGTTACCGTTCTGCTGCTATGACAAAATACCCCAACAAAAGCAATTTAAGGAAGGAAGGACTTTGGCTCACAGGTGCAGGGTGCAATCCATCAGAGCAAGGGAGTCGGAAGCTTGAGGCAACTGATCACATTGTACCCGCAGAGTCAGAGAGCAGGAAGCCAGATGAACGTTGTATTTGGCTTGATGTCTCCTTTTTATTCAGCTCAGGACCCAGACCAGGGGACGGTGACACCCACATTCAGGGTGAGTCTTCCCACCTCAATCTAATGAAGAGCGTGGCTCACAGAGCATGAGGCTAGCCCAATCTAGGAAATCCCTCCCAGGTGTGCCTAGAGGCTTGCCTCCTCGGGGAATACAGAGCCTGTCAGGATGACAGTCCTCACAGGAGGAAGACAGTGACAGGGGGGGCAGACATGACCCCTGACTTGGAAACAAAGGAAGAAGAGGAGACTGGTAGGGAGAGGTTTTTTTCCTCCTTTCCCTGCCTTCTCTTCTGTAGCCCCTTGTAGTGGAAGATGAAAGGGCCACCAGGTTCTTGTCCCCTCCTAATGCTTAGTTTGTTACACAGACTCCTTGGGCTTCACCATCAGATGAGTTGTAGACATTCCAGGAGGCAGGGGCATGGCTGAAAAGACCTCTAGAATTCTTCCCTACTTTCAGACCAGGAGTCTTCCCAAAGGCTGGATCCAAAGCAGAGAGCTGGGGCACTGCCTTCCTGTGAATGGACTTGGAAGTATCAGGGGCTTTGCTTGGCCATGTGATTCATAGCAAAGGAACGGTGATCATGACACTGTCCTTCTAGGAATGTATTGATGCTGGAACCACCCTTGTCCACGGACCCATCTTCAGTACAAAGATGCTAGGAACAGAAGCCACTGCTGGGGGGAGGGGCGGGATCAGGAGAGGTTGATGGACCTGTCCCCTCCTTTTCCATCTCCCCCCCTCCTCTCCTTTCTTCATTCCTCCTCCTCCTTTCTATCCCTCCCCCTCCTTTTCTCCCACCCTACCTCCCTTCCTCCTTTCCTTCCTTTTCAGGGTCTCCCTTTGTAGGTAGGGTCTTGAACTCATGAGCCTTCTACCTCAGCCTCCTGAGTTCTAGAGCTGTCAATGTGAGCCACCATGCCAGCTGGGATTCTCTTTTGAACTGAGTCATATTCAGCTTGCCTTATCCCCCGGGCCCAAGGATAACTGGAATCCATTCAATTCCCTCTTTTCCAGCCTCATTTCCATACTCTGTTCTCTCCACCTCTCAGAGTGAGAGAGGGGAGAAGTGCTCCGTGACGGACAGACAGACAGACAGACAGAGGAGGAACAGGACAGTTGTGATGCAAATGCTATTGGTTTATGGTGTTCTAGAAGGTCACCCCTCCCCTATGCTTGCAGGTTATGGGCTCTGGCACCTTAGTCTGTCTCATTTCACCAACTTCCACCACCACCCCACCAGCCCATAGTTTGCACAGGAGACATTACAGCTCCCTTTGGGGAGCCAGCCCCTTGGAGACGACACAGTTATTCCAAGTTCCTGAGGGTGCAATTGGTAGGACTGGGAATTCAACTTTATTAAGTCCATTTGGGTAAAGCCCTCCCTATGGATAAAGGCACTCTTCTGTTCTTGTCTATTGCTGCTAGACACTAGGACCTCATTCACATAAGAATTGGCTAGGAAGGTCTAGGATGGCAGAACTCCCAGCATGCCTTTTGAGAGCCTGGAGGGCACGGCAGTAGAAGGGACCCTAGGAATGCTCTGAGCCTACCCATCCTGCAGAAGTGCCTCCCATGTTTGTGCTCCTTCACTCACAGCTAGAGGATTCTCCTAGCTGCAAGATGGCAGCTATGGCTGTGTGGAGCTGCCTTCCAGTTTCTCTTGCTGATCCTGTCTGTTTTATCCTTGCTTCTCTCTCTGTTTGAGTTCCTGGGGCATCTCACAGACAGTATCAAGTTTAAATGTCCCAAGAAAGACTTAGACGGGCTAGTGGCTACCTGCCATCGGTTGCTCTCACCTTGTTTTCAGGCTGTGGTTGCCATGTTGCAGGGACCAACACTGTGGCCCATGGTTGGGGCAAAGTCCCCATTCTGTTTACTTGGTTCTACCATTTCTTGTTTAAAGACTCAGGGACCTGAAGCTCTGAGTCGGGAGCCAGCTTGCCGGAGGCCACACCTAGGAAAGATGAATGTAGCTCTCAATGCAAGCTGCAAAGTCCAAGAATTTACCACACCCTGGTGCCTCTCTGCAAAGACGCGCCTGTGTTTGAGTGTAGCTTTTTCTTTGTGTGTTAAAAGTAGCCAGTCACATTTTAAATCACAATAAAGTTAGAATTCCTGCCAGGCAGTCCTAATAGCAGCTATTCTTCACAACTCAAAATGTGGTCCTTACAAATGAGTGAACGTGTGTCCTCCTAAGGCATTAAAAGGCTCAGCTGTGCAGAGACTGAGCTGTGAGCATGAGGGCTAGTGAGCCAAGACACTTGAGCACCCTGAAGCTCCCAGGATAATTCCTGAAGTTCCCCTCTCCCTCCCCTGAGTACCTGGATCCTCTATCACAACATATGTGCTCCGTGCCACTGATGGTTCTCTCCAGACTCAGGAACACCGAGTCTCCAATTAGCAGAATGGCAGAAAGGACAGGACCTCCTACTCAAAAGAATCTCTCACTGTGTGCTCATCAGGAAGTAGAAAAGGCCATTGCCACATGCTCACTTGTCACAAGAAACCCTCTATGCCCCTGGATGAGCCTGCATGACCTAGTCACACTGTCTCCTATGGACATGCAGGAACATTGGATGCCTGGTAGACTTGCTTGCTGAGGGGAAGCTGATCCAGGTTGCACCTGTCCCTCAGTGTGAGTGCTCCGGCTACTCTAAAGACTCGCTGTCTGCTACCCTGAGGTCTTGAGCCTTGGGGACTGGGGGAGCTAAGAAACAGGGGTGGTGAGGAGGAATGGGGTGGAAAGAGTCTTGGAGGAGGACACTGTGGAAAGAGACTGAGGGGCAGAGTGGTTACAGCTGACTCCAGCTCCTTTCCTCCCCGTCTGCGGTGCTGGCTCCAGCATTACCCTGCCTCTTTGTATATCTAGATCAGAAGAACACTCTCCTCACTAGTGTGAGGGTGACAAGATAAAGGTGACAAATGTTACTAACTCTGAGAGCAAGGAGACAGAGCACAGGTTCTAGTGGGCCAAATGGAGGGCCAGGTGCAGATGCTGGCTTCTTCCCTAGTTTGCTGGAGTTGTGGACAGTGTGGAGGTGTGCACTGGGGGCTCTGACCCAGCACGACTGGCATCAATTAGGGTACACAGGGAGCCCAGGCACACCCTGTTTCCGCAGAATTGATGGATGAAAAGGCCAAGTAAGAGCACAGCTCATACACAGCTGATGGGACAACTCCAAACCTGCTTCTCTCTCCTCCCCATCTCTTTCCCACTAAGGGGGCTTAATCTGGTCAGCAGCGAAGGGGGGTGGGGCTAGAGAACCATCTGGAAAGAGGGTGATTTCCTGACCTGTGTCCATATCATGTGCTCATCTTGCAGGTCTTGCCCTCCATCCCAGGCTCCACACAGCTCTCGAGAGCCTAGAAGACACAGAGCACCTCCCCCTTCCAGCTCTATTGACAGTTTATAGTAGCTCCCTTGCTTACAGGCTAAGGACCTGCTTCATCTTCCAGCCTCATTAGGGTGGGGCCCCTCTCTCCGTTTGCCTATGTCAGTCCCACTAGGTTACACACACACACACACACACACACACACACACACACACACACACACACACACACACACTTGGGGCTTTGATGCAGGCTGCTGTGCTGGTCTCTCTGTCCTCAGAACTTTGAATTCAGTGTCTCGACTGAAAGGTCCCTCCCTTCTCTTTAGTCTGAGAAAGCCCCTGGCTCTCAGAACTCAGTTCAAGCCCTCGGGTTGGTTTCTCAAAACATTCTTTCACTTCTGTAAGGCAACACCTGTCGCGAACATGCATGCCTCTTTCTGTTAAGCTGTTTTCAAAATCGGTGTGTTCATTGCCGCTCCCCCCACCCCCTTCGTCTCTCCCCATTGGTTGTTCGTCTTAGATCCTGGGATGCTTCCTGGTTCCTTTGCAGTTGCCCAGGACTGATGGGCTTTGTGTTGGTAGGAGTCCCATGAGCCTTTCTGCTGTATTCTTCTGGAAGCCCAGAGCCTGCTACCTGAGGCCCTGTGCTGTGGTATGCCCTGACTCCCCAGAGCAGCTGGTTAGACTAAGAAAACATCCTGATCAGAGTCTAGAGGCCCAGCTTTACCCTAGATGTGTTGCCAGACTCCTCTGAGCTGCAGTGACTGTACCCAAGTCATAAGAATGCTATCAGTTTTCATCATGTGGTAGCACACAGCTCTGGGCCCCAGGCATTAAGAGTCACCATGATAATATTACTATAGTCACTGGGCTTCTGAGGGCTCTGATAGGAAGTGACATTCTCTAAGGTTTATTTATTTTATGTGTAGGAGTGTTTGCCTGCATGTATGTCTGTGTATTGTGTGCATGCAGTGCCCACAGAGCCCAGGAGAGGGCATCAGATCTTCTGGCACCGGAGATGCAGGTGCTGGGAACTGAATCCCATCCCTCAGTGAGAGCACTGAGTTAGCTCCCTAAGAGGTGATGCTTTCATCAGGTTTCTGTGCTGGTGATACAAGCTAGAGTCGCACGGAAGAGGGGACCCCAGATGAGGAATTGCCCACACCACAGGACACTTTCTTGCTTAGCAGTTGATGTGGGAGGGCCCAGCCCAATATGGGTGCTTCTCTTGAGTGGGTGGTCCTGGGTTAGAATGCAGGCTGCATAAGCCACGGGAGCCAGCCAGTAACCCAGTTCCTCCATGGCTCTGCTTCTGTTCCTGTCTCCAAGTGCCTGCCTTGACTTCCTGCCTTGACTTCTCTCTGTGATCAACCATAAACTGACCCAGATAAACCCTTTCTACCCCAACTCGTTTTTAGTCAGTGATATTTCAGCAACAGGAGGCCAAGTAGAGCAGCTGCCTCGTCATCAATTTCTCTGAAATGTCTGGTTCCACCTTAGGGTCCTGCACTCCTCAAAGCAACCCTGGGAGCCCTTCCTAAGGCTGATGTCCTGTTGAACACGACTTTCCTCGAGGTTACCTTAGGACAACCACTAGACCTGGGCCAAGTTGCCTCAGTTCCCCAGTCCTTTAGTCACTGTCCCCTCACCTTTTCAACCGTGACCCGTGATCGTCCGTGACGAAGAGTCCTGTGACTTCTGCCTCCAGCAGAGGTCTTTCTGTGGTGTCCAATAAGCCTTTGAGGCAGCAAGGTAGTGTTGGATGCAACCAGTCTATCCTAATCCGCCGTGCCACTCGTTGCTTTGTAGAGGACGGTGGCCCTCAGATACCCAAGAGCTGCCCAAGCTTTGCTCATCTTTGTCTTAGCGCTCACAAATCTCATTCTACTCTTTCAGGCTCTGTTCTATCCTGAATTAATGTGCCAGATTAGTTCCTGCTAAAGTGATAATGACTAACCCCAGTTTTCTGTCCCATCTGCCATTGGCTGTCCCTTCCCCAAAGGGCTGGCTAAGTAGGAACGTTAGACCCAGAAGGATGAGTCCACATGGGAGCTGGTTCGGAGCAGGTAGGGTCCCCCACCCCCACCCCCCATCCCTAGTTCTCTTGTCTACACAGTGCCTGTGGTTCGCTCTGTGTTTGTATATACTAGCCAGCCCCACCACTGTGATCCAAAAGAACAGTTACTAGGTAGGCTGCCATCTACTGGCAGACTGGTCCGTCCTATCAGTGTACTCCCTGAGTGAGTGTTACTGTGTGAGGATCCTGATTGGACGTCTAGGGAACAAATGAAGATAAGCCCTATCTATTCCTTTCTCCTGGCCCTCTTTCTTTGCCATTCCTTTGTTTTTGATTATTCTGTGTACACTTCACAGGCCCGTAGACCTGGAATGGACCTTTGGTCAGTATAACTGTGGTAAGCCATGAATACTTTAGTATAAATTAATCCATGCGACTTCCACTGGTTCAGGAACTGAAGGTGTCAAGAAAAGGACAGATCTTTATTTCTCTGTTCCGACATTAGCTATAAGGATACAGGAAATTCTCATGTAACTGGAGACAATTGTCGACATTTCCAGAAGATATCCATTCACTGGCCTCATTCCATCAAATCTTGGTTGTATCTTTCTCTCCATCTCTGAAACAAACAAAACCATTGAAGTTCTCCCAGTCTGTGCCATTCCACGGTCCCCTCATCCCATCAATCTGCCTTGCCCCTTTCCTTCCCAGAGACCTAAAAAGTTATACAGGCCTATGATTCACATGGTTGTGTGTGTCTGAGGCTTTAATGTGGCTCTTTCCCTTTCTGGGGGGTCTTCCCCTTCCCCAAAGTCACTGCCTTCTCCTAGGACGCCTCCAGAACACAATGGATGATGCCAGGGAGACCCATTGGCCAGTGACACCAACTTGGTGATCTGAAGACAGGAAGCCATTGGGAAGGGCAGAGGAATCCCATCTCTCTCCACATGAATGGGTTCAGTGGGAAGGCAGGCGTTCTAGAAGAGTGTTTCAGTACATGGTTGCGCAGAATCTGGAAGGGACAGGGCAATCTTGAAGGCTGCTAGGTTCTCAATGCACAAGCTTCACTGGCACTGATGTCTGGATCCTTAGCTCCACCTCTGCCTTCAGCTAACCCACTGCCATGCGTGCCTCTAAGCAGCAGGCTGCCCTCAGGACCTGCTGCCTTTTCCTGGGCTCCAGAGAACAAAGCCATGCACCCTCCCCTCCCTGACCCAGTGTGCATAGTTTCCAGGTGCCAGAAAAGGGAGGCAGCCTGGGCCTCCCCTGCTGAGACTCCAAGACTTCTGTCACCACAAGGCTGACTGAGGAAGGAGACTTTGATCCATTTGGAAGCAATTTTGAGTTTACAACCTGATGCCACTTGGTTAGTGGCTCTCTTTCTCCCGGTGATTGCCAGAGACTATACTGTGTTCCTAGGAAAATGGGGTGTGATATGTAGGGGTCTTACTGTAGGTAGGGTGGTCCAGCAAAATGATGACTAAGCAGGCTCTACACCCTGTTCTCTGTCTGTCTCTGCCCACTGTCTACCTGCTGTCCAGCCATCAACTGTCTACTCACCACCTGTCCTTTCTACTTGTCTGTCTGTCTATCTATCTATTCATTATCTACTTATTCATCTGTCAATCATCTATCATGTTTGTATCTCTTTTATGTACCTATGCATCTATCTATATCTATGGACCTATCTGTCTATGTATGTATGTATGTATGTATGTATGTATGTATGTATGTATGTATTTATGTATGTATCTATGTACCTATGCATCTATGTATCTATCTATAGATATATCTATGTACCTGTCTGTGTATGTATGTATCTATATCTATCTATGTATCTATCAATCATCTAGCTACCTATAACCTTTCTATCTTCTATCAATAAATCAATCATTCTACCTATCTCGATCAATTTATAATCTATCAATCTATCATGCATATTTCATTTATCTGTGCATCATCTAACAATCCATCAATCATCTCTTATCTAACATGAATCATGTATATCTCATCTATCATCAACCAACTGATCTATATGTCATCTACATCAGCAATCAATAAACCATTCTACCATATATTATCCATTATTGTTCAATCAACCATATAGTATCTATTAATTAATGTATCTATCATCATTCAGTCTATCTATCCATCTATCCTCTATCATCTTTGAATTAAAGCTCAGAATGTCTGTCCACTTATTACCTCATAGTGCAGACTGAAGGGTTTTGGAAGGGACCCAGGGAGCTGCCTCTGGGAGATGAAGCAGTGGTGGCTCACACCTGCTGTGGGGATTTGCAAAGTGAGTGTGCTGAGCTTGCCACTCCTAACAAAGTGGAACACATGTGCAGTCAGCACTTAAGGCTCAGTAAATGCAACAACAGATCAGTGTCTCTGACCTGCTCTAAATCACCAGGTAGGAGGTGCTTATGAGAAGAGGAGCCATAGCCATGAGGCCTGATAAAGGACCTGGGGTAGATTTTCCCAGACAAGGGAAATGACCATAAGGTTAAGCGGCAGCTCTTTGCAGCTAAGATGTTCTCCACTCCTTCGCCTTCAACTATATCAGAGGAGACTCAGAGGAATTGTCTGCTGATAAACTATTAAAAATAATTCTCGATGACAGGGCCGCATGTTATTTTCGGCATGGAAGTTGGAAAGAGTTCAGAGTTCGCAGTCATGTTTCCGTAATAAAGCCTGGGTGAACCCAGTTATGTGAACGAAGTTTCACAGCATAGTCTCCACAAAATGCCACTCCCCCACTAAACCCTAGTATGAGTAACACTATGCACAAACATATTCACTGAAAATTGATACACTGGTGCTGGAGAGATGGCTCAGTAGTTAAGAGCACCATCAGTTCTCCCAAGAGAACCTGGCTTTGAGTCCCAGCACCCACATGGTGGCTCACAACTCTTGGTGACTCCAGTTTCAGGAGAATCTGATGCCCTCTTCTGGCCTCCACAGGCACTGCATGCACACAATGCATAGACATGCATGTAGGCAAAACAGCCACACATAAAAATAAATAATAAAAAATTTAAAAATAAAATAGATATATTCAATAAAAATCTTGGTTAAACTATTTGGGAAAAATGCAGAGCCTCACACATTATAAGACATAATGAAGCCAGATGTAATGTATGTGTGGAATTCCAATATTTAGGCGGCTGAGGCAGGAGGATGGTGAGTTTGAGGTGAGTCTGGGTTACACAGTGAAACCCATCTAAAGAATAATAATTATTTGACAGATGATTCAGTGCTGCACAAGCAGGAAGAATTCAGATGCCCAGTGCTCACTCCAGAGCTAGACTCAGTAAGTTGTGTGTTACAGAGCAGAGCAGACTGGCAAACAAGAGGAACCCTGGAGTCCATTGTTCAGCCTCCTAGACAGCCGTCTCAACCAGAAACTCTCTGTCTCAAAGAGTGAGGCAGAGAGCGACGGGGAGGACACTCAAGGGGGACATTTGGCTTCCACATGCTCATACACATACACAGGGGGGGAGGTAAGGGAGAGAGAGAGAGAGAGAGAGAGAGAGAGAGAGAGAGAGAGAGAGAGAGAGAGAGAGATTGTGTATACTTAATTGATTTTATCATACAGCCTCCTTGGGCCTCACATCAGATGAACTATAGAGATTCCTAGACATTCATGTCTTATAATGCTTGGAGTAGGAGGCAGGGGCATGGCTGAGAAGACCTTCACTATTGATATGGTGAAGATATAGGGCATCCTGTGTCCTCCAGGAGATCCCTTCTGCCTTTCTACATTCACAACTGTTCTCTGATTGCTGAGTTGTTTCTTGTTTGAAGCTATCATTATTATTTTTTAAACAATGCTCCTAGACATGTTCATATGTTGGTTCATATGCCAATTGTCCCGAGCTATCGTTCTCTCCAGCAAGAACACACTCGGACAACCGGATTCTTCTGCGGCAGGCTTTATTGCTTCTTAAGGAGGGAAGACCCAGACCCCGGAAAATGGTGCTGCTTATATAGCCCTCAGTGTGGCGTTTCAGCACCTGATGTGGTGTGTCAGCTCCTGATTTGTTGCTCGCCCATCACCTCATTACTACGCCCCGAGATGGGCAGTGACTAGGCGTGAGTTCACTCTCGCATTTGCGCACAAGGCTTGTTTACTAGTTAGGCACAGCGGAAGCCAGTGCCATCTTATAATGGCGATTGCTCGCAGCACGGCTCTCCACAGCCAATGTCTGTTTTCATTCCTTTGATGCCAATAACTAGTTTAGCTGCTGGCCCATAAGGATATTGCATCCTTAAGTTGCCAGAGAAGTCCCCAGTCTTCCAGAGTGACAGCACAATCTCACATTGGCACCAGGAGTGTGCCAAGAGCTTATGGCTCTGTTCACACCCCCCGAATGAATGCTGCTGCTCATGTCTTTTCCTGCACTCATTTTTCTGAACATGTTTTTTGTTTGTTTGTTTGTTTGTTTTTTTACTTGGCAAGGTGTTTATTTTCTTTTTTTATGTTTTGTTTTTTAAGACAGGACTCACACGTATAGACCTGGCTGGCCTAGACCTTGCTACATAGATGCAGCCTTCAACTTACAGAGCTCCTTCTGCCTCTGTTTTATGAGTGCTAAGCAGGTACTCTACCAAGTGAACTGCATCCAAACACTGCAGCTATACATCTTAAAAATCACGTAGGCAGATTTTTCCCCCACGTACATATTCCTTTTTCAAAATGATTTTGGCTAACATAATCCTCTTTGGAGCAGCCTTGTGTGCGCGACCAACAATCTCCCCAAGACTTTGATAATAACTGTGTTGCTTAAGTCTAGCAATGTAGGGAGCACTGACATACTTTCTTTTTAACTTTATTTATTTACTTAAGATTATTTCTAGATTGATTTCTTTCATATGTGAGTGCTCCACATGTGTGCCTGGTACCTACAGTGGCCAGAAGAGGGTGTTGGGTCTCTTGGATCTGGAGATGTGGATGGTGTGACACACAATGTGGGTACTGGGACTTGAATTCTGGTCCTCGCCAAGAGCAGCATGTGATCTTTCCCACTGAGCCATCTCTGAAGTTCTGGCATAGTTTCTACATTGAGTCTTTGTAAAAAGTTTATTTCATGTGTGTGCCTGCGTGCGTGCGTGCGTGTATGTGTGTGTGTCAGTGTGTGCATGTATGTCTCTGTGTGTGTGTGCCTGCATGTGTGTGTGTGCCTGCGTGTGTGTGTGTGCCTGCATGTATGTGTGTGCCTGAGTGTGTATGTGCCTCTGTGTGTGCGTGTGTGTGTGTGTGTGTACGCTGTGTGTGCCTGTGTGTGCATTCTGTGCTCTTTTATTTCATTTTTTCTGCCTTGTTTCTTTAGCATTTCATTAATTAAGTGCTGCAGAAAGCAGACATTCTTGCCTGGTTCCAAACTCCACGGGAAAGTAGTTAAGCTGCGTTTACCTCTACAGACAGCAATAACTGCATGGATTGTGTACTTGTTCCTTATTGGGAAATCTTACTTTGAATTGTTAAGGTAGCAACTGGTAGATGTTGAAGTTTTAACAACAAAATAAAACAAAACAAAACAAAAAAGACCAACAACAAACAAAAACCCAAAATAACCCCCCCCCAAATAAACAAAACAAAAACCCCAAACCTAAGGTGCCTGGAGAGATGGCTTAGTGGTTAAGAGCAGTGGCTGCTCTTCCAGAAGTCCTAAGTTCAATTCCCAGCAACCACATGTTTGCTCACAACCATCTGTAATGGGATCTGAAGCTCACTTCTGGCACACAGGTATGCATGCAGACAGGGCACTCACACATAAAGTAAATAAATCTTTTAAACAAATTAAGATGGTCTTGTAATTCTTTTTTTTTTCTTCTTCCCTTCTGAATAGTTTTTTTTTTTCCAACACCATAACAGCCTTGCTTCCTCAGTTGTCAGGGCATGCGATTCTTCCTATTGCTGAGCTGTACTTGCTGGTATTTTACTGAGATTCCTTGTGGTTGGTGTGCTCCTGTGTTTTATCTTTTGCTGATTTGAGTACAACTAGGATTAATTCTTCTCTAAACATTTGTTGGTGTTCTTTAGGAAAATCAGTTCCTGGGATTAAAGATTTGTCTTTTGAAGGTGTTAAAATTATGAATTTAGTGCCCATGATTCTGCTCTGGGCTGGCGAGATGGCTCAGTGGGTAAGAGCACCCGACTGCTCTTCCGAAGGTCCAGAGTTCAAATCCCAGCAACCACATGGTGGCTCACAACCACCCAAAATGAGGTCTGACGCCCTCTTCCGGTGCGTCTGAGGACAGCTACAGAGTACTTACATATAATAAATAAATACATCTTTAAAAAAAAAGATTCTGCTCAGTGGGTAAAGGCCCACGCTGCCAAGATTGGAAACTGAGTTTCGCCTCTAAGCCCACGTGGTGGAGGGGGAGAACATAAGTCATTAAGTAAATAAATAAATAGATGTGATAATGAAAAATATTCACTTAATTCTCTTTTTGAAAAAGGTTTGTTTGTTTTTGTTTTGTTTATTTGTTTTGAAGCAGGGTTTCTCTGTGTCACCCTGGCAGCCCTGGAATTTACTCTGTAGACCAGGCTGGCCTCAAACTCAAAGTCCTGCCTCTGCCTGAATGCTGGAATTAAAGGTGTGCCAGCAAGACTTTATTTTTATGTGTTGTGTGCATGCCTGCCTGAGTTTGTGTACACCACGTGCATGTAGGAGCCCATGGCAGCCAGAAGAGGGCGCCATTCCCCTGCAGCTAGAGTTACAGACAGTTGTGAATTGCTGCATGGGTGCTGGGGATCGAATCCAGGTCTTGTACTAGAGCAGCAAGTGTTCTTCACTGCTGAGCCCACTCCCCAGTCCCTGACTTCAATTCTATTCGTCACAGTATGTTCTGGTTATCTGCTTCACACTGAGTGGACTGTGGTCATTTGTGTTTTTTGGTTTGTGTCATTCTGGTGTCCTTAGAGTCCTATAGCAACATCCCTGTGTATCCTGAGTTTGTCACCTGGGCCTTAATTCCTTTTCCCTCAGGCAATCCCACCAGGGCAGTATGCCTCGGGCCAGTGCTCCACAGATCTTCCTGGGTCTCTTCTGAGACTCCTTTCCTCCATAGTCTGGCTCTCCACTGTTCTCCACAGGGAGTGTGCGTTTGGGACCCATGCCTTTTCCTCTTTCCAGGGTAAGCCTGTAGCACTCGGCTTTCTCTTCTAACTTGGAGGCTGTCACTTAACTTGAGATGCATGGTATTTCCATCTTCCTTCAGTTCAATGTATTTTTGGATTTCCCCTGAGACGCCCTCTCTTCCCATGGACCGGCTCACAGGGGTGTGCCATCCCCTGCTCTTCTGCTCACTGCCCCACTGCACTTTAAGACCATCTCATTATTTCATTTCTTTAAAGCATCATTAAAAGGGTTGTGATGTCTCTTGCCTGAAATCTTAGCACTTGGGAGGCTGCGGCAGGAGAATGAATGAAAGTTCAAGGCCAACCTGGGCAAGCATGTGAGACTTGGATTTTTCAAAATCGAAACTAAACAAAACTCACAAGTTGAGTCGTTAAGGTTTTATTTTATGAACAAGGAGGTGGTCCACACTGATATTTACTTTAACTCCTCTTACCGATGTGCAATGCTTTATAGTATATAATTAGTTGTATACAGTAATAGCCCAATAAAGAACAATTTTGACAATGGGAATGTCAAAGTTATGGTGGGAAGCATGATAATGCCCAGGCAGACCTGGTGACAGAGGGGTGGCTGAGAATTCTACACCTGGAGCAGTGGGAACCAGGAAGAGAGAGACACACACATTAGGCCTGGTTTGAGCATTTGCGACCTCAAAGCCCACTTCCAGAGACATACTTTCTATAACAAGACCATGCTTCCTAGAGACCAAATAGTGCCACTCCCTGGTGACTAAACATTTAAACATAAGCCTTTAAGGGACATCCTTATTCAGACCACCACGTCCCACTCCCTGGCCCCCCATGGATTTATAGCCATATCACAATGGAACAATGTCGTCAGTCCAGATCTAAAAGTCCCTGTAGTCTATCACAATCTCGACATGATTGAAAGTGCAAACCTCGAAGTGTGTTCAGAGACTCATGGCAAATATCTTTACTGTAAACATCTATAAAATCAAAATCAAAGAGTGGATCACATGCTTCCAACGTATAGTGTTGCAGAATACACATCACCATTCCTCACCAAAGGGGAGGAAGGGCACATGGTGAGGAGATGCTGGCCAAAGCAAGACTAAAAATCATCTGGCAAACTCCCAACTCTACATCTCATGTCTGATGTCAAACTCCTTTCAGCTTTGTTGGCTGTAGCTCACTTTCCTCTCTTGGGCTGGTTCCACTCCCTCTTCGCAGCTTTCCTTGGTAGGAATTCCACTGCTCTGGCGTCTCCAACATCTTGGGATCTTCAAGGCAACATAGGCTTCATCCTCGCCTTCACTTTAAACAAAGACCTCTCTAGGCCTCCATGCAGGGGAACCCCTGACACATGCCTGGGCCTTGCCTCAATGGCTTTCCATGGAGGGAGATTCCGTATGCTGCCCCGCCCCTTTTGTATCCTTGACTCTAAAGCCAGAACCACATGGCCGAAGCTGCCAAGTTCTGCTTGCTGGGGCTGGAAAATGGCTTCCTCATTCAAATACTTTTTTTTTTTTTTTTAAATCAGCTTTCTATTTTCAATGGTTTCTTCACTGCCTGAACTTGGCTTTCCTGGAATTGACTTTGTAGCCCAGGCTGGCCTGGAACTCAGAGAGCCACCTTCCTCTGCCTCCACTGCATCTCAATAGGAAGCACAGGAGGAAAGGATGTGAGTAAACTACCTGTCTGTATCAGGTTCTTTTGCTGAGATGACCACCATGATCAAAAGCAACTCCAGAGAAGGGAAGGGTTTACTTGGCTTACAGTGCATCACCAGGGGAGGCCAGCACAGGGACTCAAGACAGGAACTTAGAGGCAGGACCTAAAGCAGAGGCCACAGAGGAATGCTGCTTCCTGGCTTGCTTTCTTATACCACCTGGGACCACCTGCTTAGGGAATGACTCCACCCACAGTGGGCTGGGTCCTCTCACATCAATCATTCATTATGAACGCACCCTACAGGCTTCCCGATGAATCTGATGGAAGCCTTTTTAATCGAAATTCTCAGGCCCTGGCTTCTTGAGTCTAGATGACAAAACAACAACAACAACAACCTAAGCCACACACTCCCCTACCCTCACCCTCAAGGAGTCTGAATTAGTTATTTTTCTATTGCTGTGATAATATAATGGCCAAAAGCAAATCAGGGAAGAAAGGGTTGGTTGGTTGTTTCAGCTTGCGCTTATATATCACAGCTCTTCATGAATGGAAATCAGGGCAGGAGCCCAAGGTAGGATCCTGGAGGCAGGAGCTGTTATAGAGGCCATGGAAGAGTGACACTTGTCTCTCATGGCTTACTAAGCCTCCTTCCTTCCTTCCTTCCTTCCTTCCTTCCTTCCTTCCTTCCTTCCTTCCTTCCTTCCTTCCTTCCTCCCTCCCTCCCTCCCTCCCTCCCTCCCTCCCTCCCTCCCTCCCTCCCTCTCTCTCTCTCTCTCTTTCTTTCTTTCTTTCTTTCTTTCTTTCTTTCTTTCTTTCTTTCTTTCTTTCTTTCTGTTAAATTGTATTTTTTTTTAATTGGAAAACAAATATACAACTTGGAATGGATTTGAGGCAAGTTGTGCCATGAGCAGGTTTTCTTGAAGTGACTAAGCAAAGTTTAAAAAGCAAGTAACAATAAAAGAAAATGTTCCTGGTACAATACCAGCAGTACAGAAAAATCGTGTCCGAGTACCTGGATAAGACACCTGTTTTGCAATAGTGCAACTTTTAAGTGCATATCCTTGACTGTCCACAGTCCTCGCAGAGTTACAGCTCCACACTTCAACAACAGCATGCTGACAGTTCCTAAAAGCTACTTTTAAAAAGGCCAGATGTTCCCTCATTGGACCAACTCTAAGTTTATATGTGCAGAAGGGCTTAGATATATCCAGAGTAAGCCACATGCAACATGTTACTTGATCAATTTTCTAAAATAAGGTTTAAGGACAATGACAGTAAGATAAGAGAAGAAAACTTGGAGGAATGAAGTCCTAATTACTATACATGCATTTTTTTTAACAGTGTATGTGTGTGTGTGTGTGTGGGGGGGGATCTTTTACAGATAAGTTACAAACAAAGAAAAGGCAAATAAACAATTTTGTACAAGAAATTTAACACATTCTGTATAGTGTCTTCACTTTGCACGAGTATGTTGTGTAACACTCACTTGGAGCCCCCGGATCTGGAAGTACAGGTGGTTTTAGCCATTCCACTCGGGGCTAAGAACCAAACCCAGGTCCTCTGCCAGCAGTGTTCACTCCTAACCTCTGAGCCATCCCTTCTGCTCAAGTCAGCTTGTTAACTACCAGTAGGAAAGAGAGAGGCCAAGATTTATGGAGGAGAGGCACCACCAAAGGCAGTGAGTGGATTTTTGAATCTTTTTATGGGCACCAACCAAATGCAGAGGCGTGTTTTTATTTTTTTGACACCAGGAGACATTCGAGTTGAACTAGCTAACTAGAAGTCACTTGCCTTAGGAATTTGGATTCATAGCTATTTTTTCTTCCCTTTTCTTTCCTCCCTGACCCCCTTTATTATTATTTTTTATTATTATTATTTTTTTTTTTTTTTGGTTTTTTCGAGACAGGGTTTCTCTGTGTAGCCCTGGCTGTCCTGGAACTCACTTTGTAGACCAGGCTGGCCTCGAACTCAGAAATCCGCCTGCCTCTGCCTCCCGAGTGCTGGGATTAAAGGCGTGCGCCACCACGCCCGGCTTCCCTGACCCCCTTTAGATCTACATATGGGAGTATTTAGGGGCAGAATGACACACAATGTCAGGAATATTTTTAAAGGCCTGTGGTGGGCAAGGGGCTGGGGAGTAGGAATGGACACATATCTCAAATGTCAGCAATGGTTGAGCCTGGAAGATGGGTCCATTTCTGCTTCCTGCGATTTTTATCCGAGTGTTTGAAGCCTTTTATTATAAGCAGCTTTTTCAAAGAAGGGCTGAGGCATGGCAGCAGTGTTTAGGGTCAGCAATTCCAAAGGGTGCAGACTGAAGCCCATGAGCCTAGTCGTCAGTGATTCCAACTGAAACCCATGAGCCTAGTGGTCAGTGATTCCAACTGAAGCCCATGAGTCTAGTGGTCAGTGATTCCAACTGAAGCCCATGAGCCTAGTGGTCAGTGATTCCAACGGGTGCAGACTGAAGCCCATGAGCCTAGTGCACTGGCTGTGCTGAACAGGACCCCAGGAAGTCATCCCAGACAGGCTCCAGTGCTGGTTTCCGAGCTGGGCAACCTTGGATTCTATCTGTCTGAAGCGCCTGTTCTTAGGGGTTGGTGTGATGACATGCCATCCCATGTGAAAAGCAACTAGTAAAACAGGTGTCCAAAAAGGGATTCAAAGAAGCTATCGCCATAATGATCCTCAGACTCAGAGGCATCAGAAACATTCTTGTTAGCCCACGTGTCTTTGGTTGGGTCTATGCAGAGGTTGGGGGTGAAGTTTGTGGGTAAAGGACTTGCCTAGCGTGTAGGAGACGTTGGGTTTCATCCATAGCCTGAAAGAAAAATCTCAGCGTAGGAAGAATCAGGATAGCTCTGTCCTGTGATGTCACCAGCTTCCTGCAGAGCCTCCAGGTAAAGAGGTCACTTGGGCACCAAGTAGGGACATTGAGGTGGTCAGGGGCAGGGTGGAGGATAGGCTAAGGAGTCCTGTCTCCCATGCATGTGGTGCTCTGAGGAGCACGTGTTGCTAGACGAGTCTAAATATATACAGTGTGTGTCGTTCCGGCTTCTTCCCCAGTTCTCCCAGAGTTATTGTCTCATGGAACTCAGATTCCCCAGGCTGGAGAAAGAAATCATTTTGACTCCCAAGGGATGCTAGAGCCCTGGATTCATTTTTCCCTAGAGAAAGCCAGCCTGCTGGAAATGAGGGAAGGTAACCGGAGAGGCAGATGGCAGAGGGTGACTTGCAGGGGTCATTTAGTCCATCCTCCGGCCCCCAGGCTGGACTGAAACTAACCGCTTCCAGATGTCCACTGTTCCCTGTGCACTGAGGACTTCTGGGAGAGCCCCCTTGGAACCTGGCTCAGCAGCAGTTCTGGCGGGGGCAAGGCTCATAGTGTGAAGGCTCTCTCACCCACCACAGGTTTGCTTTGGGTCTGCTTGCTGCTCGGGCTTAAATCATCACAAGACCAAAACAGATGTCTGAGGTCTGCGAGCAATACACTCTCAGCTCTATAAAGAGCCCTGAAAACATTCCAGGGGCAGGAGAGATGGCTCAGTAGGTAAAGTCTTTACCAGGCATTCATGAGGACCAGAGTACAAATCCTTAGCCACCACATAAAAACTGGGCAGGTGTGGTGCCCCCTGTAAGCCCTGTACTGGTGAGGGAGAGACAAGGCATTCCCTAGGCAAGCTGCTAGTTGTGCCAAGTTCAGAGAGAGCTCCAGGTTGGGTGAGAGACCCTTCTTCAGTTAGTAAAGTGGAGAGTGACCAGGAAAGACACCTGGTCATCTACTTAAGGCCTTGTGTGCATGTGCTCATACACATGCAAACACACATGTACACCACACACAGAAAAGCATGTTTCATAGCTCACAGTATCAAGAACCTATATTAGAAAGAAGGTATTGAGACAAGGTCTCATGTAGCCCAGGCTAGACTCATACTCACTGTGTAATCCAGGCTAGTCATCATCCCTCCATCTCTAACTCTGGCGTGTTGGGATTACAGGTGTGCACCACCATGTTTGACTTCAGCAACCAATTATTCTAGTTTCTTCTCCTTTCCTTGGAGGACACAGGGGGGAGGGCGGGCACAAGGGGGACATCCCAATGGCTTCCAGTACTGGAATCATTCACTTTGAGCTTCTCACAGGACTTTCAGTCACAGCTCTGGGCCTGTGTGCCTTCAGTCAGCATCATGTCCCCAGGTATCCAAGTCGATCATAGCATGTGTCGATACCCATTCCTACTAGCACCTGAATACAGTTGGTATTTTTGCGAAGGGTAGTAAAGGAATGTTCCAGAAACAATACTTCACTGAGTAAGGAGGATCTGGACTATCCAAATGCCAGCTAACCAGCGTGGACCTCAGCTTTTCTGACTCTGTGAGTCAGAGATCAGTGGTCCAGTTCCCTCTGGAGGATGTTTGGGAGGGGGAAAGAATAATCTAACTGTGCGAAATCAGCCACCATCAACAAATGTGCTCATCATTTCTCCCACTCTGCTTTCAGTTCCTTAGGGGTGACTGTTACGTTGTGCCCACACAACCCACCCCAACGATAACTACTGCCCAAGTATCCCCTGTATGGACAACTACAGGAATTAGTGAGTGGGTGGGGTGAAGAAAGAAAGAATGAGAGATGAAGAAGAGCCATCATTTGGCCTGGGATTTGTCCTCCCTCTCCCTACTGTGCAGAACTAGTTTCAGGAGGCGCAAATGGACAGTGTGTGTGTGTGTGTGTGTGTGTGTGTGTGTGGTGTGCCTGTGCACATGTGTGTGTGCCTGTGCACACATGGAGAGCAGAGGTATAGGTCATGTGTCTTGTTCTACAACTCAGCATCTGATTCTCTTGTGTCAGGATCTCTCACTGAGTCTGAAGCTAGTGGCCAGTGAGCTCCTGATGTCCTCTAATCTCCACTTTCCACAGTACTGGGGTTACAAGAGCACACATGGCCACCCATGGTTTTTCATGTGGGCACTGGGGATTTGAACTCAGGTCCTCACCCTTGCGTAGCCAACTCTCTCATCCATGGAGCTATCTCTCTAGCCCCAAAGGGCAACTATTGGAAACAGTGATGACACCAGGGAGCACAGAGTTTTCAGAGAATACTGGGGATTCAGGACAGGCTGCCCCTGCAACAAGAAGTTGTTCAGGCCTCAAGGAGGATCAAATGTGGGTGAGACCTGTAGACAGGAGCGCTGGTGCCTTTTTGAAAATTGTTTAAGCTGGCTAGGCATAGAGCTCAGTTGGTGGAGAACTTGCCTGGCATACACTAAGCCCTGGGGTTCCATCCCCAGCACTGAATAACCAGAGCATATAACCCTAGCCTATGGAGGAGGAGGAAAGAGAAACAGGTTCAATGTCATCCTCATTATGTAGTGAGTTCAAGGTCAGTCTGGGCCCCACGAGACCCTGTCTCAAAATACGGATGTTGCTACTAATGATAATGATAGTAACCCTGAGCCTCCCTCAGGCTGTCTAGGCATCAAAAGACAAGCGAGGGATAGTCCTCTGTCACATAAAAAGTCATTGCCCCAAGTCTTGAGGGATGAATCAAGCTAAGGATATCAGTGAGCCAGACACTTGTGAATGGACTTATCTTTGTAAAACATGAGGTCATCCTCTTAGTGTGAGATACCTTCAGGACGTAAAGGGCAAACCTTGCAGAAGCTGTTGGTCCTTACATTGCCTGGGGATTGCTGTAATCGTGTGGATAGTCACCCCTACAAAGGAGCTGGCAGAGTACTGAGGAAGCGCACAGCGGGGAGTTAAGAAAGAGGGCTTTAGAATTCAGAAGATGCCTCAGCCAATGGTGGAGAAAGGGCTCTTAGGATACCCGATGAAGGGATGATTGGACTACTTCCAAAGCCGAAACCTAACCATATAAGCAGTCATAAAATTGAGCAGGAAAAATGATCTGTAGATGAGTCAATTCTTGATTATTTATCCTAAGATGTTTGCACATAGCAAAGAACTATAGCCCACATGATATTTTCTTCAGTGCATATTTAGACAATTTGTATATAGTTTCTCCTGTCGCTCACTGCTCTCTAAAAACTCCCAGGATCTATTTTCAGTGGCCTCTTCCTGTTCTAATTATGCCCTGTGAGCGGGGCTTCTGGGTTTTATTAGGAGCTGGGACGTCAATGTTCTGAGCTCACAGTAACTTACACATGTGGCCTGAAGTCCGCAATGAAGCCCTAACTAGTGTTTATCTTAGTCCCATCCTACTTTAGAATATGGTTTTGGCAAAGCTTGTTATTGTTCTCGAGTCTCAGTTTGCAAGCCTGCCAAAATGAGGATGGCAGTTCCAGCCTTTCATACCTCATGGGAACTGTATTGTATCCTTATGGGTGTGAGTGTGGGGATCCAGATGAAGCAAGATACTCTCCGGAATAAACCTTATTTCCTATGCCTGACCATTCACCCAAGCACAGTTCCTTTGTGTGTGTGCATGCATGAGCCTGTGGAGGCCAGAGGTCAACACCAGGTTCTTCCTCGGCCCCTTTTACCCCTTATTTGTCTTGACTTTATGTGCACCAGTGTTTTGTCTGCGTGTCTGTCTGTGCACCATATGCACACAGTGCCCACAGAGACCAGAAGAGGACGCTGGATTCCTTGAGACTGGAGTTACAGATGACTGTGAGATACCATGTGGATGCTGGGGATGGAACCTGTGTCCTCTGGAAAAACAGCCAGCTCTCCTAATCATTGAGTCATCTACCTGGCCTTAAAAACAAACAGACAGACAGACAGACAGACAGACAGACAGACAGACAGACAAGCAAGCAAGCAAGCAAGCAAGCAAGCAAGCAGGGTCTCTCAGTGAACCAAGTGGGCTAGGCTGGCCAGTCAGTGAGCTTCAGGGATCATCTTGCCTCTGCCTCCTTAGCATTTCATTACAGATGTGTCCCGCCCCACCCAGGTTTTGTATGTGTGTATGTAGGGATCTGAATTCAGGCCATGCAAGCACTTCCTACCTGAGTCATCTCCCTGACCACCTATTTCATTTTGATCACTTTATGGTAAACAAACCTTTAGAATTCCTTTAGGGTGGAAATCCAACCGTGTGTTGTTTTCACAGATTCCTCAGAATCCTGTTTTATGGAGAGTGACTTTATACTTCATTTCCTGAGCATATCCTTCTATACGATGGTACTGTAGTTTGGATCTTGAGTGTTCCCAGAGGTCCCTGTGTTGAAGGTTTAGTCCCTACTCTGTGTTACTGATAGGTAGTAATAGAATCTTTACAGGGAGAGGCCAATGGGTGAAAAGTTGGCTCTTTGGGGGTATAGTCCTTAAAGGGTGCCCAGCCCCCACTCTCCATGAGGGTGGTCTGCTACTTGGTCCCTACCAAGATGTTCCAACCTCCCACAGAAGCAACAGAGCCAACTAGCCATCATCCATGGACAGAATTTATAAATGCAAGAGCCAAAAGACATATCCTGCACCTCCTCACTTTTCATGTTTCGTGCTGAGACAGGATTTCCGTATGTAGCCCAGGTCCTCACACTCACAATGCTCTTGGCCCAGGTCTGGGCTCCCTAAGCTGGGATTGCAAGTGGGTACCACCACATCCAGGTTGTCAGTGTTTCTTCTTCTTCTTTTTTTTTTTTTTTGGTTTTTCGAGACAGGGTTATAGGGTTTCTCTGTGTAGCCCTGGCTGTCCTGGCACTCATTTTGTAGACCAGGCTGGCCTCGAACTCAGAAATCCGCCTGCCTCTGCCTCCCGAGTGCTGGGATTAAAGGCGTGCGCCACCACGCCCGGCCTGTGTTTCTTCTTTTGTTAGCCTCCCGTGTTTTGTTACCGTGATGGGCAAGCCAATACAAACAGGGGAGAAGTCACCAGAAGTGCTGCGAATGCTTCTGGAAAGATCTCCACACTGATGTTCATGGAAGCTAGTGCTAACCTGCCATTCGTGTTCCAGATGAACTGTGAGCATAGAGAAGCTGAGTCTTTCTGCCTTTATTACAGAGCCGAAGACTGAGGTACTCACACATCTGAAACCAGCCACTCACCTTGGGCTCAGATTGGCTCTTTCCATCGTACTTTCCCCCCAATCAAATTCTACTGCTTCCTGCACAAGCCTCAGGAAAACAGCAGTCCAGGGGTTAGGGGAAGACTTTGCTCCACAGCAGGATGCAAAATGCAGGTCAGTGGGGCCTCAAGCAGCTCCTCCTGGGCACTCAGTAGACTCTACCCCCAAAGCATTGTTGCCACACCTTCTTCTCTTGTTGTAGCCCTGTGGGTATTGGGAGGAAGCAGCAGTCAGCTGGTCTGCATTGCTCAGTGCATACAGCACTCAGAGGGTTTGGAGAGTTCTCTGGCATGACCATTCTGAGACTCTACAAGCAATAACAGGAACATTCCATTTACTGGAGGATGGCACTCTTTACCAATGGTCCCAGCCCAGGAGGTGGAAGAGATGGTGGACAAGAAGACAGAGGTGATGGTATCCTGTTGTCCTGACTCTTTCCATGCTCAGTGACCAGTACTCTTCTGACACGTAGTCTGAAGAGCCATGGAGGTGTTTGCATCAGGAAGACGGCCCAGGCTAGGCAGGAGGTGGGAGGTGAGGAGTTGTTGGGGGCATGGAAAGCCTTTGGTCCTGCTACAAAATGAGTATTGACAGAAGGTGGGTTCACTTTGGGTTGTGCCCCACTTTAGTAATTAGACTCAACTGACTTCCAGACTTGGGCTCAGTGTGGCACTGGCAAATGCTTAATTTATCACATAACTTATTAATTTGCCCTGGAACAGGGATAAGGTTACATCTTATAAACCTGAAAGATGGCATTGCAGGAAAAGGGGCTTGCTGTCAAGACTAAGTGTTTGATCTCTTGGACTCTATAGTGAAAGGAGAGAACTGGCTCCTGCAAGAAGTCCTCTGACTTCTTTGCATAGGCTGTGGTATGCCTGTGCACACAAACACAGTGAGCAAAATGTCTTTTAAAAAAGTATACCCCATGCATACAGATGTGTACGGCTTTTACCTCCATTGCTTGAGAGGCAAAGGTAGGCAGGTAGAGCTCTGAGCGTTCCAGGCCAGCCTGCTCTACCTAGTGAGATCCAGGCTTGCTGGGGGTGCATAGTAAGACTCTGTTTCAAACAAATAAGAAATAAAATAAAAAGGATACTCCTTCCTTGTATTGTTGGGGTATTTACTAACAATAAAAGTTTATTTGCCAAATGCTTGGTGCACTGAGGATGTATGACAGTTCACTGATTTAGGAAATTAGGGATCAACAAGTAGATACCCCAAGCATAGGGTGATGGAATGTGTGCTGGTCACTGTGAAAACACCCAGAGGGAAGGCACACACTAGGCACCTGTGAGGAGTTCACATTGGTTGCAAGGAGATGGTAAGGGGGCAGTGGCAAATGTGGGTTGAAATGATCAGTATGGAGGTCAGGAGTCCACAAATAAAGAGATTAAATGATGCAGACAGCGTATGTTCAAAAGGGAAAGAGGGGCATTCACTGTACTGGGCAGATCAGAGAGGGCTTCTCATGGGAAGCAGAGATGCACTCTCTGGTCATTCTTGCAATAGGAGACATGAGATGGTTGTGTGTTGACTGCCAGAGGTGCAAATGGTGGACTCTTCCAGAGCCCAACTGTGACTCTCTTGACACTCGCAGACATCATTGAGGGGCTGTGGGGACAGAATGAATGGTGTCTTTGATCAGACTTCAAGGCACTACCTGCATCTTGCCAGAACAAGCTTGGAGTGACCAAGTTTACTGCCTTTGACCCTGATGGCAAGTGGGTCAGGGATTAAAGATTTCTACTGTATGTGGTTTTTCCTTGTGACACAAGTGTTAAGTCTGGGTCACCACCTGCTGGTACTATTTTGGAAGATTCTGGAAACTATAGGAGACACTACCTGGGGGAAGTAAATCCTGGGGAAGGGGACAGGCCCTTGGAAGTGTCTTTGCTCTGGTCATTTCTGTCTCTTTCTATTCTTTGTCTACTGAGTGGTGAAGACCTTCCTCTGTCACGTGTCCCCACCAACATGATGTCTCTCCCATATACAAAGAGCTGAGCATCCAGGAACCTCTAAGACTGAGTTAAATCAAGTAAATTGTCCCAGGACTGGAGAGATGGTCCAACAGCTAAGAACACTTGTTGCTCTTGCAGAGGATCCAGGTTTGGTTCCCAGAAACCCACACGGCAGCCCACAACCACCTTTAACTCTAGTTCCAGGGCATCTACTACTTCTGGTCTCCAAGGGCACCAGGCGTGCCTGTGATGCTCATGGATACTGCTGACAAAACACTCATACACAGAAAAAGTAAGAATACTAACTTTTCCCCTCGGGTTACTTCTGTCAGGTGTGTGGTCACAGAAGACAGTGATGGTGAATGATAAAACGCACACTCTGGTTTCAGGGTTGGGCTCTGAAACCTGCCTCAAGACTTGTCTTTCCTGATGTCACCCATAGCAACATTTAGGGCTTTGTGCATTTAGAATGCCGGTAAGACCTGGGCTGCCAGGATGATCATCCCTGGAGAAGGGAGATCATGGAAGGGAGCCATGTGACTTCCCACACATGCATGGGTGTGGGGAGGGGAGAGGGAGGGCAGGGAGAGCAAGAACAAATGCCCAGCACCGCTTTGCAAAGTTTGTTTTCTACCCTAGCCCTTTATCTCGTGTCCAATACATCCCCTGGGAAAAGAAAACATTTCTCAGGGCAATCCTAGGGAAACATTATTCCTCCTTCCTGTGATTTATACGGAGGCTGTTGGGGGATGCCTGCATGCTACCCAGGAGTATGAGGGGCTCAAGGTCTTGCAAAAGAACTGGGGGCCCCAGGCTGTGTGGGATCCTGTCTCATTTCTGCCCTGAATCTGCTTTCCAGCTCCCAGGGCCCCAGATAGGAGTATTTTGGTGACACATTACAATTTAAAGGGCCTTGTTATGAATTGAGAGTGGTAGGTTCAAGTCCTAGCCTTACTATTAAATCACTGTGATGTCTCAGGTTTCCATGGCTACAGGATGGATGTGTTCTGCCTAGTTCACATTATCACAAGGATCCAGTGAGCAAGGAGAGAAAATGTGTGGATCTAGATCGTTATCACAGGTGATGTAAGGGAAAAACTCCGTGTTGGAGTCTGCTGCTGAACTGCCGCATTATCACAGTGGGAGTGGCCTGTCACTCTGCAACACCTTTGAAGTGGGCTGATCCCATTCATCCCATTTCGCAGTGCATTTGAATCAATGAGCTCCAGATGAAGGGGTCAGAGGCTTTGTGTGCAAAACGTGATGGGTTCAAGCTGTTGCAAATTCTTCCTAGGGTTGGGCCAGCTCAGAGGACACATAGGAACTTGTGAGGAAGGATCCATAGTGTGTGGCCATCTCAGTGGCCTGGGACTGTCAGAATACTCTCACTTTGAAGGCACTCTTCTTGCCACTGCCCTGGCGACAGTGCACATCCTCACTTTCAGTATGAGAACTGGGCTATGATAGTGAACATGCATGTCCTAGTGTGTGGAAATGAAGACCATCAGAAGCAGAAAAGCGTACTGGGGGCAGAGTCTCAAAGTAGTCACCAAATATTCATCTTTCCTTCCATCCTCACAGCAGAGCCCCGTTAAAGATGGGGTGCTGAAGTAGTCACACCAAACAAATGTCTCTAGCTGCAAATATGGCAGGCCATGTGGCCCCTTGGACCACAGAGACATAAGTGGAAGCTCCCAGTGGATCTTAAGGAGAATTCCCTCAAGGAGGCACTTGCTGAGCTGCCCTTGGCCTTTTGCCCCTCACTTTGCTAATGTCTGGAGTGTAAGATGGTGCAGCTACAACAGCCACACGGGTATCCAGAAGAGAGAAGTGCTGTTGTAAGCAAGGTGATGCAAGCTGACAAGGAGGCTGGTGCATCAATGATGTTACGGAACTGCCAACCTGGCTTTAAACTGCCCATCTCTAAGCCTTTTGAAAGGAAGAACAATCTGTTTATCTAAGCTGCTTCCTTTTTTTTTTTCATAATCTCCATTAAAGACACTGAAAACACTAACTGGATCCTAAAACATCACGTTTACTGATAGGAACGCTGAGGTCTAAGGGACAGTACTGAGTGAACAAAGCCATGAGGAAACATGGCCCTTAGGTCTCCCACATGCTGGGCGTGTGCTCTACCACTGAGCTGTGTGCCCAGCCTCACCTTTCATCTACCTGAAAAATCCATTCACTATTGACTTGTTTGTTTGTTTGTTTGTTTGTTTGTTTGTTTTATACGAGGATGTTTGTTTGGGGGTGTATGTTGTGTGGGTTCATTGTCGAGGTCAAAAACACAGCTTGTGGGAGTTGATCCTTTCTATCTACCGTAGTAGGTCTGGGAGTTGAATTCAGGCTGTCAGACTTCTCTGCAGGAGCCTTTACCCACTGAGCCATCTTTCTGGCTCCTCCATTTCCTACTTTTCATTTTTAGACAGAGTCTCTCACTGAGTTGCCCATGTAAGCCTTGAACTTTTGCTCCTTCTGCCTCAGTCTCTTCAATCGCAGCTACTGCAGACCCATGTTACCAGACATAGCTTTGTTGTGGTTTTTGAGTCAGTCACGTGTTCCTCAATGGAATTATTTCTGAGTAGGAAAGGTGACAAAGGGTTCTAGTTGCCATTTTCCAGTTTGAAACAACACTGAAAGATTCATTGTCAAGATGAGTAAGAATGAGAGTCCAGGCACTCTGAAGGTCCTCCAGTCTTTACCTGAAAAAGAAAGAGAGCAGGGACCAGCAAAGAGAGGCATGCAAGATGCCACCCCCAACATGGATTGTGTCCCTGCAGAATGCCTCTGACAGGCACATTCCCTTTCCCAAAAGGCGAAAGCCAAACCCATATCACACTAGCAGAGCACACGACCTTTATGTCTCAAGTTCTGTGGGTTGGGCACTGTATTCTGTACCGTCACAAGACACCTGAATAGCCTACACATCCCTACTCTTCTACATAGCCAGAGGAAATTAAACCTTGCTTTAGAAACACTTGGAAGACTGTCAAAACTTTCTTTCCTCAAACAAGTATCTGTACCTGACTAGCATCTGGTATTGAGCCCTCACAGCCTCATACAGATGGGGATCCTGGACTGAGTAACATGCTGTTTATGTGACATGACTCATAGTGATGTTAATCTCTGAGTAAATCCACTCCACGGATTGACAGAAGGGAGTGCAGTGGTGATCTCATGGGGCAAGGCCTGTCTCTGCAGATAGAAGGAACTGAAGAGCTCATGTGAGCATGAGTCTGTAGACAGCCCTCCAGTTCTCTTCCAAATGCTTGACGATTAAGCAAGAGTAGTCTTTTAGCTACTTAACATGTCTAAGAATACATATGGATATGCTGATGTTTGCTCTGCCTCTCTTCCATTCCCACCTGTGAATCCAGACTATCCGGATGCCCTCCACTGTTCAGAGCAGCTCTTCAGCTCTGTCTTATGTTGATCCCTCACTGATGTGTCTTAACTATGTCCCTCAACTAGAAACTGTACTGTCCAAATATAAGGAATTCTAAGAAACAGCAATGCAGCTGGTGCTAAGCCATCCATCTCCTTACTTAGAGCAAAGCCTGACTTCAGCTTCTAGAAAGATGGAGTAGGTGTTTCTTTATCTGACCGAAGAACAATGCAATCCCTGAGCAATGTATGGAAGACAGATATCTGAAGATTCCAAAGGGGAAAACCGATGAGTTTCAAAGGCAACAATGATGATGATGGTGGTGGTGACGATGATGATGGGGACAATGATAATGGTAATGATAATGATGATGTAATGATGAAAACGATGATGATGACAATAGTTATGATGGTGGTGAGGTGACAAGTATGATGATGATGGTTTTAGAGACCATGGTGGTGATGATGATGACGGTGACAATGATGATGATGATAATGATGATGACACAATGATGATTACAATGATGATAATGATGACTACGATGATGATGTCCATAGTTATGATGATGGTGACAAGGATGATGGTGGTGTTAGAAACAATGGTGATGATGATGGTGACAATGATAATGATGAAGACAATTACAATGATAACTATTTAGACTCGTGCTCCAAGCTTAGCAATATGACTAGGCTACCCAAATGCTAATAAAAGAATATTATAGACAATGCTCTACATGTTAGTTTAAAAATTGAGACAAAATGGATACTTGCTTGAGAAACAAACTCATCAAATGTTAAATATGAAATATTTATGTACATAGATATTATGTTAAGGTAATTGAATTAGTAATATTAAAATTCTCTGGAAAGACAATTTCCAAAATCAGGTGGTCTTGCTTGAGCATTATATGAAGCAATAGAGAATAACATTAACTCTGTCCAATCTCATCTAGAAGATGAGAGAAGGAGACATCATTCCACTACATTTAATGAAATCACTACTACAATCCTACTGTGGCAGTTTGAATAACAATGGCCCCTGTAGGCTCATATCATAGACTTGAATGCTTGGTCACGAGGGAGTGACATTATTAGGTGGTGTGACCTTGTTGGAGTTGGTGTGGCTTTGTTGGGGGAAATGTGTCACTGGAGATGGGCTTTGAGGTTTCAGAAGATCAAGCCACCTTGCCCGGTGGCTCTTTCTTACGGCTGTCTATGAATCTGGATGTAAGTCTCAGCTCCTTCTCTAGCATGGTCTGCCAATGTATCACCATGCTTCCTGCCATGAAGAGAATGAACTCAACCTCTGAACCTGTAAGTCAACCCCAATTAAATGTTTTATATGAGTTGCCGTGGTCACTGTGTCTCTTCACAGCAATAGAAACCCTTACTAAGATACTTTCGCCTACAGATCAACATTCCCACCATCGTAGATACACAATTCTTAATGTGATGCTAGCAAAAAGAATACAGAAATATGCTTAAATAATGGTCTACCATGACGAACTAGTGTTTAATCTAAGGATTTAATCAACCAATCTACTATACTAACAAGCAAAAGAATAAAAGTTACATGAGCATATCAGCTAATACAGAAAAAAAATCATTTGATAAAACTTTATATTCGTGTTCAAACTCTCAGGAAAAAAATTAAAGACCTTACTTGACAAATGTATCAACCACAATCCAACATTATTTCACATACACCTATACTGTGTTTATTGTTCAATATAATTATTTACATAATATTTACAGTGAAAAATGGATGCTTTTCTTCCACGATTGGGAACAAAATAGAGACTTGTTTCTTCCTTTCAGGAGGCACTTTTTTTCTTTTCTTTCTTCTTCTTCTTCTTTTTTTTTTTTTTTTTTTTTTTTTTTGAGGCAGGGTCTCACTCGGGAGCCCTAGGCTGTCCTAGAATTCACTATATAGCCCAGGCTAGCTTGGAACTGGTGACAACTCTCATGCCTCAGACTCCCGAGTGCTGGGATTACAGCGATGAGCTCCATTCTTGCCTCTGGCTACTCTTTTTTCAGTAAATATATTGCTGTAACTTTTAGCAGTGTGACCAGGGAGAGTAACGAAAAAGCAGCTATAGATCAGAAATGAACAAACTGTCTTTATTTTAGATGGCATGATTATTATCTACAGAACTAAATCCCAAATATCTACAAAAATGCATCCTCAACTAATCAGTGAGGTTATGAGAGAAACGCATGGAAATCAGTTTTGCTTCAACACAATAACAGACAAGTGGGAAGCAACCCCTTCCTAAATGTAAAATGGTATAAACACCACTCTTCCTTGCTCAAAGGAACGCCAAACACTTAGCCATGAGATCAACAGAGCATGGGCCAAACTCACATGGTGAACACTACGAGATGTTGAGAAAAAAAATCAGAGTCTAAGTGAGTGGGGAGATGTCCCATGTCCACTGATTGGAACAGTGTGTAAAAAGCTACTTGTGGGGGCAGATACTGGAAGTGAAAAACAAAGGATACACTATGCAAATTTTCTCTGAAGCCAGTAAAAAACGTCACGAGGCGTCATGGTTTGCACACCTGACATATGATCGGGACAAGCCCGTGAGGAGATTGTCTCCTGATAAGTACTCGGTGCCCAGTCCTAAGTGGGATATCTGTATCACCCCCTTCAAAGCTCAGGGAACATCATGGAAGAAGGAAAAATGTAATAACCAGAGAAAGTGGTGGTGGCACGGTAGTGGCTTGGTGATGGCTTCATGGTGGTGTGGAATGTTGACTTCTGGGAATGCCATGGCTGCTGTACCTTTAACACTCAGCAGCTGTGACTATCCGAACAAGATCTGTGTAAGATTGGCTTTGTCGACCCTCTGTCGTGGAAAGGGAGGGAGCTAGTGAGGCCTCACTCTCCATGAAGACGTAACACAGTTAATGACTGATGGTGGAGGGAGAAACACTTTCTTCATGGCGTCGCCACTGACAAGGGGCACACACTTCTGAAACAATGAAAACCAATGAGTCACAGAGAGAAAAGAAAAAATAATCCGTGGACATGGAAAGGAGGATAATTAGGAAGAATAAACTGACAGTGGGTGGGGGGGAGGGTGATGAGAACACAGTATGTTTATGTATGACAATGCCATAATGGGGCCAGAGAGATGGCTCAGCAGTTAGCAGCACTTGCGGGGCCCTGGTTCAGTTCCCAGAATCCACGTGGTAGATAACCAACTGTAACTGCATCCAACACCCCTTCCACCCTCCACAGGCACTGAACATGCGTGTGGCACACAGACATACATCCAGGCAAAAACACTTACAGGCATACAATTGAAAGAAAGAAATCATTTTAGAAATGCCATACCAAAACCCTTGTATATAATTACTATATACAATTATATATGTATATATATACATATATATGTGTGTGTGTATATATATACACATATATGTGTATATATATGTATATTTACTATAGGTGGAGAAAATCTTTTTTAAAAAAAATAAAATGTATTAATAAATCTAACCCATGCTGTAATATAGCCTCTTCTATTTTAACTGTGTTTTGTGCACTTATGCTTGTACCTTCAGTGAGACAAAATTGTCTAACATAAAAAAAGGAACAAAAACTGTTAATAACTCATACGACTACTACAGATACCGCTTTGAAAAGTGAAAAACAGAGAGATTGTTTGTCTGATGCCTGCAATTCAAACCATCATAGAAGCAATAACTGACCCATTTGTGGGAAGTCAGAGACATCAGTACTGTGGTTAGCACAGGCTGGAGCCAGCAGGAGCCAGGGTTAATCTCCGCCACTTGGTGACTGTGGCCTTAAGCAGGAAGCTCCGTCTTCACCAATGCCGTATGCACAGTCTGTAGACTAGGGCCAATTATGCCTATCTCCGTGGATTTCTGTAAGATTACATACGATTAAGGACAGTAATGGACATGAAACATCAAGTTTAGGGCTTTTGGCCTAGAGTCAATATAAATACCTGCTTTGAAATGTGGCTGAAGGATACAAGTTGACTCTCTTGTGAGAGACTTAAATGGAACCTGCAGGCCATCTGAAGAAGAGTTCACAAATGGGCCGAGGCATCAATCAACTACTTCCAAAACCTCCTGCCAGTCTCTAGAGCCCTGCAAGGAACAAGCTGTACTCAGTTGGAGAAGCTTCGGCGTGTTTGCTACACAATGACTTTGATGTCTTTACACACTGTGCCTCAGTGATCGCTCACTAATGGAGCCAGCGTCTCTGCCTTTGTTGGGGCCAAAGGGAATCACACATAATTACAAGATGACACTCAGGATTTGTCAGAGAAAGAAAAAGAAAATTCTCAATTCAATAGATGGACTTAGTAGATATAAGTTTTGGCAGGTGCCTTTCTGACATATCTCATAGAAAGTGGCTCAAATATGTGTTTTTTGAAGACATTTGTCTTTTAAGTAAAAGAGAATTTTAAGATTAAGATGAATAATTACCACTCTTAACTGAAGTGCCTCATATACTGTGTAAAAAAACCTCCAAAGTTCAGGGGAAATGGTCTGCAGTCAACAGAACTAACAAGGAATTATACCTGTAATATTCAATGCAATAAGAAGTCAAAAGGCTCAATGCAAGTTAAAATTCTTTTTCTCTAGGTGGGTAAACAACAAGTGGGCAAGTTCTCCATCATAGTTAGCTTCATATGTCAACTTGACACAAACCTAGAACCTAGTGGGAAGAAGAAATGCCAACTGAAGAATGGTTCCATTGGACTAGCTGAGCAGTGTGTCTGTGAGGCATTTTCTTTATTGCTAATTGATGTAGGATGGCACAGTCAACTGTGGGCAGTGCAAATCCTAGGCAGATGGCTCTACCCTGTATGAGAAAGCTAACTAAACGTGAGTCTGGAAGAAAGCTGCCAGTAAATTGCATTCTTTCCGAGTCTCTGTTTCAGTTCTTGCCCCCCAGCTTCTTGCCTTTATCTCCTGCCCTGCCTTCCCTTCACGATGGACCAGTTACCAGGAAGTGTAAATGGACAGAAAGTCTTTCTTTCCCAAATTGCCTTTAGTCATGGTATTTATCATAGCAACAGCAATGGAAGAGCTAAGCAAACAGAGATCTCTCAGATCTGAGGAGAAGTAAAGTCACAGAGCAAATTCTGTCCCCAAACAGAGGGGCAACCAATGAGTCCACGAATCACATCCCTCACACACAATACTTTGTAGGAATCAGAGCCAGGAGAAAGACTGGAGCTGAAGCCAGAGGCTGCCAGCCAGAAGAGGAGTACCACTTTCAGTGAGCTTCACCGCTGGGCCATGCGTCTGTTTCTCACTGTAACATAAAAAACAAAACAAAACAAATAAACAAAAAAACGCTTCTATTATTGTTAGAGGAAGGAAAAAAATCACCATCTTGAAATGTATCCAGGGATTCACTTCTTGATGAGGCCTCCCTTCTGGACAATTTAATCAGAGCCTAACTAACCTGGGGCAAAGAAAATACTCCACTGCAGTCTCTCCTAGATACCCTGTCCTACCTAGGAGGAAGAGAGGGCTGAGGCTCTCTGATGAAGCTCAAAGTCTAGGGCCTGGACTTATCAAAAGACCAAGACCCAATTGTGTGACCTCAGAGTAACCCTCCCACCCATCACCACCATCTAAGACCAACTTAAAGCATGCGCTTTCTTCTACCCCCACCCCTCACATTGACTGGATGTCAAAGAAGCACAAGGCATACGAACAGATAACAGTTTAAGGAGACAGAGCAATGGCCCAAGCAGTATCAGATGTGTCTGGCAGGGAATTTCAAATAACTTAATTGATATGCCGAGGGCTCTCAGCAGCTAGACCAGACAGCATGCAAGGAGAGATGGAGAATGTAAGCAGAGACAGAAATTCTAGAATGGGGCTGGTGATGTGGCTCCTCAGGGGAAGGCACTTAGCACCAAGTCTAACAATCTGAGTTTGGTCCCACAGAGAAATGAGCTATCTTCTGACCTCCTCCATGACAGCCATGGCAACCCTGCTCCATGAAGAAATCTAAGAAAAAACCAAAACCATCACCACAGGATGTCATGGTGAGCGTACTGGAGTTTAGAGATGGCTGAGAAAAGAAATCCAGTTGGGGATAACTTGACATCTCAGAAGCAAACCAGAAGAGACACAAAAGAGCAAACTCCAGAATGTTGGGGGGGGGGAGGTCCCTGCAATTGTTAGGACCAGCAGGACAATAACCTGCGCATGAGGCAAGAAGGAAATCTGGTTCAACTTGGCTCAGTAGCCAGTGTGGGTTCAAACTTCTAGAGCTTGACCTCAGGAAGTTTATTTTTGACATGTTTAAGCCCAGTACAACTTTGGAAACAAGTTTTCCAATTATCACAATTAACTCCTCTGCAAAGTTACACGTCTTCTCCAGAGCACGTGTGACCTCTTTCATAAGAATGGATTCTGTTGACTGAGAGACGATGATGCTCTGGAGTCTGGGATGAACATAATAGTCTATGGAATTCAGGTGCAGCCTGGCCCTGCAGAAATCAAAAAATCACCAGACTACTAACCACATCCACTCTCAGCCTTCCGGGTGGATAACAGGTATATATTGTTGAAAAGGCAGGCCTGTGCACTTAACATTTCTGGTTTTCCTGGTGCTTATCTGTGAGCATGAGGGCCTCAGGTCCTCTACATCAGAGTGTCTAAGGTCTTTGGGACAACAACCAAAAGTTTAACATCTTGTAGTAGAAAGCCAGGAAAAGAAGGAAGAGAAACAGTAACGATGAGAAGTTGTCCAACGTCAGATTCCACACCAGTGCTCTGTAAAGAGCGGAAAACTAGAGCAAATGTAAAAACCACAAAGAAAACAACACCGTCAGATTTGTGTAGATAAAGCCTGAAGGAAGGAGATACATAGGGAGAAGCAAGGGAAATCACCTACTTCCGCAGACACAAGAGACATGTAAAATATAAAATTAAAAATGTCTGATTTGTAGTCACATTTAAAAAACAAAGGGTTATACACGTAACAAAAGAGACACAAACTCTATATTGGAAAATCTACGATACCCCGATGAAGCAAAGCAATGAAGAATCAAGTTGAGTGTAGAGATGGCCCGTGTTTACGTAGGAACTGCTCAGCAATGTCAAATACCAGTTCTTCCTAATGGCAGCTTTGATGCAATTGTAGTACCTGACCAGGTTCTTTTGTCTATTTCTGAAAATGGATTAGGACATTCTATGAAAGAGCAAAGGCTGACATAAAGATGGTGCCACTGACGGAGAGAGATAAAGTCATGCATGGATGGTATGTGTCTTCAAAGAGGTGCCAGGAAGCTACCGCAATCAAGAGGATGTGCAGAAAGAAGTCACTAAAGGAGACTAGAGAGGGAAAAGTCAGTGCCACATCAATGCTGGCGAATGATCTTTGGCAAAATAAAAATAAGTTCTTAAAAAACACTAAATTATAAAATTTCTTGACAACCTAAGGAGTCAATCTAATTTTGGGTTTGGCAGTGGCGGTTTAGGTATGACATTATCTATGGCACAATTCATGACAAGATAGACTTCATTAAAATTAAACACTTAACAGTTTTAAATGACATTGCTGAGAAAATGAAGAGATAAACCAAGGCTGGATGGAAATAGTTATAAAAAAAATTTGACAGTAGAATGTTTTCCAAATATTGAAAGACCATTGATGTTGGGCAATGGACATTCCATTTATTTTAAAACTAGAATATGTAAAGAACTTTCAAAATTAGACAATGAGTACAACCTGAATAAAGCTGGGTAGAAGCCTTTTTAAAAAGTATACGCATATAGTAAATGAACATGGAAAAATGTACAGGATGAGCCGTTATCAGGAAGAAGCAAGCTAGAACAAAAATAAGATATTTCTATATGCCTATGAAAATGGACAATTTGGAGCCTGATACCACCAAGGGTTAGGGAGGGGGTGGAGCAACTGGAGTGCTCTCATTCATTGCTGGTGAAAACTCAGACTGTCATGACTGCTGCTGAAGACCGTTGTCCATCTCGTATACAGCAAAGTGCTCGTACAGTGCATTTGACCAACCACACTCTTTATGTCCATACAGAGCCTTGCATCTGAATATTTATAATGACTTTGTTTTTAGTTGCTGGGATGTGCAAGCAGAGAAACTGTCATTTCAGAGACAAATGGGCCAATCAATTTTGGTACACAGTGATAATGGAGTATTATTCAAATTACTTACATCATGAAGAGACGTGGACAACTCCTTATGACACACTCGTAAGTGCAGGCGACAAATCTGGAATGCTTATGTGCTGCACGATTCAAACTTCATAACATAACATGTCATAGTATCCTAGAGGGGACAAAGCTGTGAGCACTGTAAAAAGATCAGTGGTTTCCAGGGGCTGTGGAGGGAAGAAAGAACAAAAGGCCACCGGAGATTCTTAGAGAAGATTCTGGAATTCTCTGTACAAAGCTGGAATGATGGATTCAGTCATTATTCACTTATACAAACCCCTTAGGTATGCAACAAGAGTGAGCTCCTATGTCAGTGATGGCCTCTAAGTGATAATGGTGTGTCAATGTACTGAGCTCCAGGAGGTGGATATTGGCAAAGGGAGAGGCACCACCTATGTTGGAGCAAAAGGCCCAGGAGACCCCTGTTTTCTCCTCTCACCTCACTGGAACCCTAAAATATTCTTTAAAAAAATAGTATATTTCTAAACAGAATAGATTTGAAAAGATAATTTACAAGAAAAGCTTCACGAGCGGCTGATGAGCCCACAAAAGGATGCTCAGAACTTGGAGAGTCAGCAGGAGCTATGAATGCAAACCACAGAAGAGGTGCCATTTCACACCCTGAGACCTCTGAGAAGCTACTACTGAAAGGAGGTGTGGAAGGGCAGAACTCAGAGGCACTGCTAGCAAGGATGAAAACTTAGAGACACTTTTGGAAAAGTTTGACAAGTCTGCATAAAGTCATTACCACACAACTCAGAAAGTCTACTTTTAGGTATTTAGCCAAAATTAAGTCTTTGTTCACATAAATATTCACAGTAGACTTACTTGTCGTAGTCCCAATTCAAAAATATGTATCAGTAGTGGATAAGTAAACAAATGGTGGCATATTTAGAGATTAGAATACTATCCCATGATAAAAAAAAAATACTGACATCTGTAACAAACTGATAAATCTCAAAGATTTCCTGTCTAAAATAAGTCACATACAGAGTATAAACAAAAAAAAATCTATTTATCTGTAAGTGCAGTTTATATTCTCAGGTGTCTGTGAAGCTGAAACAGGAAGATTGCAAGCTCGAAGCCCATCTGGGCGACAGCGTGAGGCCAAGGCCAGCCTGGGCAACTCAGCAAAACTCTGCCCTGCCGCAAAATAAAGATGACAGAAAAGCTTGGGGATATAGCTCAGTGGTATAACCGTTGCCTGGCTTATGAAATGTACTGGATTCCACAGCACAGACAGGCAGATAGATTAAATAAAGAAAAAGAAAGAAAACAGACTCATGGCTATCCAAGTACAGGAGGGCTGGGTGTCTATATGTGTGATATTGGCCTAATGAAAGTACTGGATCTATGGTAGGCTGTATGCTCTCCTGACATGCAGGGCACTTTATGGAAATATGTCTCACTAAAGTTCCCTTAAAACCTTGAGTCCTGGGATTTAAGACAGCTCAGTGGGCAAGTGTACCTGTTGCCAAGCATAAAGATCTGAGTTCAATCTCTGGGACCTACGTGAAGGAAGGAAAGAATAGACTCTCAAAAGTTGTCCTCTGACCTCTAGTTGTTCACTTGATACACGCACAGTCACACACACACACACACACACACACACACACACACAGGCATACAATACACAATGGATAAATGAAATGTAATAGTAATTTGGAAAAAAAAACAAGTCTGTACTCATTTCACAAATAAGACAACGAGCCTCTGTGAGTTCCTTTGGAAATTACCACACTATGTAGACAGTATTCTGGGAATGTTTAAAGAGAAGGTATTATGTATGAGTATTAGTCACTTTCCTGATGCTGTGATAAAACACCATGACCAAGAGAAACTTGTGTAAGAAGGAGTTATTGTAGCTTATAGTCTCAGAGGGATAGGATCAGAGTTCATCATAGCACTAGGCTTGGGGCTGCGGCAACAAGAGAGAGAGAGAGAGAGAGAGAGAGAGAGAGAGAGAGAGAGAGAGAGAGAGAGAGAGAGAGAGAGAGAGAGTTACCTTCAACCATAAACATGAAGGAGAAGGAGAGAAAGAACCAGGAGTCGGGTGAGGCTGTAGACCTCAAAGTCTGTCCCCAGTGATATACTTCCCCAGCATGGTGGCTCCACCACCAGCTGGAAAGCAATTTTTCAAACACCTGAGCCTCTGAGGAACACTGTCGAACAAATCACCACATGGCTGCAATCTGACCAAGGCCACTCTTCAGTTGAGGTTCCCTCTTGCCAGGTGACTGGGTGTCAGATGAAGCTGTGGCACAGGGTAGATCTTTTGTTTTGTCTTGTTTCTTTGAGACAGGGTTTCTCTGTGTAGCCCTGGCTGTCCTGGAACTCACTCTGTAGACCAGGCTGGCCTCAAATTTAGAAATCCGCCTGCCTCTGCCTCCCAAGTGCTGGGATTAAAGGGGTGTGCCACGACTGCCCAGCAGGGTAGATCTTCCTACCGCATCCTGTCATGGTGGTGGAATATGGACAGGGAGTGGACAGATGCTGTGTCCAACCTACCGAACTTAACTGAAAATGTCTCCCCCATCATTTCCTTCTTGCCCATTGTGTGTATCCCACCCTTGGCCAGATTGCCTAACACCACATGAGTGTGTAAAAAGAAATCAATATTTGTGTGTGTTTGTACTAAATTATGTCATTAGAGGTTTTTTAAAAAGATTTATTTGTTTCTATTTTATGTGTTTGCCTGCATAAGTGCATGTGTATCGTATGCACGCAGCACCCTTGGAGACCAGAACTGGGCATCACATCCCTTAGAACTGGAGTTACAGATGGTTATTAGCCACGGTGTGGTTTCTGGGAACCCACACCAGGTCGTCTCAGGAGTATCATGTGCTCTTAACTGAGCCATCTCTTTGGTCCTTTTAAAATCCTATCTTGTCATTAGTCATTTTTCAACCTCGGAGAGTTTTTTTCCTTTTCTGCACCCTCCTAAAATCTCCCCTGGCCCCACGCCCATGCCCACTGTGTGCTCTGTAGTTAGTGTAAGTTCTGTTGCTCAGTAGACTGTCCTTGGTAGCATCTGGGAATCGGGTCATTGTAAAGGTTTCCTGTGAAGAATAGGGTCCGGCTAGAAACAATGAGTGTGCTGCTGGTTAGAATGGGGCCTGTGGGGTGGTGGAACTCTTCTACAGTATTGGGGAGGCGGTGATCTGACTCTGCATTTTCGATACCCTTAGAACTGCACACCATGAAGAGTTGGTTTTGCTGTATGCAAATTCTTAAGAAATCAATGAGGATGTGGGGGCTGGCGACTGCAGAAATGGGTTCATACATTTTGTAATGAATCCAAACCCACTAAAGACCATGGCACTACCTCACCCAAGGGAGCCAGGAACCAAAGGACATTACCCATGAAACTTTTAGGGGCAATAGTTTGGCTGGAAATTGTAAGTCTACAAAATGTACAGAAAAGCCTTGGATTCTGCTGGTAAATTTGATTCTCATAGGGGTATAGCTTAGGCACTTTCCACATATGCTAGGCTGAGTAAATAGGCAAATAGGCCCTAGGCAAGGAGAGTCTGGCTTCTCACTCTCAGAGAAAAAAGAGAGAAGTTGGAAAGAAGAGTCTGGAAAGAGACAAGGTGCTGGATTCAAGGGAACCTAACAGCATGAACAAACGTTTATTCTTGTGTGTAACAGAAATAAAAGCATGCATGGGGTTAGGTCTCTCTCTCTCTCTCTCTCTCTCTCTCTCTCTCTCTCTCTCTCTCTCACACACACACACACACACACACACACACACACACACTCCATCATACATTCTGTCATAAAGAAAGCCCGGAAGCTGAGATGCTTCTTTGGCAAGAAATACAACCAGTGCACGGATCCTTTTGTTTTTAATGGGTCTCAAAATGAGAATTGGTAATAAATGACTGGGAAATGGATGGGAAGGGAAGGGAAGGGAAGGGAAGGGAAGGGAAGGGAAGGGAAGGGAAGGGAAGGGAAGGGAAATAGGACAGGTCAAAAGGATACAGATGCCGACCTGAAAGAGCTTCTAATATCCCAAGCTAGAACAATTTGAGGAAACAAATGAGCAAAGGAGAAATGAGATGCTGATCCAAAGAACGAAGTCAATGCCTGCGAGTCCACACGGATGCAATGAGTTCAGTTCTGTGTCCTGAAAACACGCGTCCACCAGGAGCTGAGACACTGACCTTAAAATCACGCCCTTGCAGATGCAACCATCTAAAAGCCTTGAGGAGGAATATTCCTGTGTGTGGACAGTGACTGGAACTTGACACAGAAAAGAGGAAGGGCAGATGGAAGGAGACAGAGAGATGCCACCACACACCACAGGGTGACCCTGTGTGAGCCGCATTATGTAGGCATGCATTTCTTAGTTTTGACAAATGTACCACAATTGTGTCAGAGGCCACATAATGGAATGCTGAGTGGGAGATGTGCGGGGATGTCTTTTGAGATCGTTGCAACATTTTGGCAGATCTCAAATGATTTGAGAGTGCAAAGCTAAATTGGGAAACACAAAACGGTGTATAAAAGATTTAGAAGCCAGTCAGCACTTTCTCTGCCCCTGCTTTCCACCCTGTGGTTTTATTTCCTTTCTGTAGAATGGAAGAGACTTCACTCAAACAACACACCTCTCCCCTCCTCTCAAGCTCCTGCCCAAACTGCTAAATGCATTTTAAAGACTCAAAAGTCAACAAACGACGGAATGGATTGCAGTTCCTTGGAGCATCAGCAGTCTGGTGGAGACAGGGTAAAAAGTGTGAAGATTAGAAAGCCAGACTGCTTGCCCACATCGAGGGCCACACCCACACAAGCACGACTTCCAAACAACAGCTCAATACTCACCCCAACTCCCGGTCCTTCACCTGCCACCTGTCCTGTGGATAGAGCCAAGGTTTGTTGTGTTTGCCGACTGAATTCCCACCCCACGTGGGCTGTAGGTAAACTTTCACTCTGATTGGCGTTCAAGGAGAGAGAATACAGCCAGAGGATGGGTACTCACTCTTAGGAGGGTGGTGTGTAGCTCATATAGGGAAAGGGGGGACCGTTTGTAAGCCTCCCAACACCAGGGTACCATTGCTGACACTCATTTTTCCAGTTGGTCTCTTCTGGAGTCTGTCCATGCCTCTGGGTATCTGCTACCAAGATGCTCTGACTGGGTTTCCTAGGCCGTATGGCTGGCTTTGCTGCTTCAGCCACCGAAGGCTGATATTTGAGCGTATACTGGTTACTTTCTATGACTCTGATAAAACAAACATCACAAACAAGGCAACTTCCAAAAGGAAGGGTTTATTTGACTATGGTTCCAGAGGAATACGAGTCTGTCGTGACTGGGAAGCATGGCCGCAAACAGCAGGCATGGTGGCTGGAGTAGATGCTGAGAGCTTTACATTTAAAACTGCAAGCAGAAAGAAGAAAGAATGAACCGGAAATGTCTCATGGCTTTTAAACCTCAAAGCCTAATTCTTGAAGCTAAAATGTCTCAATTTTCTCTTTATCATCCACAGGGTCATTTCATGGTGCTTTTTTAAAGGTGGGAATTTCCTCAGAATAGTTCTACTGGGGGAAAGGTTGGTAGAGATCATGATATTCACTGGCCAAAGGCTGTACAGGATATGTTTTCCCCCTTGAAGGGCGGCAGCGCCGATATACAGATCTGGATCCCTTCAATCTTTGGAGCAGTTCATTCTGCAAGAGGGCAGGAAGCAGGCCACCCCAGTCGGTCTCAGAGGCCCTGGCCGCAGCAATGCCTTACAGCTCTGGAGGAGATACAGGGAGGCAGAAGAAGATGCTAGACAGGCTCCAGTGAAGAGAGAGGTCCAGGAGCTATCTGTCCAGTGGAGAATGATACAGAAAACAACAGACCCCATAGCCAAAGGGACAGTGAAGCTGGGAAGGAAATCCAGACCAGAAAGGCTGGAAAGGGAACGCTGTTGAGAGGAGAGAGCGTCAGTGTATGCCCTGGGAATTTGTTGCAGGCTCTGCCTAACGTTCACCAGGCATCAGGAGGGCCAAACAGCTAGAGGGCCATCAGCAGGCCGGCGACTCCTGTCAACACCAGACTACAAGTATGCTTCTGTGCCTGGAACTCAGCGTGTCCCTTCTCTGCCCTTTGCTTCTTGAGGTCCCACTCATGAGAACCAGATCCAGACTGGCATATCCCTGTGCGCTGCCCTTCCTATGAACTCTTACCGCCATTTTGGTTCCTGCTTTCCACTTTGATAGAAAATTCCTGGCACACTTGCATTTACAACCTCATCTGGAGAGAAGACACCTGGGTTTAGGGACTTTGATTACCTCCACGGCCTCTAGCACACTGCTGGGCTTAGTGAAATAGAGGCGCTGATCACGTGGGTCACGTGATTCACCAAATCCAGGTGCTGCCCATCCAGCTACGTGTAAACATACAAGTGTCTGTGAGCGGTAAAACTGTCTTAGCACGGGACAGCTGGGACAGGCCAAACCACTCATTGGACCTGTTCACCATGGTGCTTTCTGGTAGAAACAGTGAGCTTTGGCTAGGGGTATAGCTCTGTTCGTCGAGAGTTTGCCTAGCATTGCATAAGGCTCTCGGTGTGGTTCCCCAGGACCATAGGAACTGCAGACGATGGTGTACGCCTGTAATTCCAGCTCCCTGGAGGTAGAAAAAAAGAGGATGAGAAGTTTGAGGTTATCTATCTTGCTATATAAGGTCAGTCTGGGCTATATGAGACCTTGTCTCAAAGATAACCAACCAAATAAGAAACGACATCTGCACTGAAGCGGCTCCGGCCCCAGGTCCCACTGAAGTTCCTTGGAAATCTGTCCGTGGCTTGTTTCTAAATAGCAATGTGTTTAAAGACGTTTCTCTGGCGATGCTCACACTCAGACAAGGCTGAGCACCTGGCTGCACACGCGTCCCCGAATCTCAGATGCTCCTTACGTTTTAGCCCCCTCTCCCCTCTAGTGCAGTTCACCTACCTGGATGTCTAACCAGCGTTTTCCACCTTTTCTCTGTACCGTGGTTTGTTTACCAAGCATTTAGGCAGTACACCATGTGCCAGGCAGAGACAGAGAAAGATGTGGTGTTTGGCCAGCAATAAACTGGGCGGTGAGAGATAATTTAATGGAAATAGTAAAAGCACAAATAAACCTGGCTATCTAAACTCAAGAACTTAATAAGGTCAGGCAGGTTTTTGGATAAAACCTCACTGCCTGGATGCTCATCATTTGCCACTGCAATGCAAAGACCTAATAGTCTAAGAAGGAGGCAGCTTCTCTCCATGCCAATTTACCATCCATGCCATGCCAGGGGACTGATGAACGGAGAGCAAACAGGAAGAAGCAGCTATTTGGGTAGGAGCGGCTCTGTCGAATCCCCCAGCCCTCAAAACCTGGGCTGCTAAAGAGCACGTTATCTGCACTGTGGGTGTGATCAGATTCCAGAGTTCAATGTCTTTCTAGAGATTCCTCTTCTTCCCATTTCGGAGGAGCTTTGGTTCTCCTGTTCTGCCTGATAGTAAGAACTTCCTTGTCTTGCTCCACTGAGGTGTGGAGCACCTGGGAGGAGAGGAGTGGCCTCTGTGTTAGCAGTATCTAAGGCAGTGGTTCTCAACCTTCCTAATGCTGTGACCCTTTGACCCAGTTCCTCATGTGGTGGTGACCCTCAACCATAAAATTATATTGTTGCTACTTTATAGCTACACTACGAATCATAGTGTAAACATGTCTGATATGCAGGACGCCTGATACATGAACTCCAAAGGGGTTGAGACCCACGGGTGGAGAACCGATGATCTGAGGCATAGGGAGGGATGAGAGGGGAGAAGGTAGCCAACTGTCTAACTTTTTTTTTAACACTGTCTAAAGAAGAAGACAGTGTCAGAAGAGCTTATCACGGGCTATCTGCAGTCTAGAGCCTAGTACTCCACCCCTCAAGTGAGAACTCTGGCTTCCTTTCCCATGTGCTGCCACGGATACCCAGGTGCCCTTCTACTTGGCTTCCTCTCCAGGATTGCCCTCATCGCTTACATCCTTTGGGATCTAGAAGATACACTGGTTACCTTTCTCATTGCTATAACAAAAATACCAGAGAAGAGCAACTTAAGGGAGAAAGAGTGTCTTTTGTCTCCCAGTTTGGTCCATTGTGGTGGGAAAGCCTGGCCATATACGTATGGCGTGGTTGACAATTTCGCCTCTGCAGTTGGGAAGTCCAGAGCAATGATCTCTGGTTCTTAGCTCACTTTCTTCTTGTATCCACCCTAAGACCTCAGCCCATGGGATGGTGCCACCCACATTCAGGGTTTTTCCTGATCAGTTAAACCTTTCTAGAAATGTGCTCCTAGATGCATCAAGAGGTATGCTTCCATGTGATTCTAAATTTAGTTCAACTGACAAGATTAATCATTAATCTGGGCATCTTGATTTTGATAAACTGGACACTGCCATCACTAGCTCAATTCTGTCCCTCATGGGCTTATGACTAGTGCAGTATAGGAAGTGGCTTCAGGAGCCATTAGCTCTGGACCTTCATTTGATATCCAAGACCCCATCCTTTTATAGGCTGTCTGGGTGGAGATGCCCTGACACACAGTCATGGAACAGTGAATTCTTTGCTGATGCTCTTTTTAATTGTGTTTATAGAAGCCACGGATCACTGTCTATACCCATGTTCACAGTCTCTTTCCTCTGGCCTCCCTCTGCTGCAAATGTCAGGGAATCAGGTTCCTCTAAACTGTCTCCCAGACCCCTCATCTGGTTGCCAACAAAGCAGGGTGGATAAGAGAGTTCAAGGAAGCCGAAAGGCAGAAGCTCTCCCCATGCAGGGCTGTGGAAATCTTGAAGCACACCAGGTACAAGCCCTTCAACTCCTTGTCATCGGCCTTTGATCCGTGTGGCAGCTAACACGAAAGTAGAATTTGGCCCTCTAACTGTACAGGACAAGACCTGACAAGGAAATCAGTTTCTCTGACAATTTCAAAGGCCCCGACACTTTCGTTCCTTGGCACTTGGCCATGGGGAATGGAGCTGTGGACACACACACCCGCTCCCGGACAGGAGCCATTTTCCCAGGAAGGCCTGACAGCTCAAGTGTGGGCAAGCCCACGAGAAATGACAGGCAAGCTCTTCCCTCCCCCTCACTGAGGACAGGAGGTGCTGGTGCAAGAAGAGTTGATTGGGCCATTGTGGAAGATTTCTACCTGTCTCCTGTCTGGGTTGAAAGACACCAGGAGGGTTGGCTGGGAAGCTGAAGAGGCTGCTTCCAGAGCTCAAGGAGTGAGGGTACTGTAAACAGTCAGACCAAGTTTAACCCGAAGACTCTGGAGGAAGATTGTTCCATATTTACCAGACTGCCTGTAACTTGGAGGTGTTTGTTTGGTTTCCCAAGCTTGCTCTTAAATAAGCAGGCCAAAATAAACCCTATTCTGGTTTGTGAGGCTATGGAAGCTGACTTAACCTGTTTGGGTTTAGTTGCTTTGTGTATGGTTAGCAGCAGGTAACTAGGATGTTGGGCCTTTCTGGACCAGTACCTTAACAGTGACAGTGGGTGACATTGTGACTGCCCTTGATTAAGATGTAAGACCACCTTTTTGGTGTGACAGAAGGATTCCTGTCAACATGAGAAGCTGCAGTAAATGACCCCAGCGTCCTTTTCTGACAGCCACAATCTATGACATTCTCCTTTGAAGATAGGCTCAGAGGATCGTTGAGTGTCAGAGGGTTCAGGAAAGGCAGTGTTAATTACTAACCCAAACAAGGCTGAGTCTGAAGCTGAGTGATATTGGGAGAGAGAATGAGATATATACCTCTCCCTCAGCAAGATCCTAGCTGGAGAGGGAGAGACACTCGGAGGATGCTCACAATTTACACGCGTCCACCAAGATGCTGCACCAGTAGGCACTTGATCAGAATGACCCATGAGCAGCAAGAGGAATAAAAAGTCTGGAGCTGTGGACTGGGAATATGGTCCTTTCGTAGCGCTTATGGGGTCCTGAGCTCCATCCCAGCATCTGGGGAGGAATCAGTGACAGGATCCCGAATTCTCAAAGCCACTGGCACAGTGCATCTGCAGTCAGGCATGTGGTTCAATCCAGAGGCAAGAGTGGTTGCAAGTCAGCTCTTCACGGATGCACACCTGGAAACAAAGATTTGAGTGAAAGAGCCATGTTAGGAAGTATTCTTGCATCCTTACCTGCTGGTTAGGTGACTGAATCAGGACTGAACAGGGGTGGGAGGGGGCATGCTACACTGTGGTCAGAAGTTGCCAGCTAACCCCATGTGTTACTGCTGTCATCTTGTTATGAGTCTTCATCTCCCTGTATCACCACCCCTGGGTGCAGGCTGCCTCTAAGGCCGTGGATGAGTAGCTGTCCTGGATAGCAATTCTAGAAAGTGTTACCACCCGCACACCCAGCAAGTAGCTTCCAAAGGGATGTAGATGGGGTAGAGCCTTTGAAGCTTTGGAGCGGGTGCTTTTGAGCCCAGTTGGATCCTGCACTTATAGCTGGTCTTCATGGGGAAAACTAGCTGGTTTCCCATGCTGCCCATCACATGCCCAGCATCCTTTGTATTCTGTCTCTTAGAAGCCAAGAGCTGCAGTGTCTCAGTATGAATTCATACCAAGGCTATGAAACTCATTATGCTGCCTTCTCTAAAATGATGCAGAGTACTTTACAGATGGTCTGTACATGGAAGCTATGCCGAGTTCAAAATGAAGGCTCATTAATGGTGTGGCTTAGCTCTGATGCCAGGCGTCTCTGCAGAGATCTACCAGAAACCAGATTGCTGTCCTGATGCGGTGGTACCCACTTATGCAGCCCGACGTCACACCTGTCTTGTTGTTTGGGCCAACTTGACACAAGCTAGAGTTAGGTAGAAGAAACCTCAGTTGAGAAAATGCCTCCATCAGATTGGTTGATAGGCAGGCCTGGGGAGCATTGTTTTGATCAGTGATTGATATGGAAGAGCCCGGTCCATTAGAAGTGATGCTATTCCTAGGCAGGTGATCCTGAGATGTATAAAAAAAGCAAACTGAACAGGCCAGGAGGAGCAAGCACTTCTCCATGGCCCTGCTGCAGTTTCTGTCTCTAGATTTTTTGCCTTGTGCTTCTGTCTTGACTTCCTACCATGAAAGTCTACAACTGTAAGTGGAAATAACTTCTTCCCAAGGTTACTTTTGGTCATGGTCTTTATCACAGAAATAGAAAGCAAACTAGGATAACACCTAATGGGAAATCAAGATGGAGCCGTGGTGAAGGTTTTGCCCAAAGTTAAAACATCTGAATGACAAGCTTAAACATGAAGATCTTAGTAGGCTCAGTCCAGGGTCTACTCTGCTGACCCCAAATCTATATAATTGCCATGTTAATTTGGGCATTTTGGATGCTGTTTTGCCTGTCAATCTCTTCTTTTTTTGTTCCTTTCTCATTGTGTGTGTGTGTGTGTGTCTGTCTGTCTGTCTGTCTGTCTGTGTGTTTGTATCTGTGTGTGTGTGTGTGTGTGTGTGTGTGGTGTGTCTGTGTGTGTGTGTGTGTGCCTGTCTGTTTGTCTGTGTGTATCTGTGTGTTTGTATCTGTGTGCCTCTTTGTGTATGGTATGGTGTGTGACTCTGTGTATGTGGTGCTTGTCTGTGTGTATCTGTGTGTTTGTATCTGTGTGCCTCTCTGTGTATGGTGTGTGACTGTGTGTGTGTCTGTGTGTGCCCATGTGTAGGCCTGCGACACTGACATCAGGAATCGCTCTTCTACCTTATTCAGTGAGGCAGGGTCTCTCAGTCAAATGCTGATGTGGCTACCCTTGCTAGCCGGATGGCTCTGGCTTCTGAGGCTGAAATCGTAGGTTAGGCTGCTGTGATTGAGAGACCCTGCCTCACTGAATAAGGTAGAAGAGTGATGAAAGCTGATTCCTGATGTCACTGTCAGGCCTACACATGGGCACGCACGCGCACGCACACACACACACACACACACACACACTACATACACACAGTCACACACTACACACAGACACACACCACCTGGCATTTTACCTGGGTTTCTGGGTGTCCACACCCTGCTTCTCATGCTTGAGTGCCATCTCATTAGCTCTTCAGTGTCCAATGTCCTGTCTGTCCTGTTTATTCTTCTGGGACCTTGGCAACTTAGGGAAGTTTCCTCCACACTGGGGGTAGGAGTTTCTACTTTTTAAGCACAGTAAGTTTGGGGACTCCCAGGAGGTGGGCAAAGAGACAAGAACAAGTGTGTATGTGGGTGCTCACTGGAGCACCTCCAGAACTCCAATTTTATCCATTGGCATTTTTGGAGAAAAAAATCACAAAAATAGGAAGTTTGTGCCATTGTGAAATGGGCAGTTTAGTGCTATTCTGTTTTTTGGGCTTGTTTTGTTGTTTGTTATTGTTTTTGTTTTTTGAGATATAGTCTCATGTAGTCCAGGCTGGCTTTGAACTTGTTATATAGTTAGCTGAGGATGACATTGAACTACTGAGTTACCTGTCTCTCTACCTCAGAAGTGCTGTAATTATAGATGTGGACCACCATGTCTAGCTTCTAACCACTATCTTATAAGTGGGGAAATAGAGGTCTATAGTCCTTACTGTGGTTCAAGTCAGGGATAAGATGAGAGACTGGCAAACACATAAAATTATCATCAGTGTGTTTCCTTCTCTCAATAAGTGCCATAACTTGAACACAGATGATTTGTAGCCAATAGGGAATGGTGCACATATTTGTAATCTCAGCACTGGAGAAGCTGATAAGGGAACATCTTGAGTTAAGGCCAGCTTGCACTACACAGCAAGACCCAGTGTGTGTGTGTGTGTGTGTGTGTGTGTGTGTGTGTGTGTTTTATGTATGTCTAGTCCATGTGGTGAGGTGGATATTTGGCCCCATTTCACTGACTGTGGATTAAAGTGAAGCCCTGCTGGGTGGTAATGTTTTTTTTTTTCTGGTGCACATCTGGAAATGTGGAGCCCACTCTTATCTGCCGGTTCTCTGCACAGTCTTTCTAGACGGACGTTGAACTTACTGCCCAGTGAGTATCTCACAGCAGCTCTCTGTGGCTGATCATTTGGCTCAATTTTCAAATCAAGGACACTTAAAGAAGGCAGCAGCTTCTGCTGTGGTTGCTTACTTACTTCCTCAAGAGTTCAAGTTCAGACACAAGCCTGTTGGACTCTAGATCCTAAACTCTTAGCTACGAGGATACAGTGTGTTGAATGCCCTTTACCCTAAAGTGGGTAAGGTTTGGAACTTTGTTAGACCCACAGATTTGCTTCATTTTATTTGACTTGTGGTGGTAGGAGGGATGTAGTCCCTGCCCGTTACTCTTCTTCTCACACCGAGTGTCATTCTTGGCTGGCATCATAGCTCCAATACAGTATGGACACATCTCAGCAAATAGATGCTCCTTCTAGCCCTGGTAAGTCTAAAAGAAGATGACTCAGTAACTCTCTGTGACCGAGGGCACGCTCCTTCAAAGTACAAGCCAGTTAGCCAGTTCAGTTCCAGATAGGCAAGTTGCAGGCTTAGGAAAAGACCAGTCACAACAGTGTTTGGCATGTAATCTTCTTTAAGAACTTAAGAGCCAGGTTTAGCTTAAGATGCTGAGGCAGGATGTTCAAGATGAGCCTGGGCTTTGCAGGGAATCCAGGTAGGCCTGGGTCATATAGAAAGATCCACTGGATAGTGGTTCCGGGCATACCTTTAGTCCCAGTACTTGGGAGGCAGAGACTGGTAGATTTCTGAATTTGAGGCCAGCCTTGTCTACAGAGTGAGTTTTAGGATAGCCTGGGCCACCCAGAGAAACTCCCATCTCAAAAAACAAAAACAAATAATCAATAAAAGATCCTATCTCCAAAAACAAAGGGCTTGGGATACACCTTAGTGGGAGAGCATATTGGAAGGCCCTGGATTCCATCGACAGCATAATAAAGAACGCCCCACGTCCTGGGACACCCACGTGCGATCCTCACACCACCTTCTGTGCACTACTCTACAGAACACCAAGTTCTTGTCACACAGCTTCATCAACTACGCCAGCATGATGCAGATGACACAGGGCCAGGGAAGGCAGGTGAGCAGAAGAACATGGGGATTAAGATGAAAGGGAAAACTCGGAGATTCGCCTGGAGTTAGCGTCAAAGCAAGAATGTCCAGAGCGTCCTCCGCTTCCAGTGCACAAGTCATTCAACTCTTCTGTGAGTAAAATTCAAGCCACTATATCGTCTTCTATGAGGACAAAGGGGTATTAAAAGGATTAATAATAAAGCAAAGACCAGGGAAAGGCAATTTCTCTCTTTACCTTTTCATTTTCTAAAACTCCAGTCTTTTCCGTTCCATTCCTTGCTCTAGGAAGCATCTTTCTAGGTGTGTTCTTCCAGCTTTTTTTTTCTTTTTTTTTTCTTTTTTCTTTTTTTGGTCTTTCTCAGTATCACTAGTATGAGGCACTTTTCTCTCCATTCTCATTGTGTGCATTTAAGTCTGTGTGTATAATCTCCAAGGGTCTCCTCAAGTAGTCTTCCCCAATCCCTTTGATTGGAGCAGTCTCTCCAGGCTATAAAAGCCTTCAGCCTTCTTTTGCCTTGCCTCTCTCCCCATCAGCTGCCTTCCTGAGTCACCACTGAACTTGATTCCATTTCGCTGCCCACAATCAGTACAGCTGGATTGTTGAAGGAGTCCTTGAAAGGGGAATGCTAATCAGGCCTTGTTAGAGAGCTGCAGCAAACCATGCTGGTGTGTGTGTGTGTGTGTGTGTGTGCGTGCGCGCGCGTTGTCTATTCTCATGCAACAAGGATGCTTGAGCTTCTGAAATTCCCCCATTAGGTTTTCTCCAGTCACCTGACAAGGCTGGGGGACAGAGATACATGTGGTACAACTTCTATAGGATTTCCCTCTTCCATGAACAGTTTGAGATTTTTCCTAAACATGCAGATGGGAGAAGCACACATACACACAATGGCACACTGGCCTGGACAGTCACTGTCTGGGTAAGAAGTGTTTCCTGGGGGGAAAAAGTGAGTGTGGGCAGGCAGGTATGGGGTGATTCATGAGGCAGAAGATCCCCTCAAACTTAAGTAATGCAGGGAGTGGCACCCAAAAGGCTCAACCAGTTCTTTTCTAGGACCCATATTTTATGTAAGATTCCTTTTTGTTTTGTTTGTTTCTTTGTCCATGCATTTGTTTAGTTTTGGTTTCTTGAAACAAGGCCTCGTGTAGCCCAAGTTGGCTTCAGCCTCACTTTGTAACTGAGGATGACCTTGAACAACTCCTGATTCTCCCCATCCACTCCTCGATGCTGGGACTCCAGGTGTGCACCACTGAGCACAGCCTTGTAGAAGGCTTATTGTGTTTATTTTTGTTCTTCACTAGGGAGAAGAGAAAGGCGAGACACAAGGCTACTACTCAATGCTCAGTATGCAGCTGTGGCCAAAATCAAAAGAAGTTGACTGGATTTCTTTGAAGACATTCTCCAACCATAGCTGGGAAACATGGCTTGGGAAGCAGTCAGGCTATGAGCATGCTCATGGAAAACCTAAGAAACAGAAGCAAGGGGCTAGCGAGGTGGTTCTGCAAGAGAAATTACTTGCTTCAGAGGTCTAAATTCAACTGTTCACAACCGCCAGTAGCTCTGGCTCCTGGAAATTTGATGCCCTCTTCTGACATCCAAAGGTATCTGCACACACACACATACACACACACTAAAAATAAAGTAAATTTTTAAAAAAGAAAATGGAAAATTAGCACAGTAGAGAAAGCTTGCTAGAAGAGATATACCCCAGGCCTGGGATCACAAAAGGTCACACTTCTTTCTCCTAACAACCAAAATACATGGGTTCTCATTGGACCTTGACCCCTATCTATAAAAGCGAGTTGAAATGGATTCATCTAAGAAATATCAATTTATAGGACCTCAGATGACAACCTTCATCCTCTACTTTGATATGGCATTTAGACAACAATTCTAAGCAGGACTGATTTCATTTTTGGTTGCTGTCTTCATTAATCCTCAAAGAATTCTCTTCAAGAGTGACGTCTTGTTCATTTATGATAAGACCCAAGGGCTGGTGGTGTAGCTCAGTGACACAGCACTTGCCCAGCTCTGTGAGATCCTGGGTCTTATCCTCAACACTGCAAAACAGATAAATTAATGTTAAAAGTAAGGGACAGCCCAATATCCAAGCAAGTCTTCCCCATCCCAAACTTACTCTTCTACAAAGCCCTAAGCCAGGCCCCTCACTGGTTGTGGGGCGCACAAGAAACAAGCAATTCACGTGAGCCCTACTCTGTCTATCTGACATGGCAAGTGGTGGGGGAAGGGGTGAGGCAGGGGGAGAGGAGATGGGAGTTTTCTAATGATCTTCTTTAGTTAATAGGCACAAGTTGTCAGCTTGATCTGAGAAGGCCTCTTTCCCCGTGTGCCAATTCCACCCCCTCTTTTTTGTAATGGGTTTCGTTCCCACAGCTAATGTACTGCGTAATGAGGCCGGAGGGAAGCAGCATGCGCTGGGGTAACGATACGGAGCCTCCTGGGCCCTGACAAAGGACAGAGTGAGCCTGGTTGGATGAGCTCAATGACAGAGTCCAGGCTCCTTTCAGCCCTGCTGAGTCCAAGCCTCCTGCCAGGGCTTATGCTAAGCACAGTGTCACAGTTAGGCCCTGGTGTAAAACCCCAAGGGGTCTGGTGCAAGATGAGTCTCTGCCAAGGCAAGTTCATTTCTTTTTCCCAGCTCCCACCCAACCTTTTTCCATCGTCCTCTTGGTCCTCAGGTTGTTGGTTCAGAGGCCTTTTTCCTTCAGGATTACACTTCCCTACTGTGTCAAAACATACCCCTGACCATTCTGCCAACATTGACCAGATTTCCGTTGGGAACATGAGAGCACACACTTTGAATGGTCAAATATCCAGTAGTCAGGGTAGTCATAGTAAGAGATCTAATCCTCTCCATCACTTCTGAGTGCCCCCTTCTGCATATCTAGGGGTGCTTTGCTCAGTAGAATGCAAACATCTTCTATGCGCACTTCTACCCGACCGATGCCTCCTGGGCCCCTGTTCCTCACCCCCACCTCCCACTATGTACACTGAGCTGAAATTATTTCATCAGCAATGAAATAGATTGCTGCTGAGGCAGGAGGTTTGAGAGTTCGAGGAATCATAGCGAAACTCTGTCTCAAAGCAAATACGCAAACAAAGCTGAAAGAACTTGAACAAGAAGTAGCTTGCATTGATAGGGAGGACAGTCCCTCGTATAATGCCTATGGTAATTATTTGTTTGTTTATTTATTACTTATATGAAGTGTTGTGTGTGGGATTTGGGTCCTCCACAGTTTACAAACTGTCATTTAGTCCTAACACTTTATGGCAGAGGCCTCTAAAATACAGGAATGTCTTCTGGAACTTTTAGATGAGGAGGCTGGGTTTCTTGGGGTAAGGTTACAAGGTGACACTGTTTGTGCATCTTCGGAAGAGCTCCCCCTATCAGGTCTTTTTCTGTTTTCCCACAGGTCTATAAGAATGGTAGTATAAAGGACAGGAGAAATAACAAAAGACTTCCTTGTTGTTTTCACAAACCTGTTACCTGAGGTAACTGAAAGTTTGAACAAACTAAAATGTCAAATAAATGAAATGGTTGGCCTCTTTATTGAGTAGATAGTAAATGCATACTTATTGGTAATAAATACTTGTTTGGTTTTCCGGCATCCAGACTATGTTACACAGTTATTTCCCGTGGGAAATCTATGAATTGGATATTGTCCCTGTCTTCACAGGTCTGCACAGACAATAATGCTGAGCAATGCTAGTGTTCTTAAGGACAACTAATAAAACAAAACCATTAGTATCTGATGATCCGAGATAGGTTACTGAAGAGGAGTTGGGAGGGAGGACACTCTCCCATTCCTCTGAGGCTGATAATGTGTTCCAATTTGGGCATCTGGCAGTAACAACCATAGACTCTCCAAAGTCACGGGGCTCTGTACAGGTCTTGGTTCTCACACTCTCAGATAAGTCACCAGTTGCCTTGTCTCTGGTACCCCTGTCTACTTCCTTACAGTTGACCTTACCTGGAGAGGTGGCCTTGAGGCTGCTGGAAAATTCCCTGCCTAAGATCCTCATCTCACTGACCATTTATCTGCACCTAGGGAGAAACAGAACATGGCTCTCTAGCTATAGTGGATACCATATTGCAGACCCAGCACGACCTATCTTGTTCCACCTTAAGGACTTCGAACATGCATTTCCCTCTGCCCCACAGTATTCACACGGCCACCACTCCCTCCCCATTCATGCCTCTACTCAAGTGTGCTCTTTTTTTAAAGTGTGTTTTTCATGGGGAGACAGTCCCCTTATCTGAAACAACCACAGCCAATTCTGCTATTCCCTGGCCCTGGCTTATTATCGTTTTTTTATGTCTTATCACCACCTGACAGTGTAGTGTCTATTTCCTTGTCTGTTTATTGCCTCCACCAGAATGCTGCCTACACAGGAGGGAGGACTTTCATCTATCCTGAGCTCTATAGTTGCTAAGAAAGTGACTGGATGTCATAGGCTAACTGTATGTTGTTCCATGATGGATGAATGAATGAATGGCTATGCAGAGTTCTTATTCTTTACCTCACTACTTATTGGACCAAAGAGGGCGTGTACAAATGACCTTTTCTTTTCACTGTTCTTCACTTTATGCACTCTTCCTTGACACGTTGGTCACTCCCTCTGCTTTATTTATGATCATAACAGTTCACATTTTTACCATCATTCATTGGAACAAGATGACCTGGGTAATCAAGTGCCTGTAACAGGAGGACACCTAGCATATGACAATTGCTTGCTTAATATTTGTTCACCCTCTGTCATAACAGCTTAACTCCATTCACCAAGTTCTCCACAGTCACTGTGACAAAGAGATGGATCTTACCAAGTACTCATTGTGCAGTGCCAAGTTGTGGGCTAAGAGTTTCATAGGCAGTGCCTCACTTCCTTTTAAGAGTACCAGGAGGTGGGCATTCTCTTGTGCCATAAGGCACAGTTAGGAATTTGGATCCTAGTGCTGAGTATATTTGACTCCAGACTCGCCTTTTGGCCCGAAAAATGTATTGTTACACTGGTAGAGATACACCTTCCTATCCAATGCTGGGCTAGCCCTGGTCTGTTAAACACACCTGAAAGGAAGAAAGAAAGAAAGAAAGAAAGAAAGAAAGAAAGAAAGAAAGAAAGAAAGAAAGGAAGGAAGGAAGGAAGGAAGGAAGGAAGGAAGGAAGAAAGAAAGAAAGAAAGAAAGAAAGAAAGAAAGAAAGAAAGAAAGAGAAGAGAGAGAGAAAGAAAGGAGGAGGAAGAGAAAGAAGAGGAGGAAGAGGAAGAAGAGGTGGAGGAGGAAAAGGAAGAGGAAGAAGAGGAGGAGCAGGAAGGAGAAGAGGAAGAAGAACAGGAGGAGGAAGAAGAGGAGGAGGAGGAGGAGGAGGAGGAGGAGGAGAAGGAGAAGGAGAAGGAGAAGGAGAAGGAGAAGGAGAAGGAGAAGGAGAAGGAGAAGGAGAAGGAGAAGAAGAAGAAGAAGAAGAAGAAGAAGAAGAAGAAGAAGAAGAAGAAGAACAAGAACAAGAACAAGAAGAAGAACAAGAAGAAGAACAAGAAGAAGAACAAGAAGAAGAACAAGAAGAACAAGAAGAAGAACAAGAAGAAGAACAAGAAGAAGAACAAGAAGAAGAACAAGAAGAAGAACAAGAAGAAGAACAAGAAGAACAAGAAGAACAAGAACAAGAACAAGAACAAGAAGAACAAGAACAAGAAGAAGAACAAGAAGAAGAATAAGAACTAGAACTTGAACTTTCAGGTGATTTGCATTTCTTTATTCTACAACTGTGTCTCTCCAGTGTTGATGGAGCCCCCATGAACTCACTCCCCCACTGTACCGCTTACTAGGACCACCTCCTCCATCCTTTCCACATTCCTCTGAGTAGGACACAGTTCTTTCCATTTTATGCCAAACACCACCCAAAGGCCATGCTCCTCTGATATGCACACCCTCATGAGAAACCAGCACTTGGCGTCATCTTGTTCCTGGTTTCGCCCAGAACTGTTGCCAAGACTTCCCACCTTGCAGGTTGGCAAAGATAACTCCTTTATGCTGGGCCTTGGTTATCAGAAACAACGTGAGCCACTTTCCATTGATAACTCCACGTCAATCAAGCCCATGCAGCCTCTCTAGCAGTTATCTCAGTTAAAGACTCAACCAGTCTCCTGCCTCCAAAGCCTACACTGGCAACCTCTAGCAAAGCGATGCTCTCACTTGGTTAGGAGAGAAGGTGCTGGCATACTAAGCTGTATGCACTAGAAACACTATGGGACCAGAGAACAGACAGGGAGTTATGACCCACTTAAAACATCTGTGAGAGGAAAGCCGAGATTGGCCAGCTGCTTCTTTCCGCTAATGCTTGTAACAGCTGAGGAATCTTAACTTTTCATAGAAAGCTCGACTTGGTGCCCAGTTTCCCAGCCTTTTCTGCATATTGGCATAGTCATCTTCACAGAAAAGCTTTGTGAGAAGAGTCTCCCAATCCTCATGAAGTAAGGACCAGTTTCCAACAGGTCTTCACAGTTCTGCTCAACCTTGAGTTTTGAGCAAAAGACGAAGTGTGCAGCTGCCTGTTTTCTCCTCCTCCAGGTCCAGGGGCATGGTGAGTTTCCCATAATGCCTTGTGAGGAGAGGTAGAGAATGCATCTCAGAGAAGGCCCTCAACTTCTTCATGGTGCCTCTCACTCCTGAAGTGCCATCAGATATCCTTCAAGCAGAGGCTGGGATAACAAACCCACACACAGATTCTCCTGTCTTCACTCACACACGCATGCACATGCACACACACGCATACACTCATCTGCTTTCAAGGCCAAGGTCCTGCTGAGCACTCAGGGACCCACAGGCAAGGGCTCTTACAGTGATTTTGGAGGAGGGCATCATTATGGAAGTAATGGGGCATGCAGCTCTGTCATGGGGTCCAAAACATCTACCATGAGGGTTCTTGGTAGAATGATAAAGCTACAGAGAATCCCGTAAGTGACATGGGAAACTAGAGGCTAGGTATATGTGGTTTCTTAGTGTGATAAAGAGTAAAAACCCAGGCCCTATAAGATAGCTCAACCGGTAAAGGCACTTGCTGCCAAGTCTGAGGACCTGAGTTTGATTCCCACAACCTACTTAAATGTGGCAAGAGAACCAGATCCACAAAGCTGTTCTCCGACTTCCATGTGTGTGCATCCTCAAAGGCCACACACACACACACACACACACACACACACACACACCACCTGTAGGTCTCCAAACACATTCAGCTACACTGTCCTCTTTCCAAGTGTTAAATCTGGCTTGGGCATGGTGGCATATGCTTTTCATTGCATATGAAGTTGAAGACAGAGACAGATGTAGCTCTGTGAGTTTGAGGCCAATGTGATCTACATAGCAATCCCCAGCGTAGCCAAAACCATGCAGTGAGACCTTGTCTCAAAAAGAAAAACTCCACCCAGCTCCATCAAAGGCATCTTTGGGGGGCAATAATGGAAACAGAAACCCAACTGTATTTTGCTACCACTGTCAGAGTCCTCCAGTGCATTGGGCCCTATAAGTTGGACCACATTTACAGAGGAACACCCAATGGAATCTGGCCACCCTCTCCATGAACATTGCTCCTCCACTTTTTACAACATACTCAGGATCCTGGGAAAGCTGTTCTGATTGCCCCCTAGGTGATCTCACCAGAGCACTCAGTGATTAGGCCACTAATTGTTCAGCACTATAATGTAATAAAGTCACCCGTTCATTTTATAGAATGCCTTTTTCTCAATGGTCCAAAGTGCAGTCTAAGTGTGATATTGCCCTGTTAGCTTCTTATACTTGAAGCCAAGGTATTCATATCTAAAATCTTAGCCAAAATGTCTGCCCCTCGTCCTTGACCCATCTTGGCTTGCCTCCCTTGTTTGATTCACTGCAGTCTACTGATACACCCTCGGCTTCTGGACCACTGTGGCCTTCTGCCTTTCTCAATGACGAAGATTTGCAATGGCTAGTGTGTACATCTATATTTGCTGCTGATTGTTGTGTGGCATGACCTTACAGAAGACAAAACATTCTGTGCAGATTATAAAGATGCAAGCAGGCATCTAAGCAATGTAAGGATACCCTCAGAAACCTAAAGGAGCCCCGTCTGGGCACGAGGCCAACCCCAGGAACGAGGTAATGTGTAGGAGCTCATGTTTTTTTCCACAAGCTGGATTCTGGGAGACCATAGTCTAGCAAGATGCCGCCCATGCTTGCTTATCAACAGGCATCATTTTTTTCAACCCATCCACAGCTTCTAAACACCCAAAAGGGGTCTGAATTCCACATGACTGAAGCAGCTGCTGCAGCTGTCACTCAGCATCTGCCACAAAGGACCTGGCTCCATTTCAGGGAGGGTTCCCTGAGGCCAAAGATGATGAGAAGGAGACATCTCAGGGGAATCAGGAGGGCCAGCTGGGGATGGAGGGGAAGGCACAGAGGGGAAATCTAGCAAAGACAAAACAAGGAGTCTTCAAAACGCATGGTGCCTTCATGGGAAGAAAGAGGTTGGTTGGGTGGGGAAGGGAAGCCCTGGAGGAAGGCTCAGCTCATCCTCAGGCAGATCACCAACTCTGGAGAACTTAAGTCCCCAAGGACACCTTCCTGCTACTGTTTTGGCCACCAGAGGGCTCCTGTATTCCAAAAATATTATGGAAAAGAGACAAATGATTCCATATTTTCCACCCTATGCATAAACCTGTAAGATCGGCAGTCTTTGCCTGTGTGGGGGTTCTGATAGTCTGTCTGGACTTGTGATGCTGTGACCCTGGGTGAATATACACAGACGCCATCAACCTCTTTGCTCTGTTTCCCTTTCTAAAGTGGAAAAGCTGCCCTATGTTCTTACAGTCTATATACAATCAGGGGAAGTAGAGGGAGAGGGAGATGTTTCTAGCAAACAAGACAAGAGACCGTAGAGATAAAATCATGTTTCATTAGAGATGACATGCCTGTACCTTAGGTTCACCATTGTCACCGCCCTGGTGACATTCCAGGAGAACAGAACATGACTGTCTGATTAAAGGTTAATGTACCACTTCTGCTCATTTCTAACTCCATGACCTTGGCCTAAGCTCTACACCTCACAAGTTTCTTTTTTTTTTTCTCCTTTCATAAGCGTTTTCAGCTCACAGGTTGAATATGAAACTCGCTAATGTTGAAGGGGGTTGAGTTGGCAAATAGCCAATGCTCACAGTTCTGCCCTTCACTCACATGTGACTTACAAATGACACTGATATGACTGGTAGTACCAACCCAAATACCAAACTGAGCACGCTCAGTCTGGAGACAAGAGGATTAAGGGTGCTGTCAGGTCTGCCTTGAAACATCTGCAGGAAGACAGATTTGAAATCTTCAACCTCACCCTAACAAGTAGAAATGAGTCTCCTGGGGGAAACAGTGGTAAAACGTGATCATTGTGTGAGTGACCGAAGAAGTACAGTCTCCAAAAATGCATGGAGAAATGAATCAGCTCACATCTCCAGTCCAGACAGGAATGGTGAGTGGGGACACTTAAGGGAAGATCTAGCGTGGGTTTCTGCAGTAGATGGACCAGGATGTTCATGAGACAGAATGGGAGGAGGCACAAATAGTATGCCAAGCTCTCCTGGAAAGCAGCTCCTGAGGGGAACTGGAGAAAGTGGGGTGTCTCAGAGATCGAGCGTGGCATCACAGTCTACAGGAACTTGGACATGCATATCCTTGTCCCAAGGTCTTAGCTACAAACAGTGATAATATTATCAGAATTTGTTGACTCTGCACGATGCCTAGCTCAGGGCTTTGCCACACAGTGTTATTCACTGTGTGAGTTGCTTTTTATCTTATGGGCAAGGAACCAGCCAAAATCAAAAGAACTGGAGAAATCCCAGCCCCTATAGGAAGGATGTACACTTCCGTGGAGTCCAAAGAGCAGGCGTGGGTATGTTTGCTCTGGGGGTGTAACTGTAGGCTGTGCCCCTGGTTATGTAAACTGAACTGGGAGCTATCTGTACTATATACATGGGGCTGGGTGTGGGCATAGATAGGCAAGGAGAATGTGGGTGTGCTCAATGTGAATCAAACGTGTCAGTTACCTTACAAATGAAGCAATCTGAACCATGTTGTCCCACATCGCCTTTCTTTGGAGCCTAAGTGTTCTCTCTTTTCTACCTTGCCCATGTCCTTTCTTCAACCCGCACACACTCCTTCACTGTAAGAAATCTTCCCCTGGTGGAACTCATGCCACCACCACCCCCCCCCCCCCAGGACTTTACCTAACCCCAATCAAACATCTTATGCCTGACAAGGGGCAGTTCAGTAAACAGGCTTCAGTTGCATTTAAAGCTACCAGGAAAGGCAAATGGAAACTCTTAAAGACAGTTTTAAATCACCAGGGATGTGGCTGGGCAGGTGGTAGCCAGACACTCTCCAGTTTTTCTGAAGCCAGCAGGAGAGTTGTGTTTGCATTGAGCAAGAAGTATCTGCAGTTTTCCCCAAAGCTCCCCTATAGGTAACTCTGTTAGGGCACTGGCAACACTGATCATAAGAGGTTACACAATAGCCTTTTCCTGGGCTTTGAATGTAAGGCTCTCTGTACTCACCTGCAGGGATGGCTACTCCCATACCCATCATGATGATGCTTAGCAGTCCATGAGCACACTACCCTAACATTTGGACCAGAGTAATCGCATGATGTTCTGCCAGGTTAGTAGGAAACGACTATCATATTTAACTCATAGTGTCACAGATCGCTCTAGGGCTGTGTGGGGCTGTAGCAGACACTGGAAGAGACCAAGTCTTCTGCCTTGTTTACATGACCCTCCTATAGTTTCCTCTCTACCCATCCTTCCTGATTCAGCCTGAAAGATATGCAAAGGCTTCCGACAACTTTTAGGCAAGACTCCAGCAAATGCATTTTATATCATGATCTAGAACACGCACAATCATACAAGCACATGTATTTTGTGAAGCATATGCATGCATGTACTTTGAGGTCTTCTGTTCCGTTCTATGGCCACCTATTCCATCTTTCAGTGTTAATGACTCTCACTCTGAAACCCGAAGTCTGAAAGGCAATGTTCTTCACTGCTGATCTTCCAGCAATTCAAGCTGCTCTCCACTCCCTAGGAACAAGCTCCAACATCTTTATCACAACCAACCATCCCATGCAGCTTCAGTTCGGCCAATCACCTGAGCTGTTGACAGGTCTGGCACCTAACTACTGTGTATGTCGTTCCTCCTAGCCTGCACATGCAACAGAAAACCTCTTTCCTTTCTTGTGGGGCATTGCAGATGTGGTCCCCTCCGAGAGCTGTTTTGTGTGCCTCAGCAGAACCAAACTTCATTATGCTTCCATGGTCTTCAGGGATTCTTTCTTTCTTTTTTTTTAATGTAGCACAAAATGACTGCATGACCCTGCTCATGTGTGAGAGAGAATGAGACAGAGACAGGGAGAGACAAGAGAGAGGGACAGAGAGTGAGTGGGCATGAAAACATGTAGATGAATGCAGAGATCAAAGGTCGACTGATGTTGGGCATCTTCCTCGATTGCTCTCCTCTCTCTCTCTCTCTCTCTCTCTCTCTCTCTCTCTCTCTCTCTCTCTCTCTCTCTCTCTCTCTCTCTCTCTCTCTCTCTCTCTCTCTCTCGGCAAGGAACTGAACTGGAGTTTATTAATTTGGTCAGTCAGAGTGGCCAGCAAGTTCTGGGCATCCTCCTGTCTCAGCTTCCCTAGTGCTGCAATTACAAATGCTAGCTTTTTACCAGGGTGCTGAGGACCCCCTCGGGGTCCAACTGAACCAATTCCCCAGCAGAAGGAATTTTAAAAAAATAACCCTTTCCTTTGTGATTATGGCCCTTTCTTTCCTTCAGCTTGTTCCTTTCCTCCTGCCTCAGTAAATGCCTCACAGAAGCGGGGAGATCTGAAGGGGCGAGAAAGAAATTGTCCGGTCTGGTTTGGCTTCATTTTCTTTTAGATAGTCTCATTACCAAGGTCTACAAGCTTGTCCAAGGTGCAGCACAATCCATTTGACTCAGAGGATGTTGGAAGGAGCTAGCTGAGGTGGAGACATGAAGATGGCGGTGGGGTGGGGAATGGTGGCCAGCTGAGGGGGCCAAGGCAAGGTAAGCTCCAATGTGAAGAAATGAAGGAAACAATACTGATTCCCAGGCCGACATTGAAACCTTGTTACCAAACAAGTGCTCTGTGGCAGTCTCAGCTGGTGGGCAGCAGACACCCAATTTCTATCCATCTGTAGAACGTGATGAACGATTTGTTACCACCATCTACTTAAAAATAATACTGAAGGGCTGGCAAAGATGACTGGGGAGGGGGGTGGTAAAGGCACTGGCTACCAAGTCTGATGATCTGAGTTCCAGTTCCAGAAATCACAGGATGGAAAGAGAAAGTTGTCTTCTGGCTGCCACAAGCAGCATCTCAAACAAACAAACAAACAAACAAACAAACAAACATTGTAACAAACAAAAACTTCAACATAAATAACTGCCTAAAGAGCCCCGGTGTTCTGCAGTTCTAAAGTAATGGTGTATATATTTAATCATGGAGATCAGGACTTGGGAAGGTCAGGGGATGTTAGGAAGGCAATGGGATTAACTCATCTTTACAGCTAGGGAAAGGAGACCAAGGCAGGCCAGTGACCTGCCCATGGTCACAGCCGATGAGCAGCAGAGTACAGAGCTTTTTATGGCAAACCACGCTGGTAACACAGAGAAGCACCCTAAATGCAAGGCTTTAAGGGCTGCACTAAAGCCCCCTAAAGCAGGCAAAGCACTGCCGCCTGCCGTGTCTTCAGAGGGAGGCTTCCCAAGCTAGCAGCCCTGCCCATAACGCTCTGCCACATGCCACATACACTAATGGTCTCTTCGCAGTATTGTGGCCGTTACCAAGTGCCTAAGCTATTAACTCACCAGCAGCAGGTGCCAAATTGCCTCTTCTTCTGCACAAGATGTTCATTTAAAACCAAATTACACGTAAATCCTCAAGTGCCTGCTTATTTCCTTCAGCCTTTAGCCTTTTTTTTTTTTTTTGTGGCCCCCACCCCCTTCACACCCGGCTGCTGGATGTCTCTGAGATGACACGTGGCGTCTCTCCGTAGTTGTGCAGTGAGAAACCGGGCTGTGTGAACCCCAAGCTCGTGGGCTTCCCGAGGGGCACAAATAGAACTGGAAGGATGCTTCGGGACGCTTCCACATCAACTTGACCCTCTTCCGTGGAAACTGAGGCCAAGAATGCAGAAAGGGCTTGCCCAAGCAAGCTGGAAAGACCAAACTAGCATTAAGTCTTTTGCTCTGCCAAAGAGGAATCTAAGCTTAGAGAGGTGGTAAGTGACCACCCCTACGCTGGATCCAAGCCTGGAATTGAGAGGGCCAAGAGGCAGCCCTGGGAAGCAAGCCTTTCTGCTGTCTTATGGCGCTGCGTCCCCTGAGGCCTGGGTGCCCCCTGGCCCTTGTGTGCAATGCTGAAGTCGCTATGGGGCACGCGATGGGGGCGGTGGGGGGAAGAGGGCTAGGGTCCTGACCCTGCAGAAATCAGCTCCTAGGAGGGGCCCCACCTCAGAGTTAAAGGGGCCTCTGGTTGGGGACCCCGGACAGGGTCCGAATGCCTTCCCCCATTCAGTAGGATTATCCCTTTTGAATTGTTGGAGGCGGAAAAAAAAGCTACAGCTAGCGAACCCTGCCTGACAACACCGAAGGAATTTTTCCCAGGGATCAGCCGAAAGCTGACTCACATTTAAAGACTTGCCCAAAGTGGTCATGCCCCTCTGAGCAAATACCACAGGCATGTAAAACCTCGCTCCCCGCGGCCTCCGGCGGCCGTCCATTGGAGCGGCGCGGTGCCTCTTGGGCCACGCTCAGCCAATCGCAGCGCCGCGGCGCCGGGTTGCTAACCGGGCTGCGGGTCGGCGGCAGGCGCGGGCCGGGAGCTGTCACCGCTTGTTTCCTGTCCCGGGGGCGGGCGTGCAGCGGGTGGGAGGCCCAGGCTGTTTGTTTAGGCAGGTAAGGCCTGCGAGGGGAAGCAAAAGATCCAAGGCGGAGCCACCTACCCGGGAGCCCGCCGTAGGGCCTGGGAGAGTGCAGGCTTCAGGCCGGCTGGGGTGCATTCCTGGGCTGCCGCCTTACACTTCCAGGGTCCCCGGCCTGGGCGACCCCTCTGCTATCAGGATGCTTGCAAGTCCCGCTCCCATTAGTCATTCCGTGACATCACCACCAGAACCCCAGCAGAGGGCAAGCTGGCCAGGGTATCACTCCAAAGAAGTGAAAGGGTTCTGGCCTCGCCATTGCCTGATCCACGAATCAGCGTGCCATCTTCAGTTGAGACAAGGCTATTCTCTCCTAGCCTTGGCTGGCCAAGAAAGAAATCACCCTATAGCTCAGGGAGGCCTAGAATTTGTGAGTGATTTTTTTTTCTACCCTAGCCTTTAGAGTGGAAGTGTAGGAAAGATTACAGGCATGAGCCCTTTATGCCCGACACAACTGTAGCTCTTGTCTTCTGTCAACCTAAATACGTTTTTTGTTGTATGGGGTTGTTGTTTTTGAGACAGTGTCTCCTGTGTCCCAGGCTGGCCTTAAATCTACTGAGGATGACCTAACATGACTGATCCACCTCCCTGTTGCTGGGATTGTGGGACTATACAGTTAACACTTGGTTTTATGCAGTGCTGTGGATCAAACCCAGGGTCTCCTGAGGGGCCAAGCAAGCGTGCCACTGAAGACCTAGAGCTCCCAGTCCTGTTTGCTCATCTCTAAAATGAGATATGTAAGCCAGCCCTCTTCCCAGGCCCTGGCTCAAAGCCTGGTTTTTATCTGGAGTATGCAAGGAACGCTGAGGTTCGATTCCAGTTCCTCTGTCCCGATTTCCCACGGAACCCCCCAAGTGCTTTCTTACTTGGCACATGGCATCTAGCCATTGACTCAAAACAGAGGGTCCTCTCTTCCCTTCCAGCCTCCCTTCTGTCCAGCTGTGCAGGACAGTTTCATATCCCCTCTGCTTGCCTCTAGCGTTTGCACCACCTGCCCCATCACTTAGACACACCACGTTTTTTCCCTTGTCTGTTTTCCAGGTCTCTGCAGAAATGGTCCATTCTCTCTATGCCTTAATTTTCTGTAGGTCCCGTTGCTGTCATTTATGTGGTGTCCCAAACCACAATTGTAGTTTCTTCTGTTAGATAGGACAGGAACCATTGTTGGTTTGTTTTGTGCACCTCCTTAGTTCCTAGCATGTGATAATTATTAAATTGAAGTTATTTTTAGAAGGAAAAAAACGTCTCAGAGAAGCAGAGCCTGGTTGTAGAGGTAAAGGGTGCTAGAACCTGGCTCTGCTCCATCGTTTCTGTTAGAAAATTAGATTATTGAATAATGTATCTCAAGGGGAACCACAAATCAATGCTCAAACACAAGCCTGTCTCATGTGGATAAGGTAGCTTTGTTTTTTCCAGATGGGTAAAAGGTCCATTCATTTATTCGTTCTGCAAGTATGATGGGACATCTTACCTGAGCCGAGCATCCCAAAGGTAAACGAGCTTCTACGGAGAGCAAGGCCCTTCTTGAGAGCCTAGAGATCACTCGCCATCCAGAGCCTCCCTTGAAGCAAGTCGTCCATCTGGATAGTTTGTTCTTTTCATGCCCAAACTGAAGTAAGCTTAGCTTGATCTTTGTCTTAGGCTAAAAGATGGATTCCTCAACACACAATGCCGTGTGTGTGTGTGTGTGTGTGTGTGTGTGTGTGTGTGTGTGTGTATGATAAATCATAGCTAGTTTGGGGCCAGCCTGGGTTACATAAGACCATGTTTCAAAAACAAAAACAAACAAACAAAAAAAACCAAGTATATTGCCAATGTTCCTTTAGATTAGCAACAAAGTGTGGGAGGGAATCATAATTACTTCTAAAGAAGGGTGCTCGGGGCAGTAAGTTCTATACATGACATGAGACTTTTTCTGGGTACCAATCTCTTGGCCAGGATCTAGAAGCTAGATGACCCTCAGTACCCATAGACATGCAGACCTGCTCACAAGGCTCCACCATACCACCAGCTGGCTGAGTGGAGCCCGATTAGAAGGGAGTGAGGAGCAGTGGCTCTATCTATCCCCCACCCCCTTGGTCAACTGATGTGCTAGGTAGGGCATGTGCTGTGCACATGAGCTTACAATAGGGAAGAAAATGAGCTGTGATGTTTGGCCTCAGAAGCTTATAGTCCAAGCTAGGCCTGGTGGTACAAACCTATTATTTCAGCATGTGGGAAGCTGAGGCAGGAGGACTCAGTTCAAACCCAGCTGGGGCTACAAAGCAAAACCCTTGATAAGATAAAAGAAAGCTTGTACTCCAGTGTGGGAAAGACTGGTATAACCCATCTTTTCACCAGTCCAACTAAACTCCAACCAACTCTACATCTATAATCACAAACGTGATTATATAATCACAAGGCGTGACCACATCAGTGTATAAAACCAAACCAAAGGCTGGTGAGATAGCTCAGTGGGTAAGAGCACTGACTGTTCTTCCAAAGGTCTTGGGTTCAAATCCCAGCAACCATATGGTGGCTCACAACCACCTGTAATGAGATCTGATGCCCTCTTCTGGTGCGTCTGAAGACAGCTACAGTGTACTTATGTCAAATAAATAAATAAATAAATAAATCTTAAACAACAACAACAAAAACCAGGGGCAGGAGGATCTTGTACAAATAAGGAGCTGAGAAGGCCAGTCTGTCTGTAGAAAAGAGATGGAGAGGAAAGGCCAAAGAGACCCAAGGTCCTGCAGCAGTATGTAGGATGAGTTCTCCATGATGATCCTGAGAGCAATGCTTTCTTAAAATTCATGGTGCCCTGGTTCTAACCCCAGCACCACACACATACACACAAGCCTATGCTGGAGTGTGCTTACACACACACACACACATAGAGGTATGCACACACTCACCACATAAATAAATATGGTATGATTGTATTTTAAAATCGCTCCCTTTGGCACGAGGTGTGAGTGAAGCAGGGTGAGAGTCAGAGCAGAGGTGCAAAGACAGGGTGGGAGGGGAGACCTAATGGGATCCGGAACCATGTGAGGATGGCAGGGAATTCCTCCCTATGGAAGGGCCTTCGAAGCCATTGTCCTCGTTCCCCATCCCCATTTCCCTCCAGGAAAATGTGTATGCTGGATCAGAAAGCCCAGCTCTTACCACCACAGTAGCTCTCTATCCCTTCATGTTATGGTGAACCCCACTACCTCCACGCAATTATTTCATTACTACTTCATAACTACCTTTTGCTACTATAAATGTAAATATCACAATGTAAATATCTAATATGCAGGATATCTGATATGCACCCCTCCTAAAAGGTTCTCAACCTACAGCTTGAGAACTTCTGTTCTACCAGCACCAAAGGAGACCGGTAGGTATTTGGTACGCTCATTTCCCTCCGGTCTGGATTACAGATTACCCATGGGTCTGTGGGGCTGTAAGGCTGACCAATGCAGCAAATTTTCTCACAATCTTTCCCTTCTGGAAAATCTACTGGTTATCTCATGTCGCTACCTGCTTGAGATGCCTGGTGAGGGTGTCTTGGCCTTTGTCTTGGACTAAGTGCTCAGGAAGAGATAACTCCTGGCCTCTCAGGTGCTCACTGTATTTACACTAGGTGTTTGCCACTTGCAGTCTGGACTCTGGGCAATGCAGGTAGAGAGGGTGTGGTGAGCGGGGCATTTTCCATTTTACAGGTTCTTCGCATGTGACCCCATGTCACTGAAACCTTGCCAGGTTCTGCTCACAGGCTATGGGCCAATCTTGTTCTCTCCAGCATATAGTTCAGTCTGAGCCCTAGTCATGCTCCTAAGTCTGTTTCACTTTCAATTTCTGGGGAAACACACACACACACACACACACACACACACGCACACACACACACATGCACACACACACACACGCACACACACACACACAGAGTCATGCACCCACATGCACAGGGCTGTGTCCTTTTGCATCTATGGTCTCTAATAATCACACACACACACACACACACACACACACACACACCACTCAGAGAGAGGGTAGCGGCACCTTAGCTACCTCAAGGCTACAGAGAGAATTAATCTCCTGCTCTCTGAGTTTGAGCTCAGAAGTCATGAGACTTGCAAACTGAAAAGGTATGTGTTCTGCATTTCAGAAAGATGCCCATCTTTTAAGATTCAACACTTTCTTTGAATCCCCTTCTTTTTTGCGGGGGGGGGGGGGGGCAGGGAGGGAGGGTTGAGACAGGGTTTCTCTGTATAGCCCTGGCTGTCCTGGAACTCACTTTGTAGACCAGGCTGGCCTCGAACTCAGAAATCCTCCAGCCTCTGCCTCCCAAGTGCTGGGATTAAAGGCGTGTGCCACCATGCCCGGCTTTTGAACCCCCTTCTACTGACCTCTGGCAACCTCAGTTGGGACCTGGGCCTCAGCAGAAATCATAGTGAGTTCCCTAAGCTGCTTGGGACCAAGTAGCTATACACGTGAGCACACACACACACACAGAGTCATGCACCCACATGCACAGGGCTGTGTCCTTCTGCCTCTATGTTCTCTAATAGTCTCACACACACACACACACACACACACACACACACACACAGAGTCATGCACCCACATGCATAGGGCTGTGTCCTTCTGCCTCTGTGGTCTCTAATAGTCACACACACACACACACACACACACACACACACACACACACACACACACAGAGTCATGCACCCACATGCATAGGGCTGTGTTCTTCTGCCTCTATGGTCTCTAATAGTCACTGGGCCCAAGAGAACCTATAGGGTGCATTTTTCTCCATGAACTGACCATGCCAACATTCTCCCACTCTCTGCCAGCATCGTGTAAAGAAAAGCAGGGTAGTGGATACCCCTTTTCTATGAACAAAAGCACCTGTTGGAAGCTCTGAGATCCAGACTGCTGCTGGCCACTCATCCATACTGCATGCAGCCAAGCGTGGCCAGAAGGAGAGGGCAGGGCACCACAGGGCTGTATCTCTGAGCTATCTACCAGGTCATAAAGCAATTAGCAGAAGGGCTTGGCCCTTCCCACAGTTTCCATTCATACTCCCTTTCTTCTATTCATTCACGAGGCCAAGGAGTTGCGCAAGGGCAGGGATGGGGATCATATCGTATTCCCTTGTGTATTCTCACTGCCTTGCCCTGTGCCTGGCCCCAGACTCTCCAATGAATGGACTCATTCACCCAAGCATTCATTCAACAGGTGCTGGGCCAAGCCCTAGAGGGTGCAGAGAGAGCGGGCCACTACTACTCTTAGCCACATGGGAAGACTCAGTGACTCAGGAGTGATTTATTGAATGTGAACTGTAAGCCAGGACCACACTGGGTGCATCTGAGAAAGGATGAGATGAACAAGGTCCCCAGGTCAAGCACATCACCTGGATCCATTCTTCCAACGGAAGTAGCCACTCACTCCCAAAATGGAGGGGAGTTTTCCCCATTTTGGCCTTTGACTTTGGCCTGGTACCTCTGACCACACTTTAATCTCTCTGGGGTCCAATAACTTACTCCAGGGGTCTGCTTTCTAATCACGAGGCTATAGTGGTTAGGGTGGGGACTTCTCAGTACCAGAGGACTCACAGCAGCACCTCTGGGAGAGGGGATGCAGCTTAACTGAAGAGGCATGTGCTGGTTTTCTAGACTGAACAGGAAGGGAGCCTCATCAGGCCTCTACAGGTGGATGTGGCTTGCATTATGAAGGCCTGGGCTGCTGCTGCTTCACCTTCAGAGGTACCAACAAGCATCCAGGAAGCAAACTCTACGCTCGTCCAGCCTCATAGTGGCCACTGAGCTCTGCATCTCAGGACACTGAGAAGGCAGTCCTCCATCTGCAAGCATAGGATTGCAAGCCCGTGATGCAGCTCTAGGTGCAACGGCACCAGTCCAGCTTGGCTTTGGCACAGCACTGGACTATAGCACCTTCTTTTATACCTCTTGCGCCCAAGCAGAGCCTGCCTCCTGTTTCCTGGCTTTTAACGAAACCCGGGACCTTCTGTTGTCTCTTGCTCCAAGCCTTGACCTCTAGGCACATCCTACCCCGCTGGGTTGCCACTCTGAGATAGTTCCCTCAAGTCCCCCTCCTGTTTCCTGGGCCCATGGCCTCAGGTCAGCGGTCAGCGGTCAGGTCCTCTGGGCCCGTCCTCTCTACACTCCCTTCTTTCTAGTCTTTCAGCCCTGCCAGGCTCCTGCTGTTCTCTCATCTCCAGGCCCCTCACACCGCTTCCTTCCCCCTTTCATCCCTGCCCCCACTGGCTCCCACATCCTGCCCTGGGGCCCTCTGCCTGGCCCCAAGAAGTCTGTCTCCGCTTTGTTCTCCACTTCCAACATTAGCATTCTCAAAACCCACATTTGCATTTTCATGGCTCCTGTCCCAGCTAGACAGGGGTACACTTTGATGCATATATATTTTGGAGAGGAGGCTTTCTCCTGCATAGCGGCTAATTTTCCACTTCCATTCAAGTGTGTTCTTTGGTTCTGGCCTGATTTACTCAGGGCCAAGACTGGCTTTAGCCAGCACCTTTAGGCTATGCTGAGGCCTATAAGATAACAGAGAGACATCTCGCCTCCTGGGAACTCAGGGAAACAGACGTCTCACTTCCCACGCCTCCCCCGTCCTGCTCAGAACTTCAAAGCTTCCTGTGAGCTCCATCTGCAGCCTCCCAGGCCCAAGGGCCTTGGCCTCCAGTATTCCCTAGCACAACTGCAAAGACTGGCAATCAAGGTCCCTAGCCCAGCTGATGCACAAACTCAAGTATGGATCCTAGGATCTGCTTCGAGAGCGCAAGAAGGATAGGACCAAGGCTCACCCGAGAGCCAGTGCCAGCTGTATTTCCCTGCTTACCACCCCTGCCCCCGCCGCCATCCCCGAGAGCCTGAGGGGTTTCCTTTTGCTTTAGAGGCTGAAGGGAAAGTATCCAGGGGTCCGGGAGGCATTCTTGTCTAGGGCTTAGGCTTTGAGGCTGTAAGTGTTTATATGCCTCTGGGCTGCTGAGGTTCAGCCAGAACCGGAGCAGCCAAGTGCCAAGCAACAAAAAACGAACGCCTTGCCAGGTCTCCAGGGGGTTCAGGGCAATTTTTACAGAGGTTTAGGGAATTGTGGTTTGCATGGCACAGCTCCTAGGGTTTCATCCCAACTTCAGAGTGATTTACAATTCCAGTCCATTGAGAAACTCGCAACATTCATTCCCACCTACAGCTGAGTTCTTTCACAAAGTGCCCTCGAAGAGAATGCTATCCAGATGGCAAGGAAGAGATCTGGGTGCATTCTGAACTGGCATGGGGAAACAGAGGCAGGCAACTGGAAACTTCTAGGCTCTGCCTCCAGGCAGGAATGGCTGCGGCTGGCAGAGCTTTTGCGGAGGAGACAAAGGAAGATCTTGACTCCCTTGGATTGGTCAGCATGCAACAGCTTGCTTTCGAATCTTCTATTCTGGGTTGGCACCATGAAGTTATGTTGTAGTCTAGAATAAATAGGAAATCATTCCTGCTTGTTCGTTACTTACTTGTTTAAGATTTTTTTTCCGTCGCTGGAGGCAGGCATTTATTACTTCTGTCTTTCCATTTTACAGATTAGCACGAGGCTCAAGTTAAAGGACCCAAGCGTTACTGAAAATCTAGAGAGTCCTGGCAGAATTGCCTCATACTGCGAGGTAATCAGGATCCCCTCTTGGAGTTCTTGGTATTATTAATAAAGAATTTAATGGCTAGATCTCATGTGCCAACACACCTTTAATCCTACCATCCAGGAAGCAGAGGCAGGTGGATCTCTGAGTTCCAGGTTATCCTAGTCTATACAGCAACTTCCAGGCCAGCCACAGCTACACAGTGAGGGTATGTCTCAAAAGAAAACAATGTCAGAAAGAATTTTAAAAATTCAAAAAGGAAGCTCCAGGACAATTTAAATCAAATTCAAACAAGCAAACAAACAAACAAACTCCACCAGAGTGAGCAAGCTGTGAATCTCGGCAGCTCCCTGGAGGAGGCAAATAGAGAAGAGGACTACAGGAAAGTGATGCTGTTTGAGTTATGCTTGGATAGCAACCAGGAGATGTCAGCCACGTGGAAGACAGGCAGCCACGTGGCAAGGAGCACAGCTTCAGGGAATAAAACCCAAGCTTAGAAGAGAAACAGAAGAAAAGAAAGCATTATATATATATATATATATATATATATATATATATATATATATTTTTTTTTTTTTTTTTTTTTTTTTTTTTTTTTTTTTTACTAATTCAGAAAAGCAGGCAGGCTTAAGACATCTGTGCACGTCTGTGGGTTGTGAGTGTCTACTCCGGTGAGACTCCTTTCCTTCCGGGAAGGAAAATCACATCATCTCATTCAAGAGGTAATTATTCCTCCTATCTCTTTAGCATAGCTTTAGATACAGCAGCCTTCTGGCCAGGTGAGTGACCTGCCCAACTGGATTAACATTTTAATGTTTTGGGTCCCCTTGGGCTGTTGGATCTCCTCCCAGGTCAGAGAAAAATAGCTTTCCCTAAAGGGCCTCTGTGAAACCCTCATCAAGGGCATTGCCACAGGAAGTCACACAACACAGAGAGTACAGCTTTCCCTGTTCCAGATGACAAGGCCAGGGCAGACTCTAATACATGGGGACTGAGAATGTATGAGAGGCTTCACGCCAGCCTTGGGGCTCAAACCTGCTCCACAAAGATCAGTTCTGCTGAAGAGTGGGCAGGAGTCTCTGCAAATAGGCGGAAGCAGCCCTGAAGTACCAAGGAAATCTGGAGTAAGAGGGCAGGGTAGGGGAGAGTAGACAACAGGTTGGATACCAGGATGGGGAAGACTCTAGAGACATCCAATATAATTCACTGAAGAGGTTTTATAAGACAATTATATGATAAGAGAGAACTTTCAGGAAAGACAGTGAGAAGACCTGGGTAAGAGGCCAACGTGACACAGGAGAACCAGGCACTAAGACAATTCAAGTGACAGATTGGACCAGCCCGAGAATGGCAAGGCAGCCAGAGGCCCAAGGCACACTTTGAAGATGGAAATAGAGACCCGGAGCATGATGGGAAGGGGAAACTAAACAAACAGGTTTGAAAACAGTCCATTGGGTCACCCCCAAAGCTCTAGGGCTGGGCCGGGCCTATAGCTCAGTAGATAAAGGGTTTGCTTAGCATGCGTGATGCAGTCTCCAGCACTACAGGGGAACATTTGCCATGGCTCACTCCTGTAATGCCGACACTGAGGAGTCGGAGGCAGGAGGATGGAGAGTTCAAAGTCACCCTCATAATGAGTTGGAGATCAGCCTGAGCCTTAGGAGTCTTTGTCTTAAGAAAGAAAGGAAAGAAAAAAAAACTGCCCAGGACTGAGCTGGGTGAGGTTGGTTAGTGATGGGCAGTTACAGTATTGGGGAGGCAGGAGTAGAAGGATTCGGAGCCCCACCCCAGCCTGGACTGCAGCGTTTGCTCAGCCTGCTCTCTTATAGAACCCAGTACCACCAGCCCAGGGATGGAACCTCCCACAATGGGCCCTCCCCCATCAGTCACCAATTATGAAAATGCCCTACAGCTGGATATTATGGAGGCCATTTGTAAGTTAAGGGTCCTTCCTTTCAGATGACTCTAGTTTGTGTCAAGTTAATGCAACGCTAGTCAAGACAGTGGGACAGGCAAGAAGAGGCATGACTTAGGATATCAAGTTAGATTAGCCCCGGGGCTAGTAGCACCAGACCTGCCTTCTCCTTTTTTTTTTAAAAGATATATATATATATATATATATATATATATATATATATATATATATGTAGTAACTGCTTTCAGATACACCAGAAGCGGGTATCCTATCCCATAACAGATGGTTGTGAGCCACCATGTAGTTGGAATTGAACTCAGGACCTCTGGAAGAACAGAGTGCTCTTAATCACTGAGGCATCTCTCTAGCCCCAGACCTGGGTTTGAACAAAGGCTCCTTGCTTTGGTCAAACTTTCATGCCTGTTTAGAAAGGATACCCACTGCCCCCATCCACCCACACTCCTGGGACATCTAACCAGGTTCCTCCTCATTCACCAGCCACCAGGTGGTGTCTGGTGCCTCACCTCTTTCCAACAGGAATTCTGTAGGTTTAGCCTAGTGAGAATCCCTCTGACACCTCTTGCTTTCTTTGAGCAATCCTGGCCCCACAGCCAGTCCCTTGCTTATAAATTCCCACTTGCCCACGTGGTGTTTGAACCTGATTGCCAGTCCCTTTCACACTGCAGAAACTCCATCACCTCGGGCCCTATGCTTAGTCTGTGGTCCTGAATGTAATGTGCTTACTACCTATTTGAGTTAAGGAATGTCAGTGGACCACTCTTGCTCTGGACACAGCTCCCCTCCTGTGACATGCCTATCAGGGGTAGTGGGGCTTCTGCTGTCACTCAGCCAATCCCTGAGCTCCTTTGTAGGATGGTGACAAGTGATTTCATTTGACTGCAGTGAGTGAACAGCAGAGCCTTTGGGGGGAGGGAGGCTCAATAGGCAGAAGTCCTCTGTCTTAATCATCATGGGTGTTTGCCATTTCCCCCAAATTCAGGGACTTCTGGAGATCGTAGGCTAAAGATTGGCAACAATCGTTTACTCGACCATCCTCCCAACCATTGGAACATCCTAGTCACACTGTTTCCTTGCTGCTGAGAAAAGAGAGTGTCCTACTGCTGACCTTTGGGTGACCTTTATGCTTTGCTGGGTGTTTTATCACTGTTAACAATTCCCTATTGAGTCAGGAGCAGGGACCCCAGGAAGCTATAAATACCTGTCCTTTGCTTTCCTCTGGGGCTGCATTATCTTCTGCGCAGACTGAAAACCTATAACTTCCCTAATGGGCAAGACGTGGTTGGCTCCAGGGCCAGGTTTGGCCTGAGAGAGTGGGGGATGTGGGGTTATCAACTGGATTCCCTCAGACAGTGTAGAGGGTAGGGCTTGCTCTCTTCCAAAGAGTCTCTAACCCTGGCAGCGAGGGATGCATGGAGACCATGGAGAAGCAAGGTTAGGCACAGCTACATAGGCACCTACCCTGGGAAGGCAAAGGCTGAGTCTATCAGATCAGATCTCAGCGTGGCCTTGGCTGTACCTCGCACCTGCGCCTGAGGTGCCCTTTTCTCATCTGTGCAATAGTACGGCCCCGTCCATGGCACTAACCTTCAGGACTCACTTCCATCCATCCTTAGATCTTGGGCTGTACTCGCCTGTACTGACTCAAGTCCCCTTTGCTTTGAGAGGCATCTGCTAACATGTCCATGGATGGCTTCCTTTCATCTATGCCTCTGTTTGTTTAGGTGGGGTGAGATGTGAAGGGCATAGGCCTGTTTGAAAGTCCAGCCTCCCTCTTGGCTGTACCAGGCTTTGATAGTGCCACAGGCTGAGATAGCTGCTAAACTATCAGCCTGGCCTCACCCTGAGCCCGCGGCTACACTTTCATCTCTCTTTCTGGCCAAGGACAGGGACATGGAGGCCAGCACCCAGGCTGGCTAATGAGTAATTTGGGTCTTCTGTCAAGCACTGAGTTGACCTACCCAAGTGTCATCCATTTTGATGCCTGGGACAATATCTGGGACAAGGGCAAGGGGGTTTCCTATCCTGTCTCTACTGCCATGGAGATTAGGGCTGTGCACTATAGGCCACCTTCATTTCAGTGCCCCGGTGTTGTTTCCTTCTCCCGGTACTGGCTTGGATCTGAGTTCAGAGGGAACTCACTTAGATTTCCAGTTTCTTGTGTTCCAGAATGAAGAATTGGACCAAGGACACAGAGAGGCTCAAAGTACCTGGGCAGCTAGACCACAGATCCCTTAATCAGTCATATAACTCAAAACTTCTCTAACATTTGGAAGTTGATATTTGAGGATCATGTGGCTTTTTAAATGTGTGTGCTTTTGTGTTACATGTAGCCTGTGATTGAAGGGGTTTCCTCCTCTGTCTTGGCTTCAGTATATTAATCTTTCATTTAAAAAAAACAAACAACGGGCTGGTGAGATGGCTCAGTGGTTAAGAGCACTGACTGCTCTTCTGAAGGTCCAGAGTTCAAATCCCAGCAACCATATGGTGGCTCACAACCATCCATAACAAGATCTGATGCCCTCTTCTGGAGTGTCTGAAGACAGCTACAGTGTGCTTATATATAATAAACAAATAAAATCTTTTAAAAACAAACAAACAACAACAAAACAGGATTTCATTGTGTAGCCCTGGTTGGACTGGAGCTCACTATGTAGACCAGGCTGGTCTCAAAGTCATAGCCTCCTAAGTGCTAAAAAATGTGCCACCAGACCCAGCCCATATTATCAATCTTGAAGGTTCTGGCACCTTGCTCTCTACTCTGTTCTCCCACCTTACACCGCCATCTTGGTTCCAAAAAGGAGAAGGATGGAGCCTGCATCCTTCCCGAGTGGCCATCAAGCAAGCTTTCTAGGGTTGCCTTCCTCTCCCACCTCTGTGGGTTTGTGTACCTTCCTGCAGCAGCAATGGACAGGGTGTTTGGAAGGCCAAGAGCTCAGCTCCATGAACGGTGACATCGACTTGATCTTACTGGGGTAGATGACGTCATTACTGTCTCTGCAATGGCCTTGACTCAGTGTCCTGGCTGACGGGGGGAGGGGGGGAACTGGTGTTCCCAGAGAGCAAACTTCCCATACTGTAGCCTTCGCCTTCCCCTCCCAGGCCTACCCATCTCCTCACCCTTGGTCACAGGGCTGCTTTGTATGAAAATCTCCTTTCCTGTGGGCCTGCCACTTATTCACTGCTGTGGGGCCTTGGTACACAGTGATTCCTGCACTGCCCCGTAAGGTTCTGGGTAAAGTGCAGCAAGATAGGAGACATAAAGTGTTAGACACTAAGGAGATGGGAAGGCTATGTGTGGGTCACCTCCAGCCCCACCATTAACTCTGTGATCTCCACTCAAGTGTAGGCGGTAACGTGAGATACTTAGAGCATGTTTTCCAGATTCATGAATAAAATACATGGCCAATGACAGCAAATATGCGTAGGCATCAGTCCCCTGAGACCAAGTCAGTTGCAATAATTGTGAAATTTCACATCACTGGGAGGAGTCAAGAGGACATGTGCAAGCCGTATCCGAAAAAGAGTGCATTTGGGCTTAAAATTGTGTGGTTCCCTTCTTGTATTCTGTGGTCCTGTTTGGTCTATCAGGAGACTGATCTAAATATGAGCAATGGTGGGGTGAGAGTGTAGTTCATCGCTTGCCTGGCATGTGTGAGTCCTGGACGTCATCCCAAACACTGGAAAGAAAGAGGGACACACAGAAAGAAAGAAAGAAAGAAAGAAAGAAAGAAAGAAAGAAAGAAAGAAAGAAAGAAAGGAAGGAAGGAAGGAAGGAAGGAAGGAAGGAAGGAAGGAAGGAAGAAAGGAAGAAAGAAAGAAAGAAAGAAAGAAAGAAAGAAAGAAAGAAAGAAAGAAAGAAAGAAAGAAAGAAAGAGGAGGCGGAAGGAAGGAAGGAAGGAAGGAAGGAAGGAAGGAAGGAAGGAAGGAAGGAAGGAAGGAAGGGACAAAAAAAGCCAGGGCCCCTGAAAAAATTGAAGTTAGGTGTTTGATTTTTTTTTCCTGTATAATGGAGAGATAAATGAATACTTGCGGGAAGGATAACAGCTACGGGAACATGGCTCATTTGAGCTTTTGGGGGCTCAGGTCCTCCTGGGTGGTCTCTGCCTGTCTTTTACCTTCTTTGCCTCTGTCCCTTGCCCTCCCCACCATCTGAGCTCATGGCAGCGAGATCCCTTCTCTGTGTCTCCTTGAAGAGTGCCAGGAGGCAGATAGAGCTGGGGACCCGAGCCTTCTGGCACCCTCCGATGCCAAGTGCACACAGGCTGAAATCACACATCTTCTGGGGGCCTTAACAGCCTTCCTGGGAGAGAGGAAACAGGCAAAGAATGGAGGAGAGAAAATGAACTGGATAAGTCACCTCAGGGCAGCAAAGGCCAAGAAAGCACCTTGATCTGCCCTCTATTATGTGCCACAACTTCAGTATAGTCCCGTGTCCAGGGCAGTGACCTCCCTCTGTTGCTGCACGGCTAGGCTGTCTCCTAGGGGCAAGGCCTGAGGACACAGGGAAATAGCAGTCAAGCTGGCCTACCTCCCCATCCCTTAAGGCTAACCACACTCACACAGAAGGTCTGACAGTCTCCTTGAGAAAGTGGGTGGTAGGACACGTGCTACTCCAGCCTAAGGGGGTGTTACTTCTCAGTTAAGAGCTGCAACTGTGAGGGTCCTCCAAGGGATCCTGGAAGGACTCTGCAGCTCAGAATACCTACTTGGTAAAGACAGTACCTCAAAAGCCAGCCTGTCTTCATCTTCCTCCTTCTCCTTTTCCTCCAGAAAGCCTTCTGGGATTGCATCTTTGTGGTCCCATTTCCCACCTCTTACTGGTCCCCTAAGGCGTCTAAAGAAAATGACCTTGATCTCAGTTGCCACAGTCCATTGAGGATCTAGCATTGTTACTACTGCAGCAGACGCCCATAAAACTCAAAGAAGAAATGAATGAGCCCACTCTGACCACATGTGCTGGCTCTTTCACCTCTTTAAGTTCAGAACTGGCAATTCTTCCCCTGTGTGTCTCCTGATGTCACAAGAACACCCGATTTAGAAGTTGATGAGCTTCAAGTACCTATTTTGCCGATAGGGACACAGCTGCTAAGGAGGCTGTTCTCACTCACGTGTATGGGCACATGTGTGTATGTGTACACACACACACACAGTCTTGGGTGCGGTAAGGGTGCAGTGCCCTTAGGGAAGGAAGCGACCTGAAGACGTTCAGTGGAGCAGGATTCACGTGGATGCTCATGCCTGCTCAGGTTTTGGACTCATGTCTTATCTTGTTCACAAGGTCACCCTATCTGAAGGGACTTTGCCCCAGGAACTCTGAAACACGACAGCACCCAAGGATCCTCCTGTCCTCTGTGGGGTGTCTGTGAAGAACTGAACCCCATTATACACCTGCCTATATACATTAAGTACCTGAGGGCTCATCGTACCTAACTGAGTGTGAACTTGGGTCAGTAGCTGCTGCACCTTCTTGTCAATACAGACACAAGGCTTTTTTTTGACATGGGTTTGTTGAAGCTGCTGTTTATAGGCCACGGATATGAGAGGCCAACTGTACTAGCTTGGGTGGAATTGCTTTTCATAACTGTATTCTGGGCTTCAGAGAGTGCAACTCTCTAACAAGGCAATCTAAACTGGGAATGGTGGCTCATACCTGCAATCCTGGCACTGCCTCAAGAAACAAAACCAAGGCAAGAGCCCTAGTAAGAGGGCTGAGATCATAGGTTCTCCAACTAGGTGTAGTTCTGCGTCTGCCTTAGGTAAAACTAAAGAGCTATGCAAATTTAAACGAATTACTAAACCTCTGTATGCATATAAGAAGAGACACTAATATGGATTACATTAAAGAAACAAGATTGGTAAAGGACTTCAAAAAGCCTGGGCATGTAGCTCAATAGTAGAAAGAGAGAGAGAAAAGCCCTGTCTCAAAAAAAGAAAGAGAGAAAGAAAGAAAGAGAGAAAGAAAGAAAGAAAGGAAGGAATGAGGGAAGGAAGGAAGAAAGAAAGGAAGAAATGAAGAAAGGAAAGAAGGAGAGGGTAGAAAGAGAGGGAAGGAGAAAGGAAGGAAGGTTGATTTAACAGGAAGAAAGAACAAAGGGAAGGGGGTCTGGGACAACAGTTCGGTGGGCAAGTGCTTGCCACCTAAGCATGAAGACCTGAGTTCGGAGCCTCCCAGTGTCGGTCCTTTGAACCAAACCTAGCCCCTCCCTAACAGGGTTCTGTTAGTGTCGTCTTTAGCCACGGAATACTTTTTCCATGTAATAACATGGAACTTCCCGAGGAGCTCTCTTGGGACCACATCTATATCTGGGGAAATACTAATTTTATCACACGTGGTCAGTTTTTCCTTGACACCAGGCTGGATACCCAGGCTTGTCCGGAAGTCACAATCTTGCATCAGCTGAGTGCTGGCGTTAGAGGCATGTTATCATAATGCCTGTCTTATGCTCAGTTATTGATAAAGACACTGAAATGCAAGGTGGAGAAAGGACGTGTTTGAGGCCTCTCAGTGAGTTAGTGAGACTGGCTGAGGATGTCCTGTCACATTGTGTAGACTCAGTAGGGAGAGGGATCAATGGGGTGGGGGAGGGGGAGAGTAGGGTGGGGCATGTATTTGACCCATGGTGAAGATTTCAAAAATACTGGCTTGGCATTTTCCACATCAGCAAAAATGTATCTTTAAGGACAATTGGGTGACAACAGCAGGGAAAGCTGCACTGAGTCCTGGAAGGATTTCTGAAAGAAGTAAGTGTGGGGACAGATTCAGAGAAATTGGTTTGTTTGGGAAGAGGAAAAAAAGAATGTGGAAGGGGTTGACATGAGTGGGGGCCACGAGAAGAAAAGTCGAATGTAAAAACCCTTACGTCATTCCTTCAGGATGACCTTGATTCTTGTCCTGACGTCAGAACAGGCTCTACGCTTGACTCTCCCCGCACCTGTAGTTCTCGCCTCCAGATATACTAGTGAATGTCATCAACTAACCGTGGCCCATCCTGGCACCCCTGTTCTAAGATGAAGCATCCATTCAGAGATGCTAGAAGAACAGTAAGAGTAAGGAGCCGCCCATGTTTAAGTCCAGATCTGTGATTTGGGGTCTTTGGTTTGTCTCTCTGGGTTCTGGGTGTTAGGTTTCTCAGTTGACAAGGAGAAAAATTACTGCCAAAAATTGTTTCTGAAGACAGCAACAGTATAATTACACACACACACACACACACACACACACACACACACACACACAAACAAATCTCAAAGACTTGCAGGAACAAAATTTCTAGGGACACATAGTTTATAATTGTTTTAAAATGGCACTCTATTCATTTGTATGTGCAAGTGAGGGAATGTGTGTGTGTGTGAAAGAGGGGGGTGGTGGGGAGTATGTGTATGTGAATGTTGAGTATATTTGTGTGTGTGTGAGTGTGTGTATGTGTATATGAGTAGTGTGTGTGTTTGGTGTGTGTGTGAGTGTGGGTTGTGTGTGTGAGTGTGGGGTGTGTGCATGTGTATATGAGTAGTGTGTGTGTGTGTGTGTGTGTGTGTTTGGTGTGTGTGTGTGTGTTTGGTGTGTGTGTGTGTGTGAGTGTGGGGTGTGTGCATGTGTATATGAGTAGTGTGTGTGTGTGTGTTTGGTGTGTGTGTGTGTGAGTGTGGGGTGTGTGCATGTGTATATGAGTAGTGTGTGTGTGTCCGTGATATGTATGATGTGTATGTGGAAGTCAGAGGGCAACTTACAGGAGTTTGTTCTCTCAGTCACCATGTGGGTGACTGAACTTAAGTGTGTCAGTTCTGGGAGCGAGCGAGCATCTGTTGTTAGCATGTTTTCTGAGGCTAGCCCGAGCCAGCCTCATACTCACAAGGTAGTGGAGGATGACCCTGAGCTGGGGCTCCTCCCATTTGCTCCTCCCACGTGCTGTGCTGGGATTACGGGTGACTACCACTGAGTGCCCAGTTTTTGGAGGGTTATGAATTAAACCCCATGGCTTTATGCATGCCAGGAAAGCTCTCTTCCCAGAAGAGCTACAGCCCCAGCTCACAGGGAATCCTCCTGACAGTCCTGAGTTTCAGCTCTATGGAGGCCTGAAGACACAGTAGCTTCGACACATCCAGATCCACATCATCTTTGTGCCTGCCACTGGGGACACTCCAAGGAATGAGTCACTTCAGGCAGCCAAGTGGGAGCAGTGCCTTCTGTTGAAAGGCGTAGGGAGGGAGCAAGTGTGCTCCTCCAGCATCTCTTGTATTACACCCAGGCTGAGTTATAAGCTGTCACCTGTGAGGCTGCCCACCCCTGAAGGATGGAGGGTGAAGTCTCAACCTTCTTTCCCCACACCTTTGACTGTGTGTGGTCCTTGTGAGAATCTGAAGTTTTGGATTATGGTTCCTACCATAGCTTTACTGTGTGACCTTGGACTCCTGAATGCTCTTGGGTTTTACTTTCTGATTTGTAAACAGAAAGCCCGTTAAAGGCCTTGGCCCTTTAAACCCAGTTAAAACCAGATATATAGGGTTACTGTCTTAGCTTTTCCAAGGGCAAATGCCTCAGACTGTCAGGATAACTGCTCCAGACTTTCCCTCCATTTTTAAACCAGCATTCGATAGGAGACAGCTGTTTGCTTCCTTTCAAAGAGAAAGGAGAATCTGAATGACTCCACACAGTCTGAAATAATGAATCAACATCACACTGAACAAACAGAACAAAGAATGTGCGCTATGCAGGGCAAGCTGGGGCAGAGGCCTGGCACAACGGACCAGATCAATCAGGCCAACAGGACCCGATCTGGGCGGGAGTTATCTGGAAACCTGCCTCAGCTGTTCACTTCATGTGCACTGCTTCTCAATGAACCATTGTTACAAACATCTCTGTGGAAAAAAAAAAGTCCGGCCTGTCACTTCGATGGGGAATTTTGACATTCCACAGACTCGGAAGTGTAGAAAGAATTGCATTTTTTTTTACATGCATGAAGTCCACCAGATTAAATGAGCTGCAGGAAGACAATACCTTTCTCTAAGAAAAGTGAAGCTCGCTTATGAAGCCAACTTTGTCCTAAATCTCTGTCTGGTGCCAGCTCCTTCCCTGTACATCTTTGATGCTTCTACAGGGTTGGGCTGCTCAGCCACCTACTTATGTATTAGCAAGACAACAGGGAGGTCCAGGGAGTCTTTTCAAAATCCCTGGGGCTTGTGTTAGAAAGAGGAAGGCTGGGGTAGAAGGCCACTCTTCAGAATTTAGATATCCAAAGGGGAACAAAGGTACTCCCATCCCTGTTTTGTACGGAGGCATCCTAAGATGTGGAGCATTCCTGTTAAAGTTTAACCACAAGAAGAGCAGAGCCCAGGCAATCTAACAGGACCACTAATGGCCCCACTATACCCCACTTCCTAAGAGCAGGAGAGGTACTCTCCATGAGCTACAGCAGTTGTTTGCTCTCCCTGACAAGGCCCCGACTGACCGACTGACCGACTGGGTCCAGGAGCCAAGTGTTCCAAGAACACTTACTTTTCAACACTGGTTTTGCCTCTCCGGGAATAAGTGCCCAGAATCTTAGTCCAGCTGGAATAACATCTCCATAGCAAGTTGGAGGCACCTCTTTCTTGCTGGTCCCTGCCTGAGGTTTTATGGGCACTCAGTCTGCAGAGTGAATTCTGCCTCCTCCATACAGACCTGATAGCCACGTCTCTTCACCAGGCTACTTCTCCTGTGAGGCTGTGGGGCATGCGGAGGATGGGGATACAAAAGACAGATTTCCCTGCATGTAAGTGAGGAAGGAAGCCTGCTGACAAAGGCTTCTTGCAGGAGAGGCAAGAGGAGGAAGAACTGTCAATATCTGGCACGAAGAGGATACCCATCAAATGTTTCCTTGTTCCAAGCTGTTGTTCGGTAGAGAAAGAGAGACTCCATACCACCTATGGGTGGCTGTGGACCAGGTCAGGAGACCACATTGCAGACTGACAGTGGCATTTCCATTAGTGAGAAGCATAAGACAAAGATGGGGAAAGGAGTGAAGATTTCAATGTCTAAAGATGGTATTGTTGTAAAGAGGAGGAAGAGGAAGAAAGGGGGAGTAGAGGGAGGAGGAGGAAGAGGAGGAGAAGGCTGGAGTAGGATTCAGTGATGAAGCCCTCTCCAACAAAGCTTAAGGCACTGGGTTCAGGCCCAGGGTGAGAAAGAAGATAGAACATGGGATGCTGAGAACTTAGAAATAGCAGACACAAGTAATACAAAGCCGTGATCAGGTGGGCTGCCCACGTGAATGGAGAATCACCTGCAGCAGCCTGGAGTTGCATGTATTATAGTGTACCAACTGGTTTTGTGTGTCAACTTGACACAAGCTGGAGTTATCACAGAGAAAGGAGCTTCCATTGAGGAAATGCTTCCATGAGATCCAGCTGTAAGGCATTTTCTCAATTAGTGATCAAGGGTGGGAGGGCCCATTGTGGGTGGTGCCATCCCTGGGCTGGTAGTCCTGGGTTCTATAAGAAAGCAAGCTGAGCAAGGCAGAGGAAACAAGCCAGTAAGAAACATCCCTCCATGGCCTCTGCATCAGCTCCTGCTTCCTGACCTGCTTGAGTTCCAGTCCTGACTTCTTTTGGTGATGAACAGCAATGTACAAAGTGTAAGCTGAATAAACCCTTTCCTCCCCAATTTGCTTCTTGGTCATGATGTTTTGTGCAGGAAGAGAAACCCTGACTATGTACATCATGAATGAAAGTCGGGTTAGCTAATCTCAGTAAGGAGTGGGTGTCTCTGTAGGGGAATTCTCAGGTTGCACTATTCTGAGATGAGGAAGCTGTGGTCAGCACTTTCTGTACATGCTCATTTTAGCTAAAGGTCATCATTTGTCAACATCTGTACTCGGACCAAAGTCCGGCCTTGCCCTCCCAATGATCTGAGACGTTGGCATTCTTGAATGTCTGTGCTGATGTCAATAATTCACATTCACTCATGACTTCATCGGTTCCTCACCAGAGACTAGGGGATGAAGGAGGAGGAAGAGGAGAGGAAAGGGGATCGGGGAAAGTAGAGAGGAGAAGGAGACTTTGGGAATCTTGTGTTGCACTAAAGAAATTTAGAAGCTAGGCTGTTCTTCAAGGTAAATGCTCTGACCCCAGGCTTTTCCATAAAGAACAGCAGGCCTTGTAAGTCCACGTTGGGGTTGAATTGCCTCTGGTACCCATTTGGAAGGGTCCACGACACTGTGAGGAGCACTTAGACATTATTGGAAGTTACAGCCCATCATAGTAGCCTGGTAGTACAACCTCACCTAGGGAGAAGAATCAAGGATCCCCTTATCTGAATATAGATTGTTGTTCCATGCACCAAAGACAGGAAAAACAGTTGCCAAGGACAAATGTCTGTAGGGCCCGATGTCCTTATGTTGGTTGTTTTGGTTTCTTTGGTCTCTTTTGGGGAGGGTGATAAGCAAAGACTTTACATCTTTAGCCCCTCAAGAAAGATACTCTATCTTTCCCTTGTGGACACACTTAGTATCAAATAGCACCCACAGCACTCTGCTTTCCAGTCTGAGGAAACACTGCAGCCAGGACAATACCATCAAATGGTTGTACCAAGTTTCGTAAGTAGAGCCACCATCTCTCGGTGAGATGATCAGAGAGAGTCTGGCACCCTGAGAGGGGAGGCTGGGAAGCTGCCAGTTCAGCTCCCTTTCCTGGGGCTCCTGCTGTGGGAGGCAACACAAGAGTTGGAGGGCCTGGGCCAGATTCGGGAAGATAAGGGTTACGTCTGCACGCAGCCACAGGTCTAGGCAGGGAATCATTGGCCTATGGACTCGGGGAGACCCCAGAATTGGTGCAGCTGCCGTACTTTACCTTCTCTGATCCCAAGTTCCCTGCCAGGTATCAGGAATTGCCACGCTGCGTGGGTGGGGTGGTTGGTGGAGCTGGCAATGGTGTACTTGGTGGAAGGGGAGGGTGATAACCTGCCAGGCAAGATGGCACGAGGGAGGCCTGCTGCAGGCCCTGTGTCACAGCTGGAATGAACGCACCGAAATCCAATGCCTCAGGTAACACATTCCTTAAGGACGGCTTCCGGAGGCTGATTTCACCAGGATGCTCTCGAATCTTTCTGGTACCAGAGTCAGAGTAATAACAAAACTAAGTAAGCACCCTCAGAGGATGGCGGGTTTGACCCACTGTTGGTCTTGGGAAAGTCACCTGACTCTGTGATACCTAAGTCCCCTAGAAGCTTCTGGTCTCCTAGGGCAGCTATGGAACTCAGGGTTGACACAGAGATCTGTGGGCCTATTGATGAAGTAGGTCCTTTCCCGCTTCCTTGTGAGTATAATGCATAAAAGTTGGAGCCAGAACAGCATCGTCATAGATGTAGGAAATATGTTTTGAGACTCTCGGTTCGTATTGGAGGACTTTGGTGCTTTCTTACCCTCTCCTTCAGACTTTTCCTGAGATGAAGAAATCAATTTTTTATCTTGTTTGTGGCAACACTTCAGTGTTTCTACCACTTGCATCAATGCAGAAGCTAGTAGCTAGAAAACAGTTTCTGGCATGTTGGGAAGGCATGGCCAGGCCTGGAGGTATGCTGGAGTGGAATGTGTTGTCATTCCTGCAGAAGAAAAGATCATGAATCCTCCAAGGGATCTCACCTGTGGCCGAAAGACAGGCATCATGCGTGGTAGGCAGTTGCTCTACCACCAAGGTGTGGTCAGGCCCAGGATTCTAGAACCTTAAGATCTCAAAAAAAAAAAAAAAGGGGGTCTTTGATTTTACTAATTGAAAGACTACTCTTAGAATTTATATTGCTGTGAAGAGACGTCATGACCATGGCAACTCTTACATTAAATTGGGGCTACTTATAGTTGAGATGTTTGGTCCATTCTGATCAGAGTAGGATCGTGGTGCTAGAGAGGCAGCTGAAAGTTCTATATGAAGATCTGCAGACAGCAGGAAGAGAGAGTGACACTGGGCCTGGCTTGAGCATTTAAAACCTCAAAGCCTACCCCCCCAGTGACACACTTCCTCCAACAAGGTCACACCTACTCCAATAAGGCTAAGCCTACTCCAACAAAAGACCACACCTTCTAACAGTGTCACTCCCAGTGCTCTTATGGGGGCTGTTTTCATTCAAACGACCACGATAAGGGTCTGAAGGGATGGCCCAGTGGGAAGTACTACTCACTGTGCAGACATGAGGACCTGATTTCAAATTGCCAACACTCATGGGTTGGCTTGGACACCTCTAACCCTAACACTGTCCAGAAGCAGATTCTGTCCCCAGATAACTTATCAATAGAGATGGAGATTTTAGCTGACAGAAATTTTGGCCAGGTGTCATGGGTTCACTGAGACATGAAGATTGCTTGGACTCACTGGCTATCAGTCTAGCCAAAACAGTGAGCTCTAGAGTCAGTGAGAGACCCTGTCTCAAGGGACTAGTGTGAGGAAATATAGAACAGGACACCCCTCTTGCCTCTGTGCGAGGTTCACAGCACAGAAACTATTGGTTGGGTGTAAAATAGTTGCTTTTGGTGTGGCCAGTAGGCCAAGAAGCACAAAGACATTTTCCTCTTTTTCTTTCTCATCTCTAATTTCAGTGGTTGAGAGGTAAAGGCAGGAAGATCGGGAGTTCAAGGCCACCCTTGGCAATAAGCAATTTTGAGATTAGCCCCTGGACTATGTGAGACCCTGTTTCAAAAGGGAAGAAAGGGAAGGAGAGAGGGAGGGAGGACAAGGATAAGAAAGGGAGAGTAGGTACAAACAATTCAGATCATGACGCCACATATCTATTAGGTCATCTATTAGGTGACTATTATGTGAAAAGATATGGTGGATACGAAGATGGCCAGATATGGACTCTTTCCCCAGACAGCTTTTCAACACCAGTAGAGAAGAAATGAACTGACAGAAGATGAACTGAGACATTTGGTCAGCCAGGTGTTGCAGATTTACTCACAGAGATGGCCCTACTAAGTGCTTCAGAGAACTTTTCAGAGTTTTGTCTGTGAGCTGCAAGGTTTGTGGGCATATGGGTAACTTCTAGGGTTCCTGCTTTCTCCACAGCACCAGCAATATGTCTCCTCTGCTCAGAGTGATTAGTGCCTCTCTCCAAGAAGATGAGAATATTAAGCTATAGAAGATGCAGATGGCTCAAGGCAACTTATGGTCTAAATTTAAAGGGGGGAAGACAAGGTAAGCCCAGATTCTTAACTATGACAGACTTAGATTGGAGTCATGACGTGACATCTTAACTCAGCTCCTGGAGTCTTTCAAGACTAAAGGTCTCACAGTCCGGTGAGAACGCTGTATGTCAGGAATCTGGACATACAGGAAGTCACGGGGAGGTGGCTGTCAGGGGCACTAGAAGAGGGTGTGGCCTTGCATGCACCTCTTGGTCATACCTACTTCCTCTGTTCTTTTAGTCTCTTTCCAGGGCCTTAGAAGAATGTCAAACTGCAGGGGGTGACCTAACTTGTGTGGCTAGTGCCACACTATGGTCAGATGAAAGTGTGTGGGGGGGGGGGCGGGATGGGGGGGTAATGGTGTAAGTGGCAGTAGTGGGACACTGACCTGCATCAGGCTGTGGGCACTGCTGCAGCCAACCTCTGAGGGGGTCCCCTGCACTCTGTGTCCCTACATGTATATGCAGGAGGAGTGTGCTGTCACTGTCCTAGTTTCTTTCCTCCTCTATCTTTTATTTTAAAACAAACAAACAAACAAACAAACAATTTACTGTGCTCACATTCCTGTGCATGTATGTAGCCATGATTGCACAGGTGGAGGGAGAGGTGGATTCTGATGTCTTGCTCCGTTGCCTGCCTTATTATTTTTATTGTATTATTTATTTATTTATTTATTTATTTATTGTTTGTTTGTTTGTTTGTTGAGATTTGTGTCCCTAAATAGCTCTGCCTGATCTGGAACTCCCTATGCAAACCAGGAGGGCTTTAAATTCACAGAGATCTGCTTGCCACTGCCTTCCAGGTCCTGGGATTAAAGGCGTGGCCACCACATTCACCTTATTTTTTGAGGCAGGGATTCTTACTGGACCTGGGCCTTGCTATTTCCGTTAGACCCGCTGCCCTTTAGGGCCTTGGAATCCTTTTATCTTCACATCCCAGGACTAAGCAGCTTTGCTCTGGGTGCTTAGAGTCCTAGCTTGGGTGCACAGAAAGCACTGTACCCACTGATTCAGGGCTCATTTCCCTCTGTTTCTTGCCCATGGAGAACAACCAGACTCAGGACTTGTTAACATGGAAGTTTATCTCCATGTCTAGACTTCTCTTGAAGCTACCACCATGCCAAGAGGAGTTTTAGGCTATTGGTAAATTAAAGGTAGAGAGATGTAGATCTTGGTCAGGGGAGGTCAGAAGAAAAACAGAAATGCTCCTGCCATCCCTTGCACGTAGACAGGCAAACCATACACCAGGACCACAATTCGAAACACCTTCGTTTCTCTACTGAAGAGCCCGTCAGGGGCGAGGTAGGGAGTGGCTGGGTTCTTTACTGTTCTTTTAAACCTTTTAAATCTTGGCCTGGAAACAGGAAGTTTATTTGGCCCCCTTTACCTGTCCAGGGCACTTGCTAGCTTCCCGGAGGCCCAATCTGCTGTTTGTAATATCACAGGCCGTTGCTGTGGAGACAGTGACGTTTGAACACATCAGCCTTCTGGCTGTAGGAAGAGAACAGTTTGCCGAGATGGGGCCCCTGGTATAAATAAATACATTCCAAAGCAACAGGTGAGCTCCAGAGCAGCCAGCTCTCTGGTTTCTGCTGAAACAGTCCTACCATTGAGCAAACATAGGAGGAAGCACAAACATGTCTAGAAGCAAAATACGGAGCCCATGGGTTCCAGGGCTGGCTGCGGCCATGCCTCTGCTAGCCTGTATGGACCTGGGCACTTGGCTTCCCCCTCTCTGTGTCTTAGGTTAGTGGCATCCCTTTCTTGCCACCTCCATCAACTTGGCCTGTAGGTGGGATTAGGCAGGATGGATGTGTTTGGAAAGGAGAGGGACAAGTCTCATTCCTGGAACCTCCACGGAGAAGAGCACAGAAGAAATGTGTGCCTTGCCAGCCAGCCATCCCTTATTAACCCTCTACACCCCAGGGCAATTTCTGCTTACTGCAGGAGAAAGTTCAAATGACTGGAGCTCTTGATTTGGAAAGAACTGGGCAGGTGACATGGCTCATAGAGCTTATGCAGTTTTGATGCTGCTGGTTTCCATGAAGAGTCTGATATCTGGTTTAGCCAATGTATCCCAGGTTATAATCTGCTAGATTGTTAACAGCCGGCATTAATATGGGGTTCATCTCTCACAAGCCCAAATCATCAAAGGTTTCCAACCTTTTGATCCACACAAATCTGACAGACCAACATTAATATTTTGATTTACACCAAAAGTAAAAAATGTACCTAGAATATACGTGCCTTCCACACACTACTGCAACCAACACGGCTGTGTACAACACACACATTCAGCAGCCCCTGCATGACTTAATCAGTTAGCATTGACATGCTCAAGGCTGTGACATTTCTATCTAGTTTCACACTAGAAAAAGAACAGAATCATTCCTGCCTCGTAAGTATCCTGGATTGCCAGGGACCAAGCAGGATGCTACGGCTTAGACGATCTTTATGTAGTGTCTGATTCTTTATGTACAGCATCTGATACCAGATACCATTATTTTCAGTCATCTCTTACCTAGGAGGAGTGGCTCCACCATCAAGTTGGCCTTAAAGGATTTCTAAAATGTCTTTGGGGCAGGGATTTGCATCAGCCACACACATGAGCATGCAGGCTGCATGCCCTTTCAGCCTCTCCAGGCTACTCACAACCCCTAGGCCCTCAAAGGCATGTGGATTCCCAGTAATTATGCAGGAAAGCATAGCCTAGAACCAGGAAGAGGAGAGATGTCATCATGGGGCAGGGGATTAGAGGGGGGAGCAATGCTTGCTTTGTGGTCTCTCCATGCTCAGGGTGTATCTATAGGCTGTGGGTATTTGCTATAACTGAGGAAAATGAATTCCAAACACCAAACAGCCCCAGCCTGCACCTCTCCAAAGTCTACCCTTTCGTCTCTGCAGCAAGCCAAGCTCACAAGTAGTGAGCACTTTGGGGACCTCCCACTAGGAAGCCTATCTTAAACTCTCCAAAGAACTCCATGTCCTTGCTGTGTGCGACATGGGCCATTGTTTGGGTGTTTTGATATATATTTTTTTTCTGTTCTAACCCCTCTTTATGTCTGCAAGATACTTCATGATATACTCTGCTCCAGGTGGCCCAAACTGACTTTAGTAACGCTGACTTTCAGGGGTGTGTGTTGCCTTGGGGGTTGAGAGAGAGTCACATTTCATGATCAGCTAGTGCCCCAGGCCACATCAATTTGTTGATTTGTGCATTCCCCTCTATATTCCAAGGGCTTGACATATCAGCCTTGAAAGTGGCCAGTCAGTGAATCTTACTTATCAGATGAAATGTGCGAGGGTCAGAAAACCTCAGAGACAAAGGGCTTCCCCAAGGTTGATAAGAAACTATTATTCTGGGAGCAAAGAGTTTTATTTCCTAGAGTTTTTTTTTTTTAAAGATTTATTTATTTATTATATGTAAGTACACTGTAGCTGTCTTCAGACACACCAGAAGAGAGCGTCAGACCTCATTTCGGGTGGTTGTGAGCCACCATGTGGTTGCTGGGATTTGAACTCTGGACCTTCGGAAGAGCAGTCGGGTGCTCTTACCCACTGAGCCATCTCACCAGCCCCTTTCCTAGAGTTTTTGAAGAGAGGAATACAGGAAAATTCCACCTTCAAGATTCAGAATACAGGGCTGGCGAGATGGCTCAGCAGGTAAGAGCACTGACTGCTCTTCCAAAGGTCTTGAGTTCAAATCCCAGCAACCACATAGTGGCTCACAACCATCCGTAATGAGATCTGATACCCTCCTCTGGAGGTCTGAAGATAGCTACCGTGTACTTACATATAATAAAGAAATAAATCTTAAAACAAACAAACAAAAAGGACTCAAAATACAGGCCGTGGGGTATCAGGGGCTCCAGGGATATGGGAAAATCAAAAACAAAAACAAAAACAAAACACAGACCATGACAATAATGGATGCAGGCCCCCTCTTGGTCGGTCAGTGGGTTTCCCTCACAGGTTCACTCTCAGTCAGTCAGTGGGTTACCCTCACTGTGGTGGTATTGACAGCTGCTCCTTTGAACCCTGAGCAGTGTCTCTCAGGCCGGTGTGTGTTCTGCCTGCTCTTTCTGCCCAGAGGAGCCCAGGTTTCCTGAGCCTGGCCTCTTCTCACAATTAGATATGGTTCTGTTGGGGAGATAAAGAGAGGTCATAGGCCCTGAGAGGGGAGAGGGAAGACGCCAGGGTCTCCTTTTCCCAGGAAACAATCCCATGGTCTTTGAAAGTTATTAAGAAGGAATTAACATGTAGAATTCAAGTTCATTCCAGCACACAGTGGGTTTAGCCAAGTGAGGGGGGTGGGCACTTTGTGACCAAGGACTGTGACCTCAACTGTCCATCACTGAAGTGTAGAAACTGACCGCAGATAGGTCATTCTATCTCGAAGGGAACTACAGCAAAAAGGTAGCGGAGACAGATAAACTAAGGAAGTATGTATATGATTTTTTTAAATAACCCAAAGATTAATTTATGGTCATTGGACAGTAAATGACAGGACGTCACTGCCCTCTGCTGGCAGCAGCGTCCTCGCCATGTCAGCCCCTGAGTTTTCCTTTGCTTGGGATAACCGGTTTGAAGACTCAAGCAAACAGCTTTTGGAACAGCTTCATGATAAAGGGCCACTCCTAGGTTTCAGGTGAGCCGTTTGCTCACTCATTCTCCAGGCTGCAGGCGAAGTGGGCAGCCAGCCACACACACTCCTCTGAAGGAAGCCTTTCTGCTCCATGTCTCAGTAGTGAGGGCCACAGACTTCCCCCTAGCCAGGGTTAACGCCTGAGTCATAGCCCCACACTCGCAAAGGGCAGCTTAAGACTCTCCTGCCTGCCCATAACCCAGGACTCTCAGAACATAGCAAACAGGCTCCCTCTTTTCTGTTCAGTATGAGCTGGGCTGCTTTTCACGGAATCTGCCAGTTCAGTTGCAACCACACAAATCAGAATTGCGAGATCCCCAGTTCCAGATGGGAAACCCATCTGACAGTTCCCACCGATCCTTAAGTTATGGAAGCTGTCTACCTCTTGGCTCAAGTGTCCATCCTGGCTGCTGGTTCTGGGGAACACGATCAGGGGGTCTTCCCTTCAACCCCCTACCCCAACATTCTCTGCAGGCTTTGTTTATCTTTGAGCTGTTCTAGGCATCTAAACGTACATGGATCTATCCAGAACTTCTGACACTGGAGGCATCTCTATCTATCTATCTATCTATCTATCTATCTATCTATCTATCTATCTATCTAGTACCATTCCTTAATCTAATTAGACAAAGTACACATCTCCAACAATGATTTTGGATTAGGTAACACAATTCACATGGGTCAACAACTAAAACAATAAAATGGCTTCAAGTAAACGTCCATCAGTCTTGTTGCATAATCTACAGCCTTTCTTATGTCTCTTCTTTCCCCTGCAGGAGCTGATCGTGGTTAGAACTTTCCACTCTTTATCTCGGCATTTCTACAAACACGAACATGCAAATGTACATCAGTGTTGACTTTTTCCCCTTTAGGCTAAAAGGAAGCATGCTCTGTATTCTGCTCTAAAACCTCCCCCGCCCCAGGAAAATACATGCGGGATAACTTTCCCACATCAATACACTTCAAAACGACTCATTTCCATAATGTAACGACATCACAGTTTACTTCACTAGTGTCTTATGGATGGGCCAGGTTTATTTCTATTAGTTAAATATTTGTGTTGCCTTCTTCTTCCTCCTCTTCCCCTTCTTCGTTCTCCTCCCCTTCCTTTTTCCCAGCCTTCATCACTATTAATACTGTTTCAAATCATGTCACAGGTGGATCATTGTGCTTATTATCCAGAGGCTGGGAGGTAGGCGTTATCAACAGTCTAAGGTCATCCTCTGACACATGGCTGGATCCAAGCCAGCCTGGGCTATGTGAGTCTCCATCTCCAACAACAACAACAACAACAACAACAACAACAACAGCAACAGCAACAGCAACAGCAACAGCAGCAGCAGCAGCAGCAGCAGCAGCAGCAGCAACAGCAACAGCAACAGCAGCCATCACCACTGTCGCTGCAGCCGCCCGGGAGGCTTCTCAGCCCCGAGGATCAAGGCAGAGGTGTCGGTGGTTTGAAACCACTGTCACGGGAGTCAGATCTGCTTGTAAGAAATGCTGGCTGTCACCTTTTCCTGTGTGTTTTCTGGTGAGGGCGATGTTCATTCTCTTTCCTAGACAAGATCTAAAGGAGGTGATAGAAAAGGTGAGAGCTTCCCCCCTCCCACGTGGGGACCACGTCCATTAACACAAAAGACAGGGTTGGACTGGATAGGTGCTTCAGTGGGTTGAAGTGCTCGATATGCAAGCATGAGGAACTGAATTTGGATCTGTCAGATGCATGAAAAAGCCAGGCATGGTGGGAGTGCCCCTGCAACAACACTGTTACAGATATGTAACTTTAATTTTTCAAACCTTATTTTTAATGATGGTTCTTAAATGCTTTAACTACCTTTTAGCCCATCACCCCCAGAGGTGGTGGAAAAGAAAGGATCTGGGAGAAGTGAACCTGTTTTGAAAGGTTCTTTGGAGCAACTCCCATCTGTGCTGTCTGGAAATCACCAGTTCAGTTCACAGGTCAGCAGCAGCCATAGCTCGACCTACTTGCAAACACTTCACGGATACACCAGTAGTCCAGTTTGATAGAATCTGGTTGGCAACAGATTAGGTTGTGTCACCCAACAGAGATAGCCTCTGCTCCAGTCAGCAGGAGGGACCTGGAGGGACACCAGGAGAAGTTGTTGGCTGTGCCTCTCTCAGGGAAGCAAAGATCAGCGAAGACTCTAGACCCACAAGTGTTGCACAGCTAGCTGTACCAGAAAGCCAAGCTCTGTCCCCCAACACTCCATGGAGTCCTATCTATACCCTCCAGACATCATGTGTCCTCCACGTGCCTTGCTTCAGCATGTGTGCCCAGTCAGCCCGAGTCCACAGAATCATCAGGAAACCGCAGCACACCACCAGATGTTTTTGGTGAATTTCTCTCTATAGAGTCCAGACAAAAGGCGCGCAACCAATACGTGTGTGTCATCAGCAAAGAATCCTTCACCATGCGTCCTTTCACGTGCTTGCTTTAGCAGAACATCCTCTCTCCTGTGAGGGCTTCAGTGAAACCCTCCTTCACGTCGGCCTTAGCCTTTCACACTTGTGTCCACTTGAACGAAATGTTCCTTCATGTGTTTGCACAATAAAACCCCATCCAACCAACTTTCCAAAGAACTCCTAAGTTTCCATGTCACAGGTAAGTGGGCCCCATGAGCTCACCGACCAGCCAGTCTAGCTGCAGAGGAGCTTACCAGGTTTAGTGAGAGACTCCAACCTCCTCCCCCCAACTAAGATGGAGGAGTGATTGGGAAGGAAATCCCAATACAAACTCCACATACACCTATACAGGTGAGAGTACACGCACACACATAACACACACATACATATAACAGACATATAATACAATATACACACGTAAGACACAATACAACGTGTACGTACATATATAATACATATGCATGCAACACATACATACACATATACAGCACACACATGCACAGTGTTCCCACAGGGCTGTTGCTATATGCTAAACCACACCAAAACTTAGTGTAATAAAACAACAGTCACATATTATTTCCTCCAATTCTGAAAGTCAGGAGTTGAGCCACGGTTCAACAAGTCAGGTCTTCTGGCCACACGCTGATATCTGGGGTCACCTAATTAGCTGTATTCTCCTGGTGCCTGAGCTGAGCTACAAGTCCTAAATTGCATGTATGTGTCTGATGCTTGGTTTTCCGTGGGCCTTTCCATGGCTCTCTTGGGTTTCCTTGTGACACTGAGTTCCTAGATGACACAGGCTTCTTATAGACCATTGGGATTCTACAGAGAAGAGATAAGGCTGAGCCAGTAGCTCATATGTGGAGCATTTGCCTAGCATGCAAGAGGCCCTGGGTCATATTCCTAGTACCATAATTTTAAAAAAAAGGAAGAAGGGGAGGAGGGAGAGGGAGGGAGGAAGGGAGGGGGAAGGAGAGGGGAAGGGAGGCAGAAACAACCGATTCTCTGATGACCTGGATATTCTAGATGAGTTCTATCAAATTTCTGTGATCAAACCAAGTAAGAGCTCAGCAGTAATCCAGGATAAAGGGGGACCAGATTTTGTGCCTTCTTTTAATCTCAGAAGCACACTCTGGCCCAAGGAGAGACAAAACTGCTGGAGGCTCATTTTGGACACTCCCTAACAGGGGTCAGTTCAGTGAGTGTTGTGGAGAGAGACAGGCTCCACCAGAGTCAGGCTGCTTCCAGTGGGCTTCAGCCTGCCAGTGTGTCTGTAATCGGCTTTGATTTGCATATTGGTGATTAAAGTGTTCAAAAGACTGTTTCTCTCCTCCAGGAAGCCCTTCTTCTCAATGACCCTGCAAAGTCAGGGGAAGCCCTGAGCTGTCTGCTCTTAGCTAGAGCAAGAGAGGAGGGAGCCTCCTTATTATAGGAGGGGATAAGTTTGAATTATGGGTAGGACCCTTGCAGATCTGAGAGCACATTTTCAGCGGTGAACCTAAAAATTCAGTACTGGGGCTCAAACACAAGACCGCATGCATGTCGGGTAAAGGCTCTACCACTAAGATACAGCGCAGCCCAATTTGCCTCCTTCTGCACCAAGCTCAGAAGATGCTGTTTCCTAGTTTGTCACCATCACCACTTTCCTCATCCACGAAAAGGTTTCAAACAACCCCAACCCCCTCCCATAGTGGACTTGAACTCTTAGAAACACAAGTGCCTCTGAACTGGATGCCTATTTACTAATACTGGCGATCCACACCAATGGGCATTTGAGTGGCGCTAAGGGACAAAGAAGATACGGGGTGTGTGATCACGACAAGGTAAGGCTACATTTTGACCTCTAGGCTTACCCTCAGATATTAAGGGACTGTAGAGGCAGGGAAGGCAGAGGACCCCTCCTGACGGACATTTTCTGGCTTCCTCCAGGTCAGCAGGCCTGCTGTGACTTGCTGGAAGCCACGTTTAGGTGTCTGCATTGGCAGAGACACGACAGCCTGGTAGACAGAAAAGTAAAGAACCTGAGCAGCCAGCCTATGGCCAGCATGTGTCCTCTCTCCAGCTTTGCACTTGCACTTAACAGGGCTCCTGGTGCAAATGGTTACATGCCCCTAAAGGACAGGCCTGCAGGCTCTCCAACTGAGCATATATGAAGAAGTGTGGCTGGCATCCAGCATCTTTCTCAACCAGCTCTGGCTGTATAACTAGATGACCTTTGGAACCTCCTGGAGCATGAGACTGGTATCATTTCAAAAACAGTGAAAGGGACACATCACCAATCCTGCATACCAAGGAGCACTGAGACAGCGAACAAAGGGAGACAAACCTGGCCAGTGTGGCACTTGCCTAATAGACAACGACCAGAGTAGAGCCAAAGGCTTCTGCAGGTAAAGTTGGCTTAGAGATGCTGGTTCTGCATTTCTTATTTGTTGTTTTACAGACAGTGTCAGGAGGAAGGGTCAGAAGCGTTCAGGACACAGAGCTCTATGTTTCCATACTGTCCCTGCCTCACCAAAAGCAGCCAAATATTAACAGGATACCTTTGGGGTTCCCCTTAAAATCTGCTTTCTGTTGGACTGATCCTTCTGTGATACTATTCCTGCCAGAAAGTACTAGACAGTATCAAAGTATCATTGATGACAAGATCCCACCCCCACCCCCCAGAATTGTCTGATGAAAGTTCTGGAAAAAGTTTGGAAATCCTCAGAGACGCTCATCAGAACCCCTAACTCCCCGGAAAGGTGGGAAACACAGGCTGACTCTGGCCCTGAGCAGATGCAGACAGAGTGGAATCCCTTAGAAGGAACCAGACTGTGCCAGAAGGAGAGAGAAAGCCAGACAAAGAAAGACATCAAGAGAGGGCTGTTCAGACCCCAGAGACTTGAAAGACAGGCCTCTCCCTCCTTGGAGGCCTGAGCCACTGCTGGGAGGTCAAGGGTAAAGGAGACTAGTGAATAGGGCCAAGGGCCTCTGCTTCCCCTGAGAAAGCTCCCAAGATGTGGTGGGATGGGGGAGACAACAGGGCTGAGCTGTAGGGGAGCCTCTGAGGGCTGTGACATCGAAGCTGTCTCCAAGGCCTGCTGGGGCGGGGACAGGCATCCCTGATGTGGTCTCCACAGCAGGGCTTTGGCAGCCTGGCCTCACAGCAGCCTGGGCCCCAGCCCCAGCCGTGTAGCCCTGCTCCGATTTTCACACCATGTCTAATCCAATCACCGGCAGATTGCAAAGTCTCTGCCTACCTCCCAGATCGAGAATTCTTGGCCAGCTCCAGCACTAGGCTCCTTCCCAGCCCAGCCGGCTATCCTCCTGGCTATCCTTGTAAGCCACTATGCAGCTCAACCCCTGCCCCCACCTCCCCTTCTGGGTCCACCGAGTTAATCCTGTTTGCCTGGTCTGTCAATTTAAACAGCTTTAAATATGCCTCAGCAGGTCTGGGTGGCAGAACCCTGATGCTCCAAAACAGAGGGCTTGCATCAAAGCAAACTGGTGGAACAGGGGCTGGGCTACAAGAGTGTCATTTAAAAGCACAGAAGCAAAGCATTGTCAGAAGGGGGTATGAGGGCGGTGGTGGTGGGGGGCGACTCAAATGAATTACACAGACTTGAAGCTGAAACAGCATTGAAATGAAGTTCCCACTATCAAGTTCAAAAAGAGCTGTGTGAACAGGTTGCTGGAGTGCAGAAGGTAGAGCTGTCATTAAGAGAATTTGCAAGGCTGCTCCACGGGATCAAAGTCCAACTGACCTGTCCATCTGGACCAACTCCCTCCTTGCCGTCAGTGAAAAAAGCATTGGAGGGCTCTCTGAGATAATTCAGTGGCTGAGCCTGGAAGAGGGCCCTGGGAAATGACTAGTTTAGATACTTCAACACTCAGTCCCACTCCAGACAGAGGCTCCTGCTCAGAGATTGTAGCCAGGAGTGGAGAATGTTATTCCTGTGCACTTCCAACTCTAATATATAAATGAACACCCTTGTGATCTGATTTTTAGAATAGGCAGAATCTGACCTCCATGGATGGCAGTGGATTCTGCACTTTGAGCCTCCAGGTGATGCTGATGCCTCTGGTCCACGGACCAAACTTTGAGTTGCAAGCAAGGTTTTAAACAAAGCCGGGGAATTTGACTTTGGCATCAGTTTCCATACCCCTCTCTGAACTTCATTTAGTTCACTGTCTTCTGAGGTCCTTCTCCACACCAATCAAGACAAGAGAAACTGGTCTTACATTAAAGCAAAGGGCGTCTACAGCACATCTCAGAAAGGCAGTTTCCCTTCTTCTCTATGAGTGTGGAGGTGCTAAGCTCACACTGGAACAAGTGTGAGTGAGCAGGGGCTGCTTCCAGGGAGGGTAGCCAAGGGTCTCTCTAGAGAAACAGAAAAGTAGGAGAGTGGGTGAACTGACCCTTAAGGAAACTGTCCCAACTCCAGATTCTGTTTTCCTAGGTCATGTCCTTGGCTTTGATAAGGGAAAGGCCTGTCCTCCCTGTGTCTGGGCAGGGAGGGACCCAGGCTGTGGGCTAGAAAGTGGTATCTTCAGAGGGCTTGGGTTACAAACAGAACAATGGGCCTTGGGACGAATGGGACAGAAAGGCTATTTGCACAGAGCGTCTAGGCTTTGTTTTGACTTCTAGAGACAGGGGCCGTCCCACTGTCCTCAGATTGCTAGAAAACAGAGACTCTAACCACAGAGGCATTTAGCTTGCCCTTGAGCACACCCAGCTGTTTAGACCTGTCCACACTTCACTCAGTCATTCACATCATTATCCCTAGAAAGGTACAAGGCCAGGGCCAGGTCAGTCGGACTGGAAAGTCTCTACTTGAAGTCCTTGCTCGAAAAGTAAAAGGCAGCATTTGGACATAAGTGACAAGAGCCATTAGTGTAACACGCAATTTGGGGGAGCTGCAACCCAGTTTCTAGGAAGGACCAGGCCACAGTGCTCCTGGAACACAGGAACATGAGCGTCCCCAGGGCAGTGTGTGGGGTGACCCCAACCACAGCCTGGCTCAAGGCAGGTGCTGCTCTTCAGCAGCTGAGTGGAGGTGGACTGCTCTTGGGAGAGGCTCGAGGAGGCGGGGGGGGGGGGGGGCTGCTCGAGTGTGCATTTATCAAAGGAGTTCAAACCAAAACCAAGTCAAAGCGGAAACAGATGAGAGTTGCAGCCCCGCCGTGCAGCTGAGATCATTACCATCATTACTGGGAGTTCTACCTCAGCCAGGGTGTGAAATGGAGAGAGGCTCTGGCTCCCTGAGTCCTCAGTGCCAAACTCTCAGTCCAGAGTGGATCATGCAAGAGAAGACAGAGACTGCTAGTCCCGAGGGGAGTTGAGTGCCTGCTTCCTGCACCTTCTCCTCTCTGCCTTAACAGCTGCCATTTATCAGTGAGTTACTAGTAAGATCGCAAGCTGTGCTCTTTGTCCCTGAGAAGTTCGTGTGTAAAAGGAAAAAGTCACTGCCTTAAAAACTCTAAAACTCAACTTCCCTGAACACTCATGCAAAAACCAGGCTGTAGTGGCTGTGTGCGCCCCTGTTTCCAACACTGGGAGGAACAGGCAGGAAGATCCAGGAGGCTTGCTAGCCAATTGGTGAACTCCAGGTTTAGTGAGCTATCCTGTCCAGGGTGGAGAACAACTGAAGAAGATACCAACTACAACTTCTAGCCTCAGCTGCAACACACACACACACACACACACACACACACACATGCATATACCCTTACACAGATGTATACATGTTTATCTGAGACAGTGTCTCTTTATGTAGCCCTGGCTGGCCTAGAATTCACAATTCACCATGTAGACCAGGCTGGCCATAAAAATCAGAGATCTACCTGCCTCTGCTAGGCATTCATTGTCATGCCTAGCAATATAAAGATTTTAAAGGAATAAAATGTTAAGCTAGATGATGGTTTCTTGATTATTCTATAAAGTTTTGGCTTAGTTTTATTCTTTAAGATTTATTTATCCTTTTTTTTGTGTGTATTTTTGTGTGAGCCTATGAGTTTATGTGCACCATGTACCCGATGAGTTTAGAGGGCATGTGATCCTCTGGCTCTAGAGTTACAGACAGTAGCAAGCTGTACGTGTTGGAAATTGAACTCAAGTCCTCTGCAAACATTATTAACCCTTGGGCCATCTCTCCAGCTCTGTATAAACTTTCTCTATCTCACTTTATAATCAATACGTATAATGATGATGTCATTCATAGGGAATTGGGAGAAAGCAAGGAAGGCTTCCCACAGATCCCAGTAAAGGATGGGTGGTATCAGAGCATCGTTAGCATCACTGGACGCTGGTGTTGTCCTCTCATAAGGAGAACACCAGGAGGCCTGCTCTTTGTCTTTTATTTGGGCAAAGCTCAGGATTTGAGTGTGTATCAGATTTAGGGGAGCTTTGCTAACCATAAAATGGCTGCTGTCGTCATTTGTGTTTTCCAGTTTGGGGCTCTTGAATTTCAAATTAATTTTCATATGTGGTAAGGGTTGGGTATCTTTTTAAAATGCATTTAAACAGATGTCTAACCAAAATTTCCAGCACCATTCATTGAAAACTGGCATTTTCTATTAAATTGCCTTGAAATATGTATTAATAACCAATGGACTATCCATACGTGTGTTGACTTAAAAATTAAAATTTTAATTTAATTCCATTACAGTCAAAGAACATACTTAGTATAATTTAAATCTTTTTACATTTGTCATGACTTATTTTAAGTGCTGGGTGTATTTCAAATACTCAGTGGTAAAGCACTTAACTAGCAGGCCTTTAGTCCACAGTACTAACCGAAGAAGAAGAAGAAGAAGAAGAAGAAGAAGAAGAAGAAGAAGAAGAAGAAGAAGAAGAAGAAGAAGAAGAAGAACAACAACAACAACAACAACAACAACAACAACAAGAGGAGGAGGAAGAGGAAGAGGAAGAGGAAGAAGAAGAGAGAAAGAAGGAGAGAGAGAGAGAGAGAGAGAGAGAGAAAAAGAAAGAAAGAAAGAAAGAAAGAAAGAAAGAAAGAAAGAAAGAAAGAAAGAAAGAAAGAAAGAAAGAAAGAGAATAAGACCTTCCCATGGCATAAAGATATAGTCTATGTTCTGACTGTGCTAGAAAGGAACGAGCATTCTGATGTTACGGGGTGGGGGGGGCATTCTATGCATTACAGGTGTGCTGACTTTCTCAGTTAGTCTTGCTATATTAGTTACTGTGAGAAGAGGAATGAAACCAAAGACTGATTGCACAGAGACACTGGGGATGGCTATTTTCTTTAACCTAATCTATTTAATACCATTTTGAGGAACAACAAGTCCTGTTATTCTGTCTATGTACTGGTCCTTCCTTCCTTCCTTCCTTCCTTCCTTCCTTCCTTCCTTCCTTCCTTCCTTCCTTCCTTCCTTTTCTTACAGGGTACAGTAATTTCTATCTGCTATTACAGTCCAATTTTAGGTTTCTTTCTTCAGCATACTTCTATTTTGTTAAAAGCAAGGGCTGACTAGTCCTTAGACTCTGACCCATCTTCCTCTTGATGAATCTGGGAATAAGGAACTTCATAAGTCTCCTTGACAGACGCAATCACACAATGCCAATCTTGGAGATTATTCTTCTTAAGGCATTCTGGTAAAAATATTTCAAATGTCTTTTAAAGAACTATCTGTCAGAAACAACTGTAATTTATTCTTAAAGCTTTCGGTTTGAACAACATTCCCAAGACTTCCACTTTTTCCATTGACTTTAACCTTCTGCTATAGACACTGTTCAAATTTTTCAGAATAAAAAAATTCCATCTTCAGAAAAACCACAAAACACCTCAGAGCTTCACTTCCTTATGTATTGACTTCAGCATTAATTTTCATACTTTGATGGTCAGCAAACATTTAAAGGAATGATAAAGAGCGAGAGATATAGAAGGCCAAAAATAAGTAAACACATTTTAAAATTCCATTTTCTATAGAATGAGTAAAATCCAGGTCAACTTCTTAGGCTTCTTGTCTTTCTGCAGCACCACATTGGTCAGTAGCCATTGACAAAGCCAGCTTGCCTGCCTGCCTGCCTGCCTTTCTCTCTCTCTCTCTCTCTCTCTCTCTCTCTCTCTCTCTCTCTTACACAAGGTTTCTATGTGTAGCCCTCATTGTCCTGGAATTCACTCTGCAGTCCAAGCTGGCCTCTAATTCAGAGATCTTCCTGCCTCTGCCTCCTGAGTGCTGGAATTAAAGACGTGCACCACCATGCCTGACTCCTGAGTGTCTTTCTTTCTTTTTTAAAATATATTTTTAATTGGAAGAGAATTATATCACTTTCCTACTTCCTTTTCTCCCTCCAGTCCATCTTATGCCCTGTCTTTATAACTCTTCCCATGCTCCCCCATGCTTAAATTGATAGACTCTTTTTCTTTATTATTACTATGTAGCACTATTATTACTACATGTGTGTGTGTGTTTGTATTTGTGTGTATGCACAGACATATAGATACAACTGACTAAGTCCATTTTTTGTTGTTTGTATGTGGTTTCAAGGATGATTTCTTTGCATTGAACAACCAATAAGGGGCTCATCCCTGGGATGAGTTAATTCCTCCCCAGCAGCCATTGCTTGCCTGTAGTTCTTTGTCTAGGGGTGGGGCCCTGAGGAAATTTTCTCCTTCCACATCAACATGTCCGTTGACATTGCAATTTTCCAGTCTTGTTTATGCAGCCATTTCTAGGGGAGACCAGTTCACAGCAGACTTTCTCGTATTCTGGCTCTTCCAGTCTTTCTGCCCTCTCTTGTACAGTGTTCCCTGAGCTGCAGATGCAGGAGCTGTGATGTAGATGTATCCATTGGGATGGGTTTCCCTGATGCATTCATCTCTGCACTGTGTCCATTTGCTATATAGAGAGGCTTCTTTGGTGATGGTGAGCTACCCTTATCAGTGGGAATAAGGATAAGACTTAGAATGTGGTGAGGAATTATGCTCCTCTAGAAAGGTGTTAGTAGATCCTCAGATTATTCGTTTTCTTTAAGATTTATTTATTTTATTTATATGAGTACACTGTTGCTGTCTTCAGAAACACCAAAAGAGGTTTCCCTTCCCTCTTTTCCACCACCCACTCCATAGCCTCACCAACACATGCTGTCACTTGAATTTTTGTTCTCAGATGTTCTGATGGGTGTAAGGTGGAACCTCAGAGTTGTTTTGATTTGCATTTCCCTGATGACTAAATGTTGACCATTTCTGTCAGTGCTTCTTGGCCATTCGAGAGTCCTCTGTTGAGAATTCTCTGTTTAGCTTTCTATCCCAATTTTTTAAATTGGTTTATTTGGTTTGTTGGTGTCTAACTTCGTGAGTTCTTCGTGTATTTTGGATATTATCCCGGTCATATGTAAGGTTGGTGAAGAAGAGGGCATTGGATTCCATTACAGATGGTTGTGAGTCACCATGTGGTTACTGGGAATTGAACTCAGGACCTCTGGAAGAGAAGCCAGTGCTGTTAACTGATGAGCCTTCTCTCCAGCCCTGATCAAAGGTTTGATTTGACACCAGAAACACTGAAACTGTTAGACTAACATGATACAGAATCCTTACAAGATCTAAGTGGAGGAAAGGTCTTTCTGAATAGGACTCCATTTGTCCAGGGATGAAGGATAATAATTGACAAGTGTGACCTCACAAAACTAAAAAGCCTCTGCACAGCTAAAGAAATAATCAGTTGAATGAAGAAGTAACCCACAGAATCAAAGAGAATTTTTGCCAGTTATACATTTGACAGAGGTTACCATCCAGAATATATATGAAAAAAAACACCCTAAAACACACAAACTAAAAAACAAACAAACAAACAAAACCCCCAAAGGGTCAAGGAAAGAAATGACCAATTAAAAAATGGATCTAAATAGAGTTCTCAATAGAAAAATGGTTAAGAAATCCCCCCAAAGTGTTAATCACTCTTAGCAATTAGGGAAGTACAAATTCAAACACCTTAAGATTTTGTTCCAGACCAGACAGAATGGCTAAGGTCAACAAAATAGCTGACCACAAATGCTGGAGATGCTGTGGAGAAAGAAGAACCCTCAGTCACTGTTGGTGTAAATATAAATTAGTGTCGCCATCCTGAAAATCAGTGAAGAATCCTCAAGGTGTTAAAAATAAATTGACTATACAACTCAGTTATATGACTACTGGGTACATTCCCAAAGGACTTGACAGTCACTGGCAACAGTCAGGGCCACCAAATTTCTAGTAGCCGGAAAAAGAAAACAACCTAAATATCCTTTAACACAATGAAATATTATTAAGCCGCACATAAAAATAAAATTATGAAACTTTCAGGTAAATATTTTGGGAAGTAACGATCTGGCATCTTAAGATTATTCTTCTAAAAATTGTTATTGCTTCTCTTCTTTGTGTTTCAAAGAGGGATGCTATAGGTTCTCCAAGTCTGAGGGATGGATTGCTAGGTGTTTCCTCATGATTATATTTTAAAAAAATACATCATTGCAATTGGTGGATACAGTCATCCCTGACCCCCTTCCCTTGCAAGACCAAGTATCACCTCTTGATGTAAGGGAAAAAGAGAAGAAACAGATCTCGACTGAAACTATAAAGGTGGATGACAATGTAGGAAAGGATGAGAAAGGAGGCATGCTGGACCACAGTTAAAAAAAAAAACAAAACTTTCTGTGCTTGGTGATACATATCTGTAATTCCATTGCTTGGGAGGCTGAAACAGGAAGATCATGAATTCAATGTCATTACTAGCGGTTTAGTGAGTTCAAGGGAAGTTTGGATTGAATGAGACCATGTCACAGAAAAATTAATTTGATGATGATGATGATGATGGAATCAGCTATAGCTCAGTGTAATAACACTTTCCAGTATTCCCAAAGCTCTGACTTCTACCCCCAGCACAAAGAAACAAAATAACAACAACAACAACAACAAACCAAACCAAAACCAACAACAACAAACCAAACCAACCCAACAACAATAAAACCACAATAAATATAAATGCCCAAGATTGTATAACTAAAGAGAATTTCCCAGATTCTCCTTGGCTCCTACTTGACCACTTACCACAAATGCAGAAAGCTGCCGTGGACATGACAATTCTCTACGGTATCATGAGCTCCCTGAAGGCAGGGCCACAGCATGACCTATTCCACTTGACCGTGACAGAAGTTAAGAAAGGGTGAAAAGGTGAGATTGAATACAACTTCTCATTCCTTCTGAGCTTCTTTCACAGGAGAGAAACAAAAGCCACCAAAAACAGTTTCAGATTTGTGCCTTAGTCATAGTATCGGCTCCCTCTTCATGCCTCTGGTAATACACACACAAGCTGGCTATGTTTAGCGGCAGAGATGACAAAGTCATGCTGCTAGTTTGCACCTTAAAGGTCACAGTACCGGACCATTTAGAGGAAGCCTAAAGTTCAACAAGCCTGCAGTTCTGATACTCTGCTTCTGCTCCCTTTTCTGATGAGAAAATGAGGTCAGTGGGTCAGGGGCTCAATGAAGGTCACACAGACGGTCAGGAGACTATCTCCTGCGATTCTTTAGCCAGGACTCTGCACTGCTCACCATTCCATGATGCTGATTGTTGTTCAGAGGGTTGCAGGTCCCTGAGTATGCCTTGTAGAAAAGGGTGAATTCTTTCTGATGGCTTTTGTGTGTCTAGGGTTGTCACCTTCCATGACAGTGATGTTTACCTATCAGGTCTAGAGACTCAAGTGTGACCTACAGGTGAGGGCAACTTTAAAAAGGTTGCCATACTGGTTGAAAGGTCTTCTCTCCTGTGAGGTTTTTTTTTTGTTGTTGTTTTTTTTTTTTACACACACACACACACACACACACACACACACACACACACACACATATATATATATGTAATTCTTTACTAATTTCGCAACATCCACCAAAATTGCTCTCTCGTTTCTACTTGTGCAAAATTACATCAAAGCTCAAAGTAACATGCATGGGAAAACATTATCTTGAGGCATAACTTCAAAGTTATCAGATAGTACCGATAACACTTTATCTCTGTCTCTCTCTCTGTCTCTGTGTTTCTGTGTCTCTGTCTCTCTCTCTCTCTCTGCATGTGCGTGCGCGAACGTGTGCTCACACATTCGTTTTGGACAGCCTCTGTAGTTTTTCTCTCTAGCTCAGTTTTTGTTGGCGTTGATTCGTAGTTTGTTTTTAGTTTCTCCCTTCGACTCTTTGAAACATCTCTGCTGAACTTGTTTTCACAGATACTTGTTTTGTTTTGTTTCCAGCAGGGTCTCACAATGTAGCTCTGGTTGTTCTGGAACTCACTATGGAGACCAGACTGTCCTTGAACTCTTAGAGATCCACCTGCCTCCACCTCTCATGCGCTTGGATTAGAGGCATGTGCCACCACAGCTGACTCCAAAGAGACATTTTTTTTAAAAAAGAGTAGATAGCACGAATCTATTTGGCTTCCTGCATGTGCTCTTGGCTAACCCCTGTACAGTGCAGAAAATGAACTTAACATTGTGGTTTTGTGATGGGTCTTTGTGACAGTTTTCCCCAGAGAATCTTTGCTTCGTGCTATGGTTCCCTTTACTACATTGCTGAAAACAAACAAGTTAGCATCTTCATTAGAAGACCACAGTCCTGCCAGTAGTCATGGATACCTACATAATGGCAGTGTGTGAATGTGGTGAGCTTTAAAGAAAGCAAGACGGTGTGACATTTCTCATAACCATAGCTATGGGTGGAGATGTGGCTCGGGGGTGAGTACTTGCCTAGCCGCTCCAAAGCTCTAGGTTCAACCTTCAGCACACACACACACACACACACACACACACACACAAAGCCAGGCTAATGGTGAGCTCTGTCTTTGCGGCAGGTATTAATGATGCTTTAGATCACTTTTGTTTCATCTAAATTTGTAATGTACCCAAACTACAAGTCACTAAACTGAGGAAGATTTGCCCAAAGTCACATTTTCGTTTCGAGTAGGACTCCGATTTTAAGTCAGAGTGATACCCATTATACATATCCGTTATCCATAACTCCTCTCTCTGTGTGATCTGATCTCATTTCAGAAACTCCCTGGTGGGGACAGGCTGAGGTGTGTGTGTGTGTGTGTGTGTGTGTGTGTGTGTGTGTGAGTGAGTGTGTGTGTGTCTAAAAATACCAGAGACACCACATAGCCATAATGTGATAGTTAAACCAAGTAATTGAGTTATTTGCTATGAGAAACAGGATGCCCTTTGTTTTCGGCCACTGTTCTGGGGTGCTGGAGACTGCGTAGTCTATAAAGACAAGCACTGATCTTAGCTCACATCTCTGAGGTCTCAGGGTACAATGGCAGCATCTGTTGGGTTCTGGTGAGAGCCTCATGGCAGAAGGAAGAGAGGAGCAGAGGAGGTGGGTAGGCATCTTATAACAACCCGCAGCTGTGAGAGCTAATCTAGTCTCCTGAGAATGACATTAATCCCTCTTAATTAAACTCCATCCACTGGCAACCAAATTCACTGTGTGTTTCGATGGAGACCAACCACGTTCAAGCCACGACATTTGAGCAGCACGTAGAACTCGAATGCGACCTTTTATTCTGACCTTTCGTGCAAAAGCTGTTGGAGACATCATTCTGTTTCCTGATTGGCCTGAAAGCAAATCTTCTACGCCTTTTCCAAGTCACTCATCTTTGTTGCAGCCACTTCATTTAGCCACCGTGGGGCAGAAGCAGCCAGGGAAGACAGACAGGTGAACACTTGGGCATGGTTGCTTTTCACTCAAATGTCATTTATGGACACTCAAATTCGAATTCCATCTGATTGTCAGAGCTACAATATGGAAATCCTGCTCTGATTTCAAAGAACATGAAGAAATGGGTCATTTTTTTCCCTTAGTTTCTGTGGTATACAAAAATAGCTTGCAGGCTTCATTTGGTCAGTGGCCCCACAGTTGGCCTGCTCTGCTCTGGCTAATTGAGTTCCTACTTCCTTGGGAGTTCCCTGGGGGCCGGACTGTATCAGAGGCGGCTCGGCATGTGACAGACACTTAGTAGAATTTTGCTGGTGAAAAGGAATCGCATTCCCTTAACTAGGGAAGGGGTAAGAGGCATTTCACATGCCTCATGCTGGTTCATGCTCAGACAGGAAACTTGAACCCTTGGCCATTGTGTCTCTCCTGCATAACCCTCTTATCTTTTGTTATAGTTGTTCCAGTAGAGTACATGGGTGCCCTGACTTCTCCAAGTCTCCCTGTGAGTTCAGCGGCTCTAGCTCTCGGCAGGGCAGGTTTCGGATGGCAAGTTGGAGATAGGGATCTCAAAGGACCAAAGAGGCCAGCAGATTCCTCTGCCGGGATCCCTGCCAAACTAGCCTCTGGCATTTTAAGTGAGGGGAGCTCCCAGGGGATTTAGTGGTTCTCTACTTGGCTGTACAGCAAAGCACAACGAGGCACTCCGATTTCTGCCATTGATAGCACTGGCACACAGATCAAAGGAGGAAGTGCTCTCACTCATATTGAAGTCTTCTTCCTCCAGCTGACTTGTGAAGTATGCACGCCTTCTTAGGTTATTTTCCCCTCCTCATTGGTACAATGTGTTAGGGAAGAGGCACACCAATTGAGAAAATGCCTCCATCAGATTGGCCTATAGGTAGGTCTGTGGGGGCATTTTCTTGATTAGTTATTGACATTGGGGGGGGGGGTCACGGATCACTGTGGATGGTGCCATCCCTGGGCTGGTGGTCTTGGGTGCATAAGAAAGCAAGCTGACCAAGCCATGGGGATCAAGCCAGTAAGCAGCATCCCTCTGTGACTTCTGGGTCAGCTCCTGCCTTCCAGATCCTGCTTGGGGTCCTGCCTTGACTCCCCCTTCAGCTTGACTATAATCTGTAAGCTGAAATGAACCCTTCCCTCCCCAAGTTGCTTTTAGCCATGGTGATAGAAACATCTAGAAAGGAAGAAAGCCTAAAGGACTTGGGTTACAAAGGCTGGCAAATAAATGGGAAGCAAGGTGACATTTTGCTGTCGGGTTTGTTTGTTTGTTCTGCATGGTGCTGCTGAGTATATGGAATCCTTGTAAGAAACTGGGCATGGCTGCTCCTCTGTGGTGTTTTCTGTGAGTTATCTGTTAGTTGTGCAAGCTCAGACACTCTACTCCCCCACAAACAGCTCTGGCTATAAGCCATATTGTGTGGAGCCCCACGGGACTTCATTTGAGAGCCCTGGGGAACTGCCAGGCGGAAGGAAATGAGATGTCACAGCCTGGATGCTACCCATTTGCCTGGCATTCAGGGTATTTGCTCAAGCCCCTCTGTGTGGTGGAACAGTCTCACGGAGCATGCCCAGATGAATGGGCAAGCCAATGCAGGCCTTTCTGCTAAAGGGGTGTGATGAGGCTCACCCAGAGCCTCCAACAATTTGGGGAATCTAAGGCACGAGCTGCCTTCCTGTCCGCTGACACAGCCCCCAGGCGAAGGAGATTAAGCAGGCTTTATTTACAGAAGCCTTCTAGTGACAGAGGAGGCCACCACACCCAGGTAGAGCCTGGGAAGAAAGGCAACGCACATTCTTTCTTGTCAACACTGAATGCCAGGGCAAAGGCTACATCCGTGGCAGAGATTAGGCAGGTACTGGGAGGCCTGGATGAGCTTGCCTTCCACGCTGTCAGACCACATCACTGGGAGGCAGATCCCAGAGCAGGGCCCTGAGAGCCCCTAGATAGGGCTGTGTGCACAGGAAATACATGTGTGCACCAGTGATTGAAGAGGATGACCAGTGGCCACCCATGGATCTGCATTCTAGTCCTCCAGCCCTCATTTTGGCAAGGAAAAGAAGTATTGAGTATCTCATTTTATTTGGGCATGCTGGAGGTGCAACTCAAGGCCTTGTGCATGCTAGGCAAGTCTTTCCTCATTGAGCTACATCCCAGCCTTGGAGAATGCCTGATGTGAAGGTCAAAAGACATCTTTAGGAGAGGAGTGCGTTCTCTCCTTCCACCATGCTGGTTTCCGGGATCAAACTCAGGTCATCGGGCTTTGCAGCAAGTGTCCTTACATGCTGAGACAGCTTGCTGGCTCTGGATGTAAGGTTTAATAAAAATGGTTGCTATATGACACAGGATACTTGTTTTAGTGTAGAACATTTCTCCAAGTCCATACACAAAGGAAGTACCTGCCTGCCTCTCCCCTCACATGCCTATTACCGTGTGTTCGTACCCCTTGAACATGCCTGATGGGAGACCGGGTACACATTCTCTCTACAGTCACACCCTCTGGGTTCAGGTTTCATTAGCAATAACAGAATAATATTGGACCAATTACAGAACCTCTCTGAACTGCAGGGATTTTGCCGGCATGGTAGAGTACCAATAACCTACCTCATGGAAGATGTTGGAAATACTCATGAAGATGGTATAATGAATTGTGCGACGTGGGTTTGGGGGATGGGGTGATGGGTAAAGTTCCTGCCTTGTGAGTGTAAGGACTTGATTTTTGGATCTCCAGAACCCATGGAAAGGTGGACAATGTCATCCGTGTGTTGGGAGTCCCAGTTGGTCCTATGGCAAGATGGAGGGCAGAGATGGGCACTCCTGGAAGCTCCCAGTCCAGGCACACGCAGGGTGAACAAGAGACCCTGTTCAAGGGAAAATGGAGATTGATAAACTTGACCTCTCTCTCTCTCTCTCTGTGTGTGTGTGTGCGTGTGTGTGTGTGTGTATGTGTGTGTGTGTGTGTATTTCTGTCTCTGTGTCTGTCTGTCTCTCACACCCACAATTTAAAAAAAAAAAACAAAACAAGTGTTAGAGCAGAAAGACAACCCTTCTGGACAAGAGACAACAGTATGTCCTGGGTGGAGACCGAACACTACTGCCTGGCTGGTCAATTACATGGTTAACCGACCCCTCCTCACTCCTGACCCCGCATCCCCTGCCAGCAAAGCAGGTTCACCCTAACTAAGCCGTGCTTAAGGGTTAGGCAGAAGGATTAGTCCTTCACTGATATACTAGTTTTCCCTCCTCGAATCCCCACGGTCCCGCAGCTGTGTAAGTCTGCCACGTGTGTGACAGTTTAAAAGGCGTGGCTCTTTCTTTCTCCTCTCGATTCTCCTTCTCCAGAGAGCTGTTGAGATTTACAGATTTGCCTTCCCTGGAAGTTTTTCTTTTAACACCTCATAACATTGTCGTTGAGCTTCTGTTTGAGTTCATTCTTAGATTGTTTAATTAATGAAAAGAAGACCCCCTCCCCCCCAAAAAGGGAATCTGATTCCTTGGTATCCAAAGGGTTCTTGTGAACTGTGAGTCAACCTGGAACTAAGGAATTCCAGGACTGTCCTTTGGAGAAGATAGGAAAAGACACCATTTATCCATTCCTGGCTCAGACAGGACTGGCTGGATAACGTCTCGTGGTGAATATTCTGTGGAAACGTTGCTGAACTTTCAGAGAGAAATGAAGGGAAGCGAGGTGTTGTCCAAGGAGCTGGCCTGACCATTTGCTGAGACGCCTGCTGAGATGTCCTGCCTCAACCTCAGTCCCTGCAAAGCTGCTAATGCTGAATCTCCACCCACCTTCTCCTGATCTCTGCTCCAGAAGCCACACATTCTCTTGGGTAGCTGCCTGTTATTGTCACTGTTGGCCTCATTATCCAAACTGCACAGCTCTCGTGGGAGGAACCCAGCCTGGCACTCCACGCAGTAGTATTGGGGATCAAAGCCTTTCTTGATTTGTCTACCTTGTTTGGTCCAATATGGGGCTGGTAACACTCAGTCTTGGTTCAAAGGTCATGGATCCATGTGCTCTACAACACTAAGATAAAGTGTGTCTCTTTACGTTTCTTCAAGTCTTTAGAGAAATCCACAACAAGGGAAGTTAGAAAAATGCAGTCACATCATGTGCCTGCAAAGAGGACAGCATAATCAGCCTTGGGCACGTCTTGGTGTCCAAGGATACTAGGGCACATCTAGTCCCAAGGCAGAGGCTAGACTGACTGGCTTGCCCTGGGAGAACTCTTTTACTATTCTCAGAAGTTTCCATTTACCAGCCTGGGCCAGTGAGCTCAGCTGTTGGTGATGAAAGCTATATAAAGGGTTGGAATAATGGCTGTATGCACTCACCAATTCCCTCTTCTGCTCGCTCAGCAAATATGTCACTTTTAACATCCCATGTGGACCAGGGACTCTGGCCACAAAAACAGAAAGACTCATAATACAAGATCTAAAGATGCTCTTGGTTTAGAAGATGAGCCACAAAGACAAAGCAGTGTCTAGGAAATGGTGTGAAATATCTGTAAAGGTATAGAATTCCACTATGGTGCTCAGAGTGGACCTTGGAAAACTGGGGAGAGTCTCTCAGATCTGTGTGCAATGAGGAGCAGAGGGGGGTATAGAGGCTTAAACCATAGGACACTGGGAGATGGGAAGCTGCAAGTTAGTAGAACATAAGGATGTTAATATTTTTATTACAAACAAAAAAGGATCTTGAATAGTCTTGAACATCAAAATCAGTCAGCTTTGGGGAAAAGGGGCGTCTCCTTATCACTAGCCTAGATCATTGCCTTGCAAATGCTACCACCTAAGAGAAGGGTCCAGAGGAGTGTGGATAACTTGGGTTCCTGAACAAAGCAAAACGAACTTGGATCCTCCAAGGGACACAGTTGGGGCAGATGCAGCAGACTATTCTTTCTACAGTTGGTACCTTTCCTCCAAGGACCTGCTGGGTTTAGAAAACGTTCCACTGACCTCTAGTGGCCAAAATGGCGTCCCAACTGTCACAAAGTCTCCACTCCTCAAGTCTACACCAAGTGGCAGCTGAACAGAGCCTCTTCTTCCCACGTGTCCCGCCTCACTCCCTGTGGGCTTTCCTCCTCTGACCAGGCTACGCACACTCACTCAAGGCACAAGGGTGACTGGGCTTGGTGACTGCCCACTGATGCTGTTTCCATATCCTGAAGCATCCTGGCTGCCAGTGGAGAATGTTCACATACTGAAAGTCATTCCACTGAGGACTATGCAGGGGACCTGGTCCTAATTTTGATCACAGTGCTTCATGGGTATTTATGACATGCTAGATGCCATACCACACACTTCACTTTAAAACAAACAAAACAAAACAAACTCCCTTGAGAGTAGATACTGTGGTTAGCCCTCATTTTAAAGATGGGGACTTTGAGGCTCCAGAAGGTAAAGTCACTAGCTCAGGAGGGCAAAGCATGCTGTGATGGATAAACCATCTAAGCCAGCCTCAAACTTGAGCTCTTAGACACCCCTCACCACCACCACCACCACCACCACCACCACCACCAGAATATCACTCCTTAGTGGGCCATTTTGGTAAAAATTGAAAAACTGGTGCTGGATATTAGACCTAAAGCTTTGTACAAGTGGCAAGTGTTCTGCCACAGTAATACATCTCTCAGCTTTCCTATTTTTATTCTAATGTCTTTTTTTTTTGAGGGAGGGTCTTATTCTATAATCTAGGCTGATGTCAAACTCATGGCAATTCTTCTGCCTCAGCCTCCCAAATGTGGAATTACAGATGTGAGTCACTGTGCCTAGTAACCTAGTACTCATTTCTTATTTTTGTTTTGAGACAAGCTCTTATTAAGTTGCCCAGGTTGTTCTTGAAGTTGCTGAGTTGTCCAGGCAGGTCTAGAACTTTTGATTCTCCTGTCTCAGTCAGTAGAGTAGTCAGATTTACAGTTGGATACCGTTATGACTGGCAGTAAACTCTGATTTTTAATGTTTGTGCCAGATTTCTGTGCCCCCATGTGTCTCGTCTTACTCGAACTCATTGCTATTAATTCTGCACCAAACCCAAAGAGACATGAAGTGAAGGTTAGCTCTTCAGGCTCTTGACACACAGATGACATCCGATCATTGATGAGCAAGTGTAACGCATGGGGGGGGTCTCCATCTTGAAGGAATTCAAGGGGTCAAGGAGGATGCGGTCCTATTTGTGTGCAAAAGTGAGGTACTCATACATAGAAACACACATGAGGTGAAACTGCTAAGACGAGCCATGTTCACACCCTGTGCTATAAGGCCATTTCTTTGGAAAGGAAACATCTTCCATGCCAACTTGAGGTAGCAATACCTGGCACAGAGTGCTTGGACTCCATAGAGTAAGACTGTAATGTCTGTGACTGTGGAGTCCTTGCCTATTGCTGTGTGTACAAGGGCTGCTTCAATCCCCAGAGACCAAATCCCCAAATTCAAAGTCCAAATTCAGTTTATTGGTGTTATAACTATTGCCACACACCTTCCAACAGATCCAGTCTGTTTTTCTTGGGGTTTGTGGCTCAGAAAGGCCAGGTTTTATCAGAGATTTAGGCTTCGCTGGTGGTTCTGGGATTTGGCATGCTGCACTTGTTGGATAGGCACATTTGACCATTCCTAGCTAGGAAAGGGAGAGAGAACACAGCTCATGGAGTGTTGCTAAATATCTGTTTCCTCCCAGGATTTGTCCTGATTCTTGGGTAGATGTATCAGCTGAACAGAAATCTCAGAGGTGTGGTAATTGTCTCTTGAGGGAGAAGGGTACCAGGACACAAGACTAGACATCAAGAAAACCAGGGTACAGAAGGGGACAGAGTAGAGAAAAGGGAGAGTCAAGGTACAGTGTGTGTGTGTGTCTATGTGTGTGTGTCTGTATGTGTCTGTGTGTCTCTGTGTATGTCTGTCTGTCTGTGTGTGTCTCTGTCTATGTGTCTCTGTATATGTGTGTGTGTCAGTGTGTCTATGTGTATCAGTGTGTGTGTGTTACAATTTCTAGATTTACTTAGATCCCACCTGCCTGAGGTCTAGATCCTCCAGCTTATGTTCTCTGTTGAGGAGGAGTGCACACATGGATCCTGAGAATTCATGTCTAAAATGGACCATGGGTGGAATCTCTGAATCCATCTGTGGGGGTCAGCCCTCTGGTGACCTTGGCCTCTTCCAAAACCTGTTCGGCCAAGCTGGACTAAAGGTTGAGGGGATGTCAGGAGGCCAGATGGCAAAGCTAAATCTGGGGCAGGTGCTCTACTGATGGGTTCAGAGGCGCTGGCTGGACTTCTGTCTTTGCCCTTAGCAGATCTCTTTGCTTCTGATGCGGGGGAAGAAGCAGTTGGCTATGGGGAATTAGTAATGAGATATGGAGCCATTCACCTCCAGGTCACTAGTTCAAAACCAGGTCACCAGTGAGTCAAAGTTTCCAACCAATGGAGGCAGGGCAGGTGTTACCTTTGAGTGGCTTAGAGGCAGATACTTGCCCTCCCAGAAGCCAGCTCAGGCAGGCCAGATTGGGCCACAAGGTAGGAAACTACATCCTGCTGACATTCTGTGAAAAGCCAGGGAGGTGTCAGGTTGGGGGTATAGGTTCATCCTTCTGGCTCTGTTCTCTCCAAGACCCCTGCGCCATTGCCCTCAGGCCAGGTCACACACTCATGTTGAAAGACCTCAGGTATGGAACAGTTGCTCAGGTCAGACCCTAGTTACTTAGACTTTCCCTGCCTGTGGGAGGTGAAAGCTCCTCTCTCTCTCTCTTTCAGCATAGAGAAGGCATCTGCCGTCTCATCCCTGACCACCTCCATTTGTGTCTCATCATTACATAATTTTTAAATTTGTTATCTTGACATGTCTATTGCCTGGACCCTACCATTATCCTCACCTAGAGGCTTTGAGAGCAGACACCCTACCTATGCGTCATCTCTGTTAAGAATGTCTATTAATGAATGGATACATAAATAAATAAATTAATTAAGAGAAGCAATGACGTAGTCATGAACTCTGTAGTAGTGCTATATCTGTATTTCTATCATGTATACCAATTTTCTTGAGAAATGATGCATTAAAAAGTCACATTGGTTTAAAGCTGTATATCAACCTATGGCGGTAGGAGTAGGGGGGAGAAGAAATGAATAAATGGTATCTCGAAGCTCAGAGGTATATGCTGAATGAATGAATGAATGAATGAACAAATCACAGAATAAAAGGTCTGAGAGATACCAGCTCCCAGCACATCAGCGATATCATTATACACTTGGAGAATCACAGGAATTTTCTTAAACACAAAGCATAGGGCTTGGCTCAGATAGATGGTTAGGAAGTTTATCTTGATCAAATGAATAAGAAATATATGTATGTCCATATGTGTACATGTATGTATAGATGGATGAATGGAAGGATGGCTGGATGGCTGATAGATGAGTCAGTTGGATAAATGAATGAGTGAATGGATGAAAAGATGGATGGATGGATAGATAGGTAAAGTGTACAAACAAGATAAAACATAAAGTACTTAAAATAATAAAATTTTCATCTTCATCCCAAATGATACCCTTTGATTTATTTTTTTTTCTGACTATATTTTGTTTTTGAGACACTGTCTCACCAGGCTGACCAGTCTGGCCTTGAACTCACAGAGATCTTTCTGTCTCTGCCTTCTGAGTGCAGGTATTAAAGACATGTACTATGATGCCAGCTTTCCTTGACATATAGCTGAGATTTTATTATGTGTTTAGTCTCCACATACTTACATTCATTCATTCGCTATCACTTACTGGATATGATTAGAGATCAAGTAAAAATGAGTCCAATATAATCCAGATTCTACTCCAACTGTTGGGTTGTGCTCACTCAGAAGTCAACTGGGAAGTTGCTCCATGTTAGTTACCATGTTATGGGGTGACCACCAGTGAGATAGTTATTCTGTGTGTTGGTGTTTCTAACTGTCCATCTATTTGTCCATCTATCTGTCGATCCATCCATCCATCCATCCATCCATCCATCCACCCATCCATCCATCCATCACCTGCTCATCAGCCACACATCCAGCAAACCATTGCTGTCTGTTTTAAATCATAAGCTCCTTGGTGAGATACAGAAACGGAATGTTGTTATAAACCAAGACTATGGTCAAATGAAAACTGCCACCCATCAGTCTCTTTGATCTGTGACTAAACTGGAACCACTGTCCGAAGCTTTGTGAAATCCATGAGCAGTTTGACTGCTCGTAATATGCAATGCAAAGGTGTGCTCTCAAGCTGCATTTCTCTGGGTCAGAATTGAGTGGCCTCACAATTCCAGGCAATCACCATAGCATTTATGAACTGTAATGTGCCAGAGAGACACTGCAGGAGGCAATGAATGGAACCTTGCTTCTGTCTGTGCAAAGATTAAGTCTAGGGAAAGTCTAAAAGCAAAGACTATATTCTGTGGCAAATGCTTTCCATAAGTTCTGTTCAAACTCACGAGCATGGGCTTGCTTCATTGTATTTAAGGATGCTGAAAATGGTTTCACAGAAAAGCCAACATTTGACATTTGCTTTGGTTGGAGAATGGAAGTTTGTGCAAATAAGGACCCGATTGGCAAAGGGCTCTGTGTAGCCTGAGTCTGTGAGACTGCAGAAGTTGGTAAGTATAAGTTATCTGTGTGGTGAGAATGTGGGGTGTGCAGGGTGGACAGATGGAAGTGGGACAGGTGGACAGGCATCACTCGGGCTTGTTGCTTTTATTTGTTCTTGGTATGCTAAGGATCAAACCCAAAGCCTCCTGCATTCCAGGCAAACTCTTTGTCACTGAGCCTCATCCCAGCTCCATCCAGAGAAGGCCTTATTTTTGAATGCTCAGGTAACAAGGCACCCAGGCATGAGTGCTCATATACTTATGTCTGAGTGGAGGCCCCCATTTCCTGCAGTTTGTCAAGTCAGGCAACCTGAAACTGTCCTAGTAAGTGCAGAACAATCTGCAACACACACACACACACACACACACACACACACACACACACATTTCTTTTTCCCCCTAAATCCAAATGTTGCCTCATAAGCACCTAACAAAGACTTCTCAAGGAATTGAAACATGACTGGCCAGAGAATGAAGTGACTTAGAGGCAGCTTAGCAAGGCAACTTAGAGTTTCAGGGGAGAACTAATAGGGTTGAGATTTTAGGTTTTTAGGGTTTTACAATTATGAAATTCCAATAGGGTTTCTGGAGGCATGTTTTGTTTGCAGCACCGGGATGGAGACCATGGCCTCACACACAGTAGACAAATTGTATTCCAATACCAGATTGAGGTGACTAATCCACAAGGGTAGTTAATGTGAGGTCTTGGATCTATGTGAGGCAGATAGCTGTGGTTTAAGCCTTCACATGAAGCCAGGCAAAGGTTTAGAAGGAAACTCTCTTTTTATCCACTAAGGGAGACACCAAAGATGCCTCTGTGTTGAGGCTGGCTATGAGTAAAAAGATCCCTAAACCCTCATTCCTGTCTGCCAGTGGTTTGCAGTGACCTTGCCTGAGTGATCCGGGGTGTCTGATGTTAGTACAATGGGAGATACTGTGGAGGGATAAATTACTGGGGCACTGAGCAGAAGGATGAGCAAGGCAGACCCATGCAGTGGATGAACAAGGAAGACCCTGCAGTGGATGAGGAAGGTAGAGCCATGCAGTGGATGAGGAAGACAGACCCATGCAGTGGATGAGGAAGAGAGACCCATGCAGTGGATGAGGAAGGCAGAGCCATGCAGTGGATGAGCAAGGAAGACCCTGCAGTGGATGAGGAAGGCAGAGCCATGCAGTGGATGAGCAAGGAAGACCCTGCAGTGGATGAGGAAGGCAGAGCCATGCAGTGGATGGGCAAGGCAGACCCTGCAGTGGATGAGGAAGGCAGAGCCATGCAGTGGATGAGCAAGGCAGACCCATGCAGTGGGTGAGAAAGGCAGAGCCATGCAGTGGATGGGCAAGGCAGAGCCATGCAGTGGGCGAGGAAGACAGAGCCATGCATTAGGTGAGGAAGATGGACCCATGCAGTGGATGAGGAAGACAGATCCATGCAATGGGTGAGGAAGGCAGACCCTGAAGTGGATGAGCAAGTCAGAGCTATGCAGTGGGTGAGCAAGGCAGACCCATGAAGTGGTCTGGTGGAATACAGCTCAATATAGTTCTTTAGGATGACCAAACAAGAGATGTCTCAATTCTCAAGTTACAATCTTACTGTAACCACTTGCCAACAACCACAAATTCCTTGGTAGATGAAGACCATCAAACATCTTTAAACAGCATAGTGAATGGAGAGGTATTACAAATTAATATTTTTAAAAAAGAAATAATTAAAGATATATAAGTAAATAAAGATGTATATAAAGAAATAATTATTTCTGTATCCCTGTATATCTATCCCTTTCACATATATTTCTATTATATATAATAGGTATATATATATTAAATATATAATATGAAAATATCATAAGAAGAAAAGGGAGTAAGACAGGGGGAAAGGCCAGGCAGATTTGAACAAAAAACACAGGTTTTAAAAAGTACCATGTGAGGCAGAGGCAGGTGGATTTCTGAGTTCGAGGCCAGCCTGGTCTACAGAGTGAGTTCCAGGACAGCCAGGGCTACACAGAGAAACCCTGTCTCGAAAACAAAACAAAAAACAAAAAACAAAACAAACAAACAAAAAGTACCATGTGAGAGCTGACAGAACTGAATTCAGAGTTACAGACCAGTAGACTTGAAGAAAGTACCCAACGTACAATTCAGAGACAGGAAACAGTATAAAAAAACAAGATAGAAGGGTACAGAGGCCAGAACAGAGGTAAACATACAACCAAAAGGAATCGCAGACAAAGAACATTGAGAGAATGGGGCCAGGGCAGGGGAGGGAGGGTAACCAGAGAGAAAATGTCTGGGAATTTTCCAGAACTTATGATAGCAATGAGCCTTCAGAGGTAGGCAGTGAGTCTCAGGCTTATAAATAAAAGTGAAATTAGTATTAAGTACCATCATAGACAATCTTGTAAAGGGCAAAACAAAATCAACAATCCCTTCAAGAGATCTCAAAAGTAACCAGGGGAGAGGGAAAAGCGATGAGAGGAAAGTGTGGATTTCGTCAGTAAGAGTAGCAATGAGGCTGCTGATGACAGGCCTTTAAATGCAGTCTCAGTGTAGTGGAAGTGCACAAGGAGCGTGGGCCAAGTGCTGAGACAAGGTGGCACTCACTTGTACCTGATACAACCAACATTTAACAATAATGTTATTAATAAAGAACTAATGCCTGGGAGTTGTCTTCATGCGCCATGGTACATGCTTGCTTCCACACATACTGCAACACACACACATACACACACACACACACACACACACACACACACACACACACGAGCGCGCGCACGCACGCACGCACATGCACGGGCACACATGCGCACCACCACACAACATTACATTCAAACAAGAAAACATTACATTTGAAGTTCAATGCATTTCAAATTAATTTATTGGGCCAAAGAAAACCTGTAGAAATCAGTAAATATTTAGAGAGAACAAAAATTTAAATCTCGACTCAATAAAGACCGAAGGCCACAACACATAAAGAGCAACTATTCTCAGGGGTTCCCAGGGGGTGTTTAGCAAGGTGTGGAAGCCTTTCCGAATGTCCCAACTGTGGGTGGCCAGTATGTAGTACATAGAATACTGGAGCAATTCCTACAACACATTGGACAGTTCTCCCTGGTGACAGTGGCCTGGCCCCAGGGGTGCTGAGATTAAAATGTCCTGACTTAGACAAAATGTTTGAATTATAAATATTTGGGTGGATGCCAACATCCAATGGTTCCACTTACGATCTTTCAGCACTAGTGGCCTGGAAGCAATACACATAAGGTAGAAACTACATTTTGAGTTTTGATTTTCTCAAGCCAGAATGCATGCAGTATGAAACTCTCTCAAGATGTGGATGGACTGTAGGCCTGAGCTAAGACTCCCACTCTGGCCTGTGGTCACAAGGGTAAACAGTATTAATTTTAACCTAATGAGTATTACATTGAAGGTATTTCCCCCAGATATAGCTATTCAGTAAATTCCATGAGATAATCAACCCCTTCTTATAAAATGGGATCTGGGTTAGATGGTTTTGCTCAACTGTACCTCACAGGAATGCTCTAATGTGTAAATGGCTAGGCATGGAAAAGATATTTTTGATTTGTGTTGATTTCAACTTTTTATGGACTGGAGGGATACCACCCATCATAAGATGAGGAACTACATCATTAGAAGAGAAGAAGAAAGCATTGGGGAAGAGTGAGGTAGAACAGAAGAGAGAGCGGCAGGTAGCACAGAGAGTTAACAGGGTTATCAGTCAGTCAGATGGACAACCAGGAAGACTTGGGATGCAGGAAAGATGAAAGGAACAGAAGGAAAGAAAGATGCCGGGCAAAGCTACCGAGGTTTGGGAATAAGGGAGGGAAAAGATGGTGAGACAGGAGAAGACTCTAGGGCCGCCCTAGAGAAAATGCAATGTTGACAGAGGAGTTGATCAGTTACAGAAGACCTCAGGGCTGCCCTTGAGTGATCTTCATGGGCAGAAGCCCCATGGGACACGTCACCAGCAATGTGGTGTTGACTCCTACAGTTCAAAGAAACTGCCTGAGCTGCCGTGGTTCCCAAAGGAGGAGATGAGCTTAAGGCCGTGTTCAGGAAGATGGGAAGGCTAGAATGCACACACACACACACACACACACACACACACACACACACGAGAGAGGTGGGTAAGGGGGAGGAGGAGAGAGAGAAAAAGAGGGAGAAGGAGGGAGAAGGTGAAGAGAAAGAGAGAGATTGTGTATGTGTGTGTGTGAGAGAGAGAGACAGAGAGAGACAGAGAGAGAGAGAGAGAGAGAGAGAGAGAATTCTTTATCACTTATCAGATAGTGTGGGTGTGAGTGAGCAGGCCCCAGATGCTTAACCTGTTCACATGAATATGACGCAAGACACTGTAGAGCAGTTTCCAGTTACTCGAGGTGGAAAGAAAAAGATAAAACCTCACAGGCTACAGCTCAGCATCTCAGGGACCACATTTAAAGCAGGCTTTTGATAGATGCTGCTGTGTTTGAACTCAGTCTAGATCCCATCTGTTCTATTTACAGTCTGGCACCTAGAAAGCAGGGCTCTAGCTCTTCTCTCACTAATGGTGATTCCAAGCAGGGGTCAGTCTGTGAGGGGCTCACAGCAGTTAATGCCCCAAGCAGAACTTATGGGGAGCTCTCTGCCATGCCCTTTCTCTAGGAGGTGGCATAGAGCCACATTTAGCAAAAATCTCCTCATTAAAGACACTCAGTTTCTCCTCCTCTGAATAACAGTCTCTACAGGTGACAACTGGGCCAGAAGAACCTGGAACAGGAGACTGGCTCATTGTTTAAATGATGCTTCCTGGGAAAGGGGATTCAGGCCTGTAATCCACACTTCCCTTGGGAGGCTGAACCAGGAAGATTGCAAGTTCAGGGCCAGCCTCAGATACATAGTGAGATTTTGTCCCAGACAAAGATGAAATAAAATAATGCTTATTAGCAAGTTCTGTGGCTGTGTATGTAGCTCACTTGCCTAGCATTCCAGAGGCTGCAGATTTATCACCAGCATAGAAAATATGCATATATAGATGCAATGCTCATTGACTCACACACACACATACACACAGATACACATACATACACACATGCATGTATGCATACGCACAGACTCGCATACGCACAGACTCACATTCATACACAGAGACAGATATGTATGCATACACCCAAATGTACACACAAACACACTTTGTTGCTTTGTTGTCGCTGCTGCTGCTGTTGCTGTTGCTGTTGCTGTTGCTGCATCTCCCAGCTGTTTCTGGGATTCTGGTATTTGTGGACATGTCTGAGTCCCTGAAAGTGGACCCCCTTGATTTCCCCAGTCTGTGCCTTTTTGGGACCTTAGCGTTGCGAGGACTGAGAGGCAGAAAAGATCCTGGCAGCTTTGGCCTCACTTGGTGTGGGGCTGGAGGGGAGGAGGGAGGCAAGGAGAGCCTACCCAGCATTCTGCCTGGCTGCACGGCAGTGTCTGTACTCTACCTGCTAGGGTCAGGAAGGGACCGTTAGTGGTGCCGGCACCAACTGGGTGGCATTTTCTGTGGGCTCAAGTGATTTCTGTTTTAACGTGTTAGCCTATCTGCCTGCAGAGACAGATTAGTTTAGCTGTCTCCAGGGGGAAGAACGACTTTACAATACAATTCTGCTCCTCTGTAAAAGAGCATGGATGCTAAGGGCTCGCACACCAAGGTGTCTTATGCTTATAGTTTTCCCTGAAGCTTCAATCTCATTTATTCTCAAAGGAAGTGGATCCACTGTGGCCTCCATTTTTGCTCCTAGGACACAGGTACCCATTTCTTTTGATAATAAGAGTTGAAACGGCATGTATGTGTGTGTGTGTGTGCACATATGTATGAAAACCTGTGCATGTGTGCATGTATGCTTTGTTTTGGTTACCAGAAAGCTCAGAACAAAACTGAAGCTTGAACAGCACTTAACCACACCCAAGGTTTTCATTTTATTCATGTGCTGGGTTTTCCCCCGAATCTGGTTTTCTTTTTCTTTAAAATTTTTATTTTAATGGTATGTGTATGAGTGTTGGTCTGCATGTATGTAAGTATGTATGTATGTATGTATGTATGTATGCATGTGTAATACATGTGGTGCCTGGTGCCTGTGCAGGTCAAAAGAGGGCATTAGGTGCCTGGGACTGAAGTTGCGGTTCTTCACATCTCAGTGGAAACTAAGCTGCACAAGGGTCAGGATCTGTGTGTTTCTCTCGGGACTGCACTTTCAGAGTCTAGAAAACAGCCTGACACTAACAGGCCCTCAGCAGAGAGCCTGTCAGTGTAGCACCCAGAACTTAATGAGGTCTGTGCTAGGAGGGTGCAGTCTGTGCTGCTCTATGGGTGGGACTGTGGAGCATCTCAGGGCACCAAGCCTAGAAGGACCCCTCACCTGTGTGGCAGGCCTCTACCCACATAGCCCCGGAACAGCACAGTGTTCATGTGCCCTAAAGCTCTGCCATCACTGTCTTGACATGCCTAAGATATTTAGAAGTAGCCCTGTCTTTCTGTTCTACACTGAGCCCCACATTCTGTGGCATCTCCTTGGGGGAATACGATGGTGTTGTTCCCTTCGTGAAGGTTTTGTCACTGAACAAAGAATCACTGAAAAAGATGAGCATTTATTTATTTATTATTTATTTATTTATTTATTTATTTATTTTCCGAGACAGGGTTTCTCTGTGTATCCCTGGCTGACCTGGAACTCACTCTGTAGACCAGGCTGGCCTCAAATTCAGAAATTCTCCTGCCTCTGCCTCCCAAGTGCTGGGATTAAAGGCGTGCCCCACCACGCCCGGCACAAGATAAGCATTTATTTTAACCCCGATGACTTATGTATACACACACACATATCCACATGAAATTTTATTATTATTATTTTGGTTTTGTGATACAGGTTTCCACAGATCCCAGGCTGGTCGCACGTTCACTACGTAGCCAAGGATGGCTTTAAATTCCCAATCCTTCTGCTTCCACCTCCCAAGTACTGGAATCACAGGTGTGTGCCACCAGGCCTGGCGCACATGTGTGTCTTGATGCAGGGCACAGACTCTTTTGTGATGTCTGTATACACTGCCCTTAGGGACCGATTTCCCGTTTTTCTTTTCTAAAGCGGAGGGAGAATTTAAAGGCACACTGGAGAAGGATCTGGCTGCAGACTCTTGTAGCTTTGTAGACATCCTCTTTCCGGTCTTTCTGGTTGTTCCACTGGCTGCTGAAGGGGACTCTCCACCGTTAGCAAGTCTTTCTCTTTCTGGATTACTCAATTCAGTTTCCAGATAAATGCTTATCTTTCTTGCTCACATTGACTTGTTTCTGTGACACCGGATCCACCTTACATGGCTAGCATGGGCAGACTTGGGAGGAAAGAGAAATGACGAAGCATAAGGATACAAGAGAGGAATAGAGTTATATCGTCATTTTACAGTATGGACAGGTGGCCGCAGCATGCAGAGTGCCGTGAGCACTAATCTGTCTCATGGAGAAGTGGGAATGTTGGTAGCTTGGGTCATTGGTCCCCTGACCTACTTAGCTAGTTATTAAGTTGACACAGATTAGAGTCGCCTATGAGGAGACCATCGTGGAGGAATTGCTTAGATCAGATTGGCCTATGTGCAGTTCACCAGCGGGGATATTAACCAATGCCGGAACACCAATCCACTGTGGGTGGCACCATTCCTATGCAGGTGGTTCTGGGCTAGGTAGGTATGAGCCTGGCAGTAAGTCAGGAAACATGCCAGTAAGCAGTGTTCCTCCACAGTTCCTGCCTCCAGGTTCTTGCCTTGAGTCCTTGCTCTAGTTTCCCTCAGTGACTGAATGCTAAGCTAAATAAATCTTTCCCTCCCATGTTGCTTTTGGTCAGAGTGCTTTATCATAGCAACAGATGCTAGGCTTGTGTGTTACAGGGCTTTTGTAACCCATTTTAGGGTGTGTCCTAAAAGAGGCCATGGGACACACTTTCCTCCCACTTTGTTTGTATCCTGACTGTGAAATAAACAGCTTTATGTGTGCTTCCACCCTAATGTGTCTGCATAAGCCCAAAGGCAGCAAGGCCAACGTAGCCATGAATTGAAATCTCCAAAGTGGATCCCACAAAAACCTGTTACCTTCTTAATTTGACTGTCTCAGATATTTTGTTACGGTATCAGAAAGCCAATGCTGTTGCCAAATCTGGAGTGTCAGTTAAGTGGAGGCTGAGTCAGAGAATGTCTGTGGTAATCAGTGCTCTGAGAGCAAATACCTGACCAACTCAGGTAGGTGGGCGGCGTCACAGGAGGGAGTGGTAACTTCTGAAACTCAGGTGGGCAGAAGTCAAAGCTTAGATGCCTGGAAAGGAGTGGTGTAGGTCCAGGAACAACATTTACAAAGGGTCTGCATGCCCATGTATGTGTGTGCTATGTGTGTGTGCATACACACCACACACCACACACCACACACACACACACAGGTCTTTATTTAGTTACTGTGAAACCAGGTTCAGTCCAGGTATTTGATTTGCTGAAAATCATGACAAATACTACAGCTAGTCCCTCTCACTCCTGGGATAGTTCAGTATGGGTAAGAAGGTGACCTGGCAGGGCACCCATCTTTCCAAGCCTCCGTTTCCTTAGCTTTACCACACTGGTCAAACAACCAGACCTATGGTAGTGGCACTTACTAAATGTCAGTCCTTGTGTCTTCCTTACCTAGCGACATCTGCTCTCCCTTTCATCCTTTCTCCAAAAAGAGAGGATTGCACGAGGGCCAGTGTGTATGTGGACACGTATTTTGTAAAAGGCAGAGAACAGATAAACGAGGTTAATTTGGCCAGAGAGAGACAGGCTAAGGGAAACAGAACCCACTGGCTGCTGAGAGTAGAGGCGCACTGGATACTGCTTTGCCTAGAAGTCTTCCAGGGAGGGCAGTATTGTCTTGCTGTGTGCTTCAGGTCATTTCAAGTCCGAAGACCCCTCTCATTAGCATTTCAGAGAAGCATCTAGCTGCCCCGCTGAAGTGCAGGCTCCCCTGGCCTCCTCAAAGCACACTGGGCAGATTCCTAGGATGCAAGGTCATTGAGCTGCGTTTCCAAGGGTGACCGAGTGGGAAGGAAGCTGTTCCCTCCCACACCCCATACAGTGCAGAAAATGCAGCTCACCTCTGGCCCCTTGGACTATGGTCCTCCATTGCAGCCTGAAGATGCTAAATTAAGCACATGGCTAGATTGGGGTGAAAGCATTTGGATCATTCTCTCAGTCAGTTCTTCAGGAAGTCTGTTATTTCTCCAGTGCTGTCCTGGCTAAGAACAAAGCAGTTTCTTATCAGCCTGAGCCACAACATATGTGGAGAGTTACCTGGAGTCTGAGGCTGGGGTGATGGCACAGGGTAAATGGCTCCTTTAAATCCTGCCTGATGCCGAGCACCCAGTTTACAACCGCGTAGGCAACATTTGGCTTCTCTTATCCGGTGAGCTTTTGTCTCTGGTTTTGACCTGAAACTTGAAGATGATTCTGCACATGACTGAAAAAAAAAACCTACTGTCCAGATAACTGGACCTCAGCAACAGCCAGAGGCTCTGTCCCTGCCAGATGGGGAAACTTCAGAGGAGATGGGGATAGGGGGTTGGGGCAAGAAAGCTGACTGGATATGGTTAGAATATATAAGCATGGTGGAGTCGCAGGGCTAATGAGATTCAGCTTGTGGAAAAGGTTAAATCAACAACCCCAGATAAGATTTGAGCAAAGAGAGGACACCCCAAACCTTGCATCCCTCAGAGACGTGTCTGTCCAGCATCATTAACCTAGCTGTCCTCTGGGGTCATCCTCTTCAAAGGCATCTTTTACTTCTGTCTCCCTCCTGCCTGTCCATTCTACCTCACTTCGGTTAAATTCATCTAATTTTCTTTTTACAATCAATCAATCAATCAAGTTAGTATCAAGCAACTTAGAATCAAGCAATTTTTTTTTTAATTTAGCAACTTGGTATCTCTTTCCCGGGTAGTTTTTAGGCAGGATCCCACACTGGATTTACAATCTAAATATCCACATAAAAACATCATCTTGTGCATCTACAAGGAGGAAATTCTCAGCCCTCTCTTCTGGCCTGTAGTTTTCTACTGTGTAATATTAATTTTTCAAATAAGCCAATCAGGACTGGCAAGAATGGTCAGCAGATAGAGGCACTGGTCTCAGTAAGCCGAATGACCTGAATTTTATCCCCAGGATCTACATGGAGAAGAAAAGAACTAGTTTCCATAAGTTGTCCTCTGATGTCCACATAGGGCACCATAGCATGTGAGTACCTGCGCATCGGCACGTGTGCACACACACATACACACACACACACACACACACACACACACATGAATAAATAAATACATGTAATAAAAGTTAAGAAAATAATTAAACAATTAGTTACCAGACCTGGTTCCTGATTATAAAGAGGTTCCTGTGGTGTCATTGTTATTATATATATATATATATATATATATATATATATATATATATATATATATCTTGCCTGCATTTATTCTGTTAGATTAAGTGTAAAATCATTTTTGAAGGATAGTCTTAAAATTCTGTTTCAGCTTTCACTGAGGTTTGATACATTTTGGGTCATGGGTCATGACCTGAAACGTTGTATCACATCATTGGATTTGATTGGCTAATGCCAGTTAGGATTCTGTATCTGATTCAATGGAAGACTGTATATGCCTTTTATTAAGTATTGTCCTTACTAAATTTTTAAGATGACATTTTATGTCTTTTCATCCCTTTGTGGTAGCAAATTCATGCTCCTAAACGATTGCCTGTACCTTTGAGTTAGGTAGAGTTCACTCAGATACACGTAGGCCTAACAATGTTGGTTAAGAAACTAAACATGTTAGTTTGGGTATGCCAGACAGAAGGGTAATACATGCATTATATAAATGCTTAGGCACATGGGCAATCTTGCATGCTTCCCACCATTCATGCTCAGAGTCCATGCACCCCTGCTCCCTGAGATGTCCCCTCCCACTTCCTCTTAGTACCTCCAACTTTCCTTCAAGTCATGGCTTAGCTGCGAAGTGGCCCATTAAATGACTCATTGTTCTGAGCTTGACCCCCAGCTTGTGGGTGCGATTGCCTGAAGGCAGAGGATTGCTGATGGTGAGCTGTGTCTCTTTGTTTCCTGCCACCCATGAGGTGAGCCTCATGCCACATGCTTCTGCCTAAGCAAAAGCTCAGAATCAATGGAGTGGAGGACTTTAACTGTCCACCTCTCTGTCCTGAGACCTTAACCTCAAGCCAGCTGCTGCCAGCCTCTCCCTGAAGAAGCAGTGCACCTAGGGCTGAGGCCTGAGGACTCGGTCTGCCTGCTTTATGCCCTTTATCCCAGCCTTGGTCTCTCCCGGCCCTCCTCTCAGGCATCCAACTGCATTGAACTATTTCACTTCTGGAGAAAACAGACTGTGAGTTGAAATAAAGACTTCTACAGAACTACAAAAGCCCCTCTGTCTATCCAGAAACCCTGTATGACATTGGTTATTTATTAGTCATTTAAAAATGTTTGCTCACTCTTCATAAAAAAAAATCCTGACCACACCATTGATGTTCTGTCCAAGGTCATGGAAGAATTGTTTTGTATCGCCGATCACAAATCAATTATGTGTGACCGGGAACAACAAGACTTTCATTGTAAAATATGGAAAACCCAACCACAGCTTTTGAAGTAGAAAACAAACAAGCAGGCCAAAATGACAGTCAGGATGAATTGTTGAGTGTGTTGGATCATGCCTATAACCCCAGCATTCAGGAGGCTGAGGCAGGGGGATTGGATTGAGACCAGCCTGGCCCACAGAATAAGACACTTTAGGAAAAGAGAAGGAAAAGAAGGAGGAGAAGGAAGAAGAGGAGGAGGAGGAGGAGGAAGGAATAAAGGATAAAGAGGAGGAGGAACCCAGTGTATAAATTCACTCAGAATGGGGGTTTCACTGGCCTGATGATCTAGAAGTGGGGCTTTGAGGCACTGTGGTGGAGCAATGGCTTCAGTGATTGCTGTCAAGGCAAGTAAAGGACCACAACAATATTTGAGACTGTCAGCTTACAGGGAATCCAAAGACAAGCTCCAGAAGAAATGAACAGCCTGTGGTGGTTTGGACAAAAATGGCCCATTTTAAGTGCATAGGGAGTGCACTGTTAGGAGGTGTGGTCTTGTTGGAGTAGGTGTGGTCCTGTTGGAGGAGGTATGACCTTGTTGGAGGAGGTGTGATTCTGTTGGAGGAAGTGTGTCGCTTTGGGTTGGGCTTTGCTCAGAAACTCAGACCAGGTCTGGTGGCTGTCTTTACTTCTGATGTAGAACTCTCAGCTCCTTCTCTAGCACCATGGCTGCCTGCATGCCACCATGTCTTCCTCCAGGACACTAATGGAGCAAACCTCTGAAACTGTAAGCAGCCCCAGTGAAACGTTTACCTTTATAAGAGTTGGAGAGAACATTTGAGAGGCATTTGAGGGTAGGAGCAAGCCAGTGACCATGAGCCCACTGCTGACTTTACTCTGCTCTTGTTCAGAGACTGTGTAGAAGCATCTGTGAAACAGACATTTCTGAACAGAATTTACAGCTGGATTCTAGCGCAGACGTAACTGGAAAGTAACCACGTGATCAACATCTAAACAGTCATATACATCTTTCCTAGAAGCAAGGATACAGAGAAATGATGTTCCCTTGGGACAACTGTTCTAAATTTTTCTGCAGCAGGACTTCCTGCAAGGGTGAATTGAACACATGCCCAGGTGTAGGGGTGTCAGTGTCAACTGCTGAGAAAGATCTACCCTTGTCCTGACTGCCTGTCTGACAGTCTTTAAACTTCCCTCTGCATGGGTTCTCTCAAAGGCTCAGAGAAGACGGGGTGCTGAGGAAGTAGGTTTTGTGGACAAAGAATCTAGACAGTTCCAAGACAAGGTTACATATGGAAAGTGACTGTCAGGGGAAACGTGGCCACAGGGTATCCAAAACAGCATGCTCCAAGAGGAAGGCAGTGAGTTATAGTACCACGTGTGGCTTGTTGGTGGATCCTAATCTATGAGCTAACATGGTGGCCTCTTTTCAGCTGCAGCCCCCAGTGTCATGCCTTCTGTTGTCTTTGAGCATGAAAGGCAGATAGCTACAAACATGCCAACAAAACAAAACTAACTAACCAACCAACCATCTAAACAAACAAACAAAACAAACAACCAAACCCTCCATGGTTGTTTAAGAACACCACTCAGAAGCTATTAAGTTTTTATGTTAGGCTGTCACAAACTAATCTACAAAACAGCAGAGGTGAAAAAGTACTGAGCATTTCCTGGGTGCTGCGGACTGTCCCAAGTCCTTTCTGCTGGTGTCCCGAGCGTATACTGAGCTTCATCGTGTATTGATTCATTAATTTTCACCACAGTTGTGAGTTTTAAATATGCCCATTTGAAAGTTGAGAACTCACAGAGATGTTTGTACACGTGTACGTTAAGGGAGGGTCGGGGCCTGCAACCAGTAGGATGCTGGGAATCAGATCATGAGATCCAAGTTGAAGGGCTGTGTATGTAGAGCAGGGAGCTCCATCCTGGACCTCTGGCTGATGTTTTCCGAGCTTTGCTTCATGGGAGCCAAAGTTCTCTGAGGAGCTACGGGCTAGCATGACAGAGTCAATGGATCAATCCTTTCCAGCTGTTTTATTTGACAGGTTGCTATGTAATAGTTTACTTGGGAAAACAAAATGTGCTGCTCTTACAAAGAGTGTCCCCATGCTGGAGAGACGGCTGGACAGTTAGGAGTCCTGGTTGCTTTTCCGGAGGACCTGAGTTCAGCTCCTGGCACCTACACCAGACATCTCACCGCAGCCTGTAGTTTCAGCCAGGGGCTCTGATAGACTCTCCTGGCCCTCTAGGAGACCTGGATACAATCCTGGAAAATGTCTGGGAAAGCCTCTTGCACGCTCACTACTGTGTTATCCTGTTAGGATTTTTTATTTCTTGAAAATGAAGACAATTGCCAGTCTCCAAGCTTAGCGTCTCCCTATGTATCCACGTTCCATATTGAACTACCATGTCTGCCTGTGCTCTGGGGACTGAACACAGGCTATACCAGTGCTGATGCCCTTGTGGGCTGAGCCATCTACCCAGACACAGCCTGTGGTTTCAGCTCATTCTTTCAACCGTATCTTCTGGAGAGCAAAAGTTTGACATTTTAGTGGCCCGTCGTGGGTGTTTCTATGGGTGGTGCTTTTGGTGTTGTGTTTTGTCCACTGTGTCTGGTTCTCCACAGGTTCAAACGCCTTCTCCAGACAGAAACACCTTGAATAGCATTTGACGGCTTCGGGTGTCTTGAGGTAGTAGACACACGCACAGTGCTTATCCAGGGGATCCTTTTCTCTCCTCTCCCTTCTGTGTCCCTTCCCTTCCCTTTCTTTTCTTCCTCCCTTTGTTTTTCGTTTTTCCTTTTCTTTCTTGAGTATTTTTGCCATGCTGGGGACTGGACACTGGGGATTGACTCTGAGCTGCTGACTTCTTTTCCTTCCCTCCCATGGTCTTCCCTACTTTATAAAAATTAAATAATTGCCTATTGGTTTTATATTACTATCTTTTAATGTCTATGAGTGTTTTGCCTGCAGAAGAGGTCATGAGATTCCCCCGGAACTGGACTTACAGGGAATTGTGGGATGTGGGTGGGGCTGCTGAAAACTGAACTTGGATCCTTGGCAAAAACAAGTGCTCTTAATCACGGAGCCACCTATCTCTCCAGCCTCCTTCTCCTCCCCTCATCTCCCCTTCCTCCTTTCTGCACTCCCCCCCCCATCTTTTTTGGGCCAGATCTTACTGGGTAGTCCAGGCTGCCCTCAACTCATGACCCTCTTGCTTCAGCCTCCAGAGCATTGGAATCACAGGCGTGCTTTGTAGTGACTTAGCCTGGCTAAAGAAGGAATATCTATAGGGACTAGATGTCTTTTAAAATTCCAATGATAACAATCCTGCCAGACATGGTGGCACTACCTTTAATGCCAGTACTCAGAACACAGAGGCAGGTTGATCTCTGTGAATTTGAGGCCAGCCTGGTCAACCTAGCAAGATCCAGATCAGCCAGGGCTGTGTATAGAAACCTTGTCTAAAACAAGCAAGCAAGCAAGCAAACAAACAAACAAATCTTTACCTCTTATTTTTGAAGGTTACGAAATTCCAGACTGCCCAGGTTTTTCTTCAGAAACATTTCATCAGTTCCCTATTTCCTTGCATGCTTCCTTTGGTGAGAATTTGGATTTAATTTTTGTCTTTCCTCCACTACAGGTAAGACATTCTCGTTCTTGGCCTCTTCCAAGATTTCCCCTTTACTTTCTGAGTGTGCTACCCACGGATGCAGGGAGTTCTGTTTATTTAGGACATTTATCTCACTTGTATTCTCTGTACTTTCTGCAACTGTGGTTTTTGGTGTCTGACCAAACCCAATTTGGGGAAATTCCCAGTCATTATATGTTCAAACAGCTCCCTGCCCCTGGGGCGTGTGTGTGTGTGTGTGTGTGTGTGTGTGTGTGTGTGTGTTTGCTGTGGGGCTACAGCTGACCCAAAAGACTGCTGCATGCTAAACCAATGTTCTCCCAGAAGCTCTGCTCCCATCCCACCTTTCTTAGTTCTTTCTCATTCTCTCACACAACTTTATGCCTTTTTCTTCTTGGATTTCTCTTGTCTTTATTTTTCTTCCCAATCCTTTTTCTTTTTGATTTTCCACACTGAAAGTTCCTGATGACATACACTCACCCTTAGGGATTATTTCATCGCCCCCACTCAGTGTGCTAATGAGTCCATCAAAGGCAATCTTCATGGGCTCATGGGCTGGCGTTTAACCCCTTGTGCTTCCTTTGGATCATTTGCTGCTTACAATGTCCATCTCTGTTCACAAGGCCCATCTGTTCCAGGGAGCTGTCTCCTTCCTCCCTCCCTCCCTCCCTCCCTCCCTCCCTCCCTCCCTCCCTCCCTCCCTCCTTCCCTTCCTTCCTTCCTTCCTTCCTTCCTTCCTTCCTTCCTTCCTTCCTTCCTTCTTTCCATCCTTGAATATGAATCTGTTGTTTTAAAGTCCTTTCATATCTGAGTCTGGCTCAGATGCTCTCTGCCTTTAGCCCTTCACTGTGCCTTTGCCCTAGAGATGGACATGGGGCAGTGGGTGAAAGGGCAATCCGAAGGCCTCTGGAGAGCATGGGTGGGGAGGGGGAGATGAGCAAGCCACACTGGGATTAGATCTCAGTGGTTTGGTGAGCTTGTATCTTGACTGTGAGTTCCACCAGGGCTTCTCAGGCCTCCAGTCCCTTCTGGAAGGGACAAGATAGTGAGAAAAAGCAGGTGTTGAGTATTTCTCTTCTCCCAGGCCAGGGAAAGGTAAAGGAGAAATTCCTTTCTACTAAAGGAAGAAAAAACAGATTTTCACCATAAAAACAAAAGGAGAATCAGGTCCTCATCAAACCCCAGGGCTGGCCTTGATGAGGACACTCTGGTCATCCCTGCAGTAGCCAGGAAGAGTTCCTGAGATCAAAGCCAGGAAAATATGGCAGCCCCACAATGGGGACACACTTGACTTGAACTCAGATTGGTCCCCACAGTTCCTGCACACCCTGCCTGCTGGTGTCTGCTAGCTGCTGGCTCTGGTGCCTCCAGTGGTTTCTGCTATTCCATTTCTGTTGTTTCCCATGTTTGGCAGTCTTCTTCTGCCATCTTGGGATCAGCCTTTACTTACTCTGTGACCTCACTTCTCCAATGGAAGAAGCAGGTTTTCAGTTCATTCGTTGTTTCATTCTCTCCCCCCCCCCACCCTTGTGGATCAAATAGTAGTTTGTGTACTTTTTTTTAAAAAGATTTATTTATTTATTATATGTACCTACACTGTAGCTGTCTTCAGAAAGCATCAGATCTCATTACGGATGGTTGTGAGCCACCATGTGGTTGCTGGGATTTGAACTCAGGACCTTCAGAAGAGCAGTCAGTGCTCTTAACTACTGAGCCATCTCTCCAGCCCATTTGTGTACTTCTTAAGCACTACACAGGAAACCAGAAGGGTGTCTAGGGTAACCTACCCCAAACCCTAAGTTCTGCTTTGCCCTACATGGTAGCCCTTCATGTGGTGACTGCTGTTTTGACCCCAGTGTTGGCAGGGGCTGAGAGGGAAGCCCACAGTGTGTAAACCTCCAGAGGCTAGTTTTAACTCAGGGAGAGATATTACCTACCAGGAAACAGATGGAAATGTCTGAAGACTTTTTTTCTAAAAAAAAAAAATCACAAATGCAGAGGTGCCTCCCGGCATCCAGTATACACAGGGTGCTGCTTACCACCCTACCTATGGGCACCCCCTCCCCGAGAATGGCTCTGTGCCCCAATCTCAATGCCGCATGGTTACAACTCATCCAAGGTTAACCTTGAGGCACGTGGGAAACAGCCTCCAATTCCAGTCCAGCTCCCTATCCCCTGACTTCAACGTTGAACTGGTTGATGCTTTCAACACTGTACCCTTTGAATTTAGCTTTTCACTGGATTCCTTCAGTGATCATACCATGAGTGCTTAGTGCTTTACAATGTTTACTGCCCATCAGGTCTCGTGCTGGCTGCTTCCTCCCATTGTCTGGATTCATCCCTTCTCAGCAGGCATTAACCAAGTCTCGCTGATGATCCAGGTACACTGTGTACCTGCAGCGTCGGGGTCAGGGGCCGCTAGCCTTGGCTTTTATACTCAACTCTGCTCTGAAGCTCAGAAAAGTTAAGTGACATTCCCAGTTCAACTTGGTGGCTGCTGTTCTTTAAATGATGTCGGTGACTCCTACATGAGCCAAGAGAAGCCACCACAACTGTTTCCTTTGCTGGGGACTTGGGGGTGCTCCATTGTTCTGTGCCTAATACTCAGGGTCTGCCAGAATTGGAAAAGTGAGGCAAGATTATGGGTGGACCATCAGGGCAAAGGAAGGACTGGGAACCCTGAGGCCCAAGCCCCCACCCAGGTGCTTGACAGGCCTCCCAGAAAGAGGGAATGGGCCTTGGTAGGGATAATAGTCCCTCCAAAAACACTCAGTGCTGGCCTTTCTCATTGAGCAGTTCAGCTTTCAAACGCTTTGCTGCACAGAGCAAGGGATGGGTGTTTTGTACCCCCCCCCCAGCCCCCTGCACGCCTGTTTTTTCTTTTTTAGGAAAAGCAATTTGCTCCTTTCTGATTGAGAACAAGATCTGGCAGCGAAGGGCTTGTTTTCCCCCACTTCCCCTGCTCCCCTACTCTCTCCCCACCCTTGAGTGGAAAAAAAAGTTCGAGGTGGGGGGGGGGGAGGAAGAGAGGGAATAAGAACACAGGATCCATGCTAAGCAAAACTATTTGCATAAGCTGCACACTCTCCCTTAGAGCCTGGGCCCATCCAACCTATGACGAATTCCCCGTCTCGGCTACCTGCCAGCTGCGTTTTCACGGGGCTGGCAAGACTACGCGGTCTACATTCTACACTGATTAACGACCTTCAGGGAGGAGACCACCAATTGCAATGCCAGCACACTTTGCTTGTTAAAGGGGACAGGGGGCCTTGTTGGACAAGACCCAGGCTTTTTTCTTTGGGTGGTGGGCGGGTAAGCAGGCCAGGAAGGGTAAGGGGTGGGCAGGAGGGGTGCATGTGTGCAGTAAATAGACCAGAAAGACAAACCTCAAGTGGTAGGAAGAATCCCATGCCAGATCCTTGTGGTGAACCCTGGGCTGCTTCTAGGTAACTCTGGCTGGCTGGAAAGGGCTGAGGGTAAAGGGGAGTCCTGAGAGTTGCAGGGGTGCCCATGCTATAATGAAGAGCCCCAAGTAAAACCACCAGAGCTGCCTTCCCCACTGGCTCCGTGCTGGGGGCTTCTAGCCACACCTACAGCTCAGAGAGGCATCTGAAGTGGTAGCTTTTTCTTCCAGAGCAAAGATCAGAGATTCGTCACAAATCAGCCAGGGAGGAAAGCTCCCAACCCTGACCCAGACCCCACCGCCATGTTCCTTTACTAGTGTGTGTGTGGTGGAAGAATGCAAAGGTGTTTCCCATGACCACTTGGCATGAGGCTGTGTAGCCCGTGAGCTCACCACTTGCCTGGCTGCTGACATGACATGCTGTGTCTCTGACCATGACATGAACCAGTAGACTCTGCTGTCTTTTTCTCTTCAATCCCAACTGCATCTTGTGAGGGCTTGAAGGGTCTTCAAGAGGCCATCTCACTGGCTCTCTTGACCCCACCACCAGGTGGTTTTTAAAGAAGCACTAGAACTCTCCAGTGACCTTGCTGGAGGTGTACGGATCCTCTCTGTCGTGGTAATGTATCTTCTCTTGGGATGTCTCAGATGCTGAGCTCCCAAGGTCACAGTGAGACCTCTCTGTTCCAATTACCACAGCTTCAATTTCTCCCTTACAGGTACATTGAAAAGCAAAGGGAGAGGAAGGTAACAGTCCTGCCCTCAAGAAGGAGTCTGATGTAGAAACGTGGGGTGCTGTTCTGCTCACTCCAGCCTCTGCAGGCCCCAGCCACCCCCGTATCACCAGCCCCATGCTTCATTAAGGCAGCACAATGTGTCCCCATGGTCGCTTGCCAGCCGGGATGTCCTGTGTGACAGCAGATGCAAAGAGAATGAACAGGCGGCTGAAAGGCTTGGGGACAAAAAGAGCACATTGTCCAGCGCTCTGAAAGGGCTGCCTGAGAGGGGACATATGCATGTGAAAAAAAATACCCCAGTGGGTCCCCCCCCCACCCCTGCTGGCCCCAGCCGGCCCTCACCCAAGCCTTCCCTTGATGCTGCACCAGGATGTCTCCAGGCTGGTCAGGGTCAATCTAGCTTGGGCTAACAGCATGCAAGGAGTGAGGGTAGAGGCCAGGCTTTGGGGCACAGTTACTCAAGGGAACGTCCCCATCCACAGATGGCCTGTCTGCCATCAATGCATAGTGTTATTGCATTACAGTTCTCCATGCCAGCCAGCTTCTCCCATTTGACAGGTGAGAAGACTGAGGCCTGGGGTAGAGGGCTGACTTGGCAGACCTGGCCAGCAGGTGCTTCCTGCATGTAGCTCCCATTTCCTGGTCTCATACTATCCTGGGTACCATCCTTGTCCATCCAGATGAGATTCTGAAAGGGGTTCAAGTATTTCTTCTGGGTTACCCTACTGCTGCTTTGCCCGGGTCTAGAGCCAAAACCCAACTAAATCCCAGGCTTGGTTCCATGAGTCTGGAGCTCCAAGGAGTGGGAGAAGGAAGAGGGAGTGTATTCCATGAACTGCTGTCTTGCGAGAAACAGCATTGTCCTTCGTGGTTTCCGGGAAGGGAAAGTGCCTGGGGTTGCAGGTTGGCACTAGTGAACCTGAACAATTTCTGAACAAACCTCTTCCCCAAACCATAAACCTGGGATTTGAGAAACCAGGACTAAAGGGAGGGCAGGGGCCTCAGCCATAACTCCAGCAGTAACTCACCTGCTTCTCCCACAGGGCCACTTGAGGGTCCAATGCCACCAAAGGCTCTTAGTACATAATTGAACACTGTCAAAGCTAGACTTTTTTAAAAAAACATTCAAAGGCTTGATGGGGTTGGGGCAGGGCTGCAACTGCCCATGAACTTCTTTATAGGGGTATCTACATCAGCAACTGCTCCTTGAACTGAGACTTTGGGAGGAAAGGAGGAGGATTTGAGGGAGACCAGGGATCTTTTAAAAAATCAGTTGTCAGCCAGGCAGTGGGACACACCTGAACTGCTTGCACTTTGGAAGGGTAGGAAGGATCAGGAGTTCACGGCTACCCTTAGCTGCATATCAAGCTGGAAGGCTAGGTTGGACTACTCACCACCCTTTTAGCTAAAAAACAAACAAAACAAACAGTGGTCACTGAAAACAGAAAGGGGACTGTGAGGGAGAAGGAAGATTATAGAGGAAGTAGGAGGGAACGAGACGAGTTAATGGGACGAGAAAGACAAGCTAGCCCACATTTTCTCCCATATGCAGAATCTGGATATGGACACACACATACACACATGCTCACACACATATGCACACATATGTGCACACACATACAGGCACACACAGGCATGTGCACACATACATGCTCACATATATCTGTGCACACATGCACATACACATATACATGTACATGCACACACATGTACACACACACACACACACACACACACACACACACACACAGAACAGGGACTAGCTTGGGGAATGAATGAGACCAGGGGGTATGGAGGGGCAGGAAATGGTGAGGAGGCACAAATATGAGCGAGTTATACTGATACTGGGTATGAAACAATAATAAACCTATTATTTTATGTGCCCGTATGTAAAATCAATAAAAATGAATTACTAATAATTACATTAGAGAAAATGGATAGGAACATGTAAAAAAAAATAGGTTTATTTTTTTTTCTTATTTCCACAATACATTTCCATTTGAAAACATTTGTCAGAAAGGTAGCCTCTCGCTTTAACTATCACAAGCTCCAGGGCTTTTCCAGACAGAAACTGTCTCAATACAGGAAAGACTTTGCAGGACCACTCTCCCTATAGCTGTCTCCAAAGGATTTCTGACAGGAGGAAGCCCCCCTCCCACCCAGGGCCATTTCTCTTCTGTCCCTGCCAAGGCAGGCTCTGTTCTGGTGGCGGACCACACAGGTTGCTTCCCTCTCCCAGCGACATGAGCTCACCATTTGCTAACAGATGTGAGGAAGTCTGTGTGATCTCTACCAACAGCTGTGCAAGATTCTTTGCCCCTGAAAGTCCCCAGCTGCCCTCGGGGAGGTGTGCAGGAGGAGACAGGCAGGCCGGGAAAGAATGCCAGCTCTCCATGCTGTTTGAGCATTGGTTGGTTTCTGGGGTGGGGTTGGGGGTAGGCTTGCTATTTGAGACACACATGCCACACAGGGTAGAAGATGTCATTAGAGAGTTTATTTTGTTCCAGATGTATTAAACCAGGAGCTCCAATTTGGACACATATGTCACTCTGGCATATCAACACACACACACACACACACACACACACACACACACACACACACACACACACACAGTGTCTCAAACTGGGCTTAGCCACCAGTGAATAGGTGAATTTTTTAAAATTTTGTTTATTTATTTAGCTTTCAAAAGACTCTGTTGACAAAGTTTGGTGCTAAGACGAAAGGATGGACTATCCAGAGACTACCCCACCGGGGGATCCATCCCATAGTCAGCCACCAAACCCAGACACTATTGCATATGCCAGAAAGATTTACTGAAGGGACCCTGTTATAGTTGTCTCGTATGAGGCTATGCCAGTGCCTGGCAAATACAGAAGTGGATGCTCACAGTCATCTATAAGATGGAACACAGGGCCCCCAATGGAGAAGCTAGAGAAAACACCCAAGGAGCTGAAGGGGTCTGCAACCCTATAGGTGGAACAACAATATGAACTAACCAGTACCCCCCCCAGAGCTCGTGTCTCTAACTGCATATGTAACAGAAGATGGCCTAGTCAGCCATCACTGGTAAGAGAGGCCCCTTGGTATTGCATACATTATATGCCCCAGTACAGGGGAATGCCAGGGCCAAGAAGCGGGAGTGGATGGGTAGGGGAGCAGGATGGAGGGAGGGTATAGGGAACTTTCGGGATAACATTTGAAATGTATATAAAGAAAATATCTAATAAAAAAATAAATTTAAAAAAGACTGTTACGGAGAAGTCAGATAATCATTTGCTCTAGAATTATCTGGGGTCCTGGTGAGTGTCCTCAAACCCCAAGGAGAGCAAGTTTCTTTTGGACTAGGCTGGCCAGAGGCTCTGTGAAAAAGAAGCATGCTAGAGTTGGCTGGTGGGGGACACAACTGGACTGGGGGGAGGGCAAGAGCTAGGTATCCTTTGCTTGTCTCAGCACAGTGGCACGAGGGAGAGGCAGTGAGTAGAGCCGGCTCATCATGCTCCCATGAGCCCCAGTGAATGGCCAGTGGCTGCAGAAGCATCGTCAGGCCTCAGGAGACTGGACAGCATTCCAGGATGGATTCCAGAGTCTTAGAAAGTTGCTCAATGGTTGAATTGCCCTAATGGCCAATCGATATTTGCTCATATCTGCTTCTGTAGGCAGCCAGGAATTCACAGTTGAAAAGCAAATCTCTAAGTTCTGGATGTCCAGGCCACCAAGAATTCTCACTTGCTTTTAGAAAGATTAATTTGTGTGTTTTTTTTTTTATTTAGATGTATGTGTGTGTGCCCCTGCATGAGTTTGTGTGCACCACATCTGAGCAGATGCTCATGGAGGCCGGAAGAGGGAGTTGGAGTCTCCTGGTACTGGAGTTATAGGCAATTGTGAGCTACCTGACGTGGGCACCTGAGACAGAAACCAGGTGTATAGCAATAAGTGTCCTTAGCCACGGAGTATTCTCTTCAGTCCCACAACAACAACAACAACAACAACATCACAACAACAACAACAACACAACAACAACAACACAACAACAACAACAACACAACAACAAAAATGTATTGAATGCCAACTATGTGTAGTCTCCTAGAATTTGTAGCTAAATTTGGGTGTCCCGTATTCAGGGCATAGGAAACAACAAAAATAGAATGTCAGAAAGTCTACTGTAAAATACAGGCAAAACCAATCAATCAAACAACTCTCAAGAAAGTGTTTTTAAATCTTCCTCAGAGGCCAAGAAATATTGAGACAAGTTTCAGAGAAGGTGACAGCTGCTCTGGGCATTGTGGCATGCATAGGAGTTTTGCGGGCTGTGAAGCAGAGAATGGTTTTCACCATAGGAGTCAGCACTGCTAGGTGGAAGAACTGTCTCCTTAGTATGTGTGACTGCAGGAAGAGGTGGATGAGCATTCTCCAGGATCTTACTCTCACACTGAACACAATATCTAGCACAATAAGAGGGGTTTGGGAAGAGCTGGTGTAGTCAATGGGAGCCATGTTTGTTCATGCTGCGCCCTGAAGCTGACCTCAGGTGTTTCTGTCCTATCACCTCTGTTCACTTTCTCCCATTCTCAAGCATTGAAAAAACAGTCAAGGCCCGAGAAGTGGGGGTAATCCTTGTAGAGACAACAGAGATGCCACATGAGTCAGACTCCCTCTAGCCAGAACTTCATATTTCTAAATTCCCGTCTCACTTCTGCAAGGCCAGTGCAGGTAGTGTCAGGGCCTATGCTCCACCAGGGAAGGCGGAGTCAGTCAGCTCAAGCAGTTTGCCCAAGGTCAGCACACCACTGCTGACCACCAGCGGACCCCAGGCTGAATAGTTTTGAATTCCAGAGCCAGGGATAGGGATCCATCCAGTCGGTCATCTAGTACGGACACAGGCTGAACCTGCGCTCACTGTGTGACCACTGTTCTTGCCTCTGTGTTCCTGCCATTTCGCCTTTTCCCTGTATCAGAATAAATCCAGAGCAAAGCAAAGCAAATATATATTCTGGTAGGATACTGAGTGCTACGGATTGTTAGGTAACTGCGAAGGGGTCTCAGGAAACCCAATTCATAAACATCCCGATACCTTCAGTGTTATCCCTCCAAAATGCTAAAAGAAAGAGGTTTCATTACACAGTTGAGAATCAAAGGTATAATTATAGCGGGTCACAATGTTTGTGGCATCCTGAGATCCCAGGACAGGGATGGATAGAACTCCTCCTGTCGGATGCCCTGCCTACCACTGGGGTCTAGCCAAAGCACCATGTCCAGAGCCCAGAGGATGGCAGCCTTGTTTGTTGTGTTCATATGAGGTTTTCTTCTCTCATACTAGGGCTCTGCCATGGTCAGAGACTCCTTCACCATCCACTATCCTGGCTCAGGGCTTGGCAGCTAAGAATTTGGAGCATGGACAGCCATTGCAGTACATTGAGCTCCATAGAGACAGTGCCGGGGCAAGCATGAGCTGGACGGGCACTGGGTGACTCTGTGCCTCGCAGAGGAAAATCAACTAAACATGGGCAAAGGAGATCCTAAGAAGCTGAGAGGCAAAATGTCCTCATATGCATTCTTTGTGCAAACTTGCAGGGAGGAGCACAAGAAGAAGCACCGGATGCTTCTGTCAACTTCTCAGAGTTCTCCAAGAAGTGCTCAGAGAGGTGGAGGACCATGTCTGCTAAAGAAAAGGGGAAATTTGAAGATATGGCAAAGGCTGACAAGGCTCGTTATGAAAGAGAAATGAAAACCTACATTCTCCCCAAAGGGGAGACCAAAAAGAAGTTCAAGGACTCCAATGCACCCAAGAGGCCTCCTTCGGCCTTCTTGTTCTGTTCTGAGTACCGCCCCAAAATCAAAGGCGAGCATCCTGGCTTATCCATTGGTGATGTTGCAAAGAAACTAGGAGAGATGTGGAATAACACTGCAGCAGATGACAAGCAGCCCTATGAGAAGAAAGCTGCCAAGCTGAAGGAGAAGTACGAGAAGGATATTGCTGCCTACAGATCTAAAGGAAACCCTGATGCAACGAAAAGGGGGTGGTGGTCAAGGATGAAAAGAGCAAGAAAAAGAAGGAAGAGGAAGATGATGAGGAGGATGAAGAGGATGAGGAAGAGGAGGAAGATGAGGAGAAAGAAGAAGATGATGAATAAGTTGGTTCTAGCGCAGTTTTTTTCTTGTCTATAAAGTATTTAACCCCCCTGTACACAACTCACTCCTTTTAAAGAAAAAAATTGAAATGTAACGCTGTGTAAGATTTGTTTTTAAACTGTACAGTGTCTTTTTTTGTATAGTTAACACACTACCGAATGTGTCTTTAGATAGCCCTGTCCTGGTGGTATTTTCAATAGCCACTAACCTTGCCTGGTACAGTCTGGGGGTTGTAAATTGTCATGGAAATTTAAAGCAGGTTCTTGTTGGTGCACAGCACAAATTAGTTATATAGGGGGACAGTAGTTTGTTTTTTTTTCTTTTGGTTTTATTTTGGGGTTTTATTTTTTTTCATCTTCGGTTGTCTCTGATGCAGCTTATACGAAGATAATTGTTGTTCTGTTAACTGAATACCACTCTGTAATTGCAAAAAAAAAATTGTGTGGCTGTTTTGTTGACATTCTGAATGCTTCTAAGTAAATACAATTTTTTTTTATTAAAAAAAAAAAAAGAATTTGGAGCATGAACCTGGTGGCCTCCTGGGGCATGCTGGGGCTAGAGAAACTTATTTGTAGTCACCGCTTTTGTCTCAGGGACTCCTGTAACCCAGGCTGTATTCTAACCCTGAAGATGTCTGGGAATGACCTTCAGCTTCTGATGCTTGTCCATGCGTGCTTGTATGCATGCACCGCTATATCCAGTTTGTACAGTGCTGGTAGTAAAGCCCAGGGACTTGTCCACACCAGGCAAGCAACTTGCCAACTGAGCTATACCAACAACCTTGAGGGGGAACCTCTTAAGCTCTCTACTTGATCTAGAGTCACATCCAACCTCCAAAGGGAATGTAAAGTCATTGAGTTAGCTACAATTTCTTCCTTCTTAGGTAACCAGGACAAAAAGAGAAAAAATAAAGGCAGTTGCCTCCTACGAGATAAAAAGGTTTCCGTTGTGTTTCCACACCTGCTTAATAACAAGGTTTAATGTTCCTAAAACTTACGGTTGTGAAGGATGTATCAAGACTACATTGTAAGTTCTGCTTCATAGAGTTGGGCCAGGCAATCAGTACAACTGTCCCCTAAGGCCCTCCTCAGCCTTCCCTGTTTTAGTCTGGTCTCTGTTGCTATGACAAAACCCTAAGATCAAAAGCTATGTGTAAAGGAAAATGTTTGTTTGCCTCACACTTTCAGGTCATAGTGAACTAGGGAACTGGGACCAGTAATTTGAAATAGATAGAAACTATAGAGGAATGCTGCTTGCTGTCTTACTTGCTGGCTCATACTTAGCCAGTTTTCTCATAGAGCTGACTTCCTAGGAATAGTGCTGCCCATAGTGGACCAGGCATCCCATGTTGATCATCGATCAAGACAATGTCCTATAAACACTCCCACTGACCAATCTGATCTTGGCATCTCTTCAATTGAGGTTTCCTCGTCCCAGGTGACTATAGGACTATTATGTCTCGATGACAATACAAAATAGCTAGCACACTATCTTTGAGCATCTCAGGATGTCTACTTAGAGTGGTCTTTAAACAAAAACTCCATAATACACCCCATGGCAGAATTCTGAGGATACACATAGCACAGCACAGAGAAAAGGGGATTGGAAGACAGCCACATGCTCCTAAAGATGGGACAGCAAGATAGGAAAAGGAGAATTCAGGGCAGGTTGTTAAGCTCATGGACAGCAATTCAAGGGAAAAGAGAGGGGTACAGGAGCAGGGCTTTATTCTTAGACTCGGGAGCTGCAGGTCACCAGGGCTGCTCAGGCTGTCTGGGAAAGCAGGGTCACCAGAAGCCATCATGTACAATGCAGAAGGGCGATGAGAGATCTAGGGGTTTCAAGCCACACCCACAATACCTCAGCCCCACAGTACCTCAGTGTGTAAAGGGGAGAATAACAATCTCTCTCCTGTTCAATTGACCCTGAGCAGGAGGTCTGTTGGGCCTCCTGGTGGATAGGAGCTCTTCCCAGAGGCTCCAGGCTCTGTCTGTGCAGACAGAATGGAAGTTTTTCAAACTGGCCAGTCCGGCTTCCAGGAAAACCCCTGACATGTGAGGAACAGGCTGCCAAGTCGGCCAGAGGTAGGGCCAGTGCTCTGAGCCTCTTTGTACTATGTGGTGGTCAACTCTCTGTGGAAACCAGAGGTGTCCCAGGCCTCGGAGCTTCATCTCAGCTGAATAGAAGAAAGACTGTATCTTGGGTGGGTAGCAGGAGGGAGCAGGGACGTTCAGAGACTATCCTTTTCTTAAGGGAACCTCTGTGGAAGAACCTGCCCATCTCTGACAGACCTGTCTAAGCTCAGTATGCAAGGTTACAGAGGGAAGTGCCCACTATGCTGCTTACAGCTGCCATCTTGGTTAAAGGGGTACAGAAAGCACACAGAACCTTAAGCCACAGGGTAAAGGATGGCCGGCTACTGTGGCTCATAATGCTTGTGCAGACTACACATGGATTTATGGTCACTGTTCTAGAAGCTTCTGTCTCCATCCTTTGCCTCTGAGTAGAATCCAGTGTCCATACTCTGTCTGGTCAAGATCCACGTCGACCTCCATCAGTCTTACTGTAGTTCCTCTGCCAGCAACAGTGCACAGAGCCAGCACTTCACACCATCCAGTTTGTCCACTTCCTTCCTCTGTCTATTGAAGACTCAGCTCCTACCTCCAGCTAATAATTCCTCCACACCATGGCTTTATCTCACACACTCTTTGCTTTATCTCTGCACACCCACATCCTACTATTGTAGGTTTGAAAAGAAAATAAAGTTCAGTTGTGAAGCTTATCAAATTAAATTATGAGTGACTGGATTGTCCCTTGGAGATCAGGAAAGGGAAAGGAAGGAGGAAGGGAAGGTGGGAGGAAACTAGCCCTCCCCCGTATGTCTGTATGTGGAAGCCAGAGGACAAGACATCCTCAGGTATCATTTCTCAGATGCTGTCTACTTTTCGGGGGACAAGATCACTCACTGATCTGGAACTCACCAATTAGGTTAGACTGTCTAGTTGGCATGCACCACCAAGCCCAGATTTTTTTTCAAGTGGATGATGGTACTGGAATTTGAGACCATCTGCAAACATTTGCTACTGAGTCATATCCCTCATCTACCAGTGATGTTAATTTCTAATGTCAACTAAATTGGGTTAAGAAATGGGGCATAATGAAGCATACCTTTTGGGTTCGTTCTTGAGGGTTTTTCCAGAGAATCTTAACAAGGTGGGAAAACCAACCCTGAATGTAAGCTGCACCCATCCCATAGGCTGTGGGGAGAAAGAAGAGCCAACTAAGTGTTAGGCTCCATCTCCCCCGGCTTCCTGGCTGTGAGGGTGAGCTGTTTCAAGTTCCTGCTGCCAGGATTTTCTCACCATGATGGACTGCAACCTTTGAATCGTGCGCCCTTTGGACCATGGGACCTATGGACTGTGAGCCCTTTGAAACTTGAGCCAAGATAACCCTTTTCTCAATTAAGTTCTTTCCCATCGGGTGTTTAATCACAGCAACCAGAAAAGAAACTAAAGTAGAAAAGAAGGAAATGAGGGAGAGAAAGATGAAGGAAGTAGGAAAGGAAAGGCTAGGAAGAACTAATAGATGATATGAAAGAGGGAAGAAGGAAGGAAAGAGGGAGGGAGGGAGGAAAGAAACAGAGGGAATAAAAAGGGAGGATTTCCTTGAAAATGATATCATATGAGATGATTTCTTATTTTTCTAATGACTTATTACTCTCTCTCTCTGTGTGTGTGTGTGTGTGTGTGTGTGTGTGTGAGAGAGAGAGAGAGAGAGTGTGTTTATGTGTGCCACATGTGTGCAGTTGTCCTGTGAGGTCAGAAGTTCTCTGATCTCCTCGTACTGGAGTTACAGACAGTTGTGAGCCTCCTGAGGTGGGTATTGGGAATCAGACCTGGTTGTCTGTAAGAGCATTAGGTGCTCTTAACTGCTGCGTCATCTCTGTTTCTGAAGGTGGACCATACATGTATGCCTTCCTATGTAGGTATAGCGAGTCCCATCTGAGGGAGAAGTGTTGCAAGCATGTGCCATGGTGTTGCATGGTTGAATACATTTACAATATTAGAGGCTTTTAAACAAATTTGTCATTGCTATTTTGCAGTAGTCGTTTCTCAAGCACTTACTCCATGACAGCCCCTTCAGTTTCCATTGTGTATTCTATTCAACATGGAGCCCAGAATGGACTCTGTTCTTAGGAAGTGCTGAGTGTACTAGGAAATAGGAGACAGGGGCCCACTATCAAAGAGGAGTAAGAAGCCTTGTGAAGTTCTGGGAAATGGAGAGGGCACTCTATCTAGAGCTTTCCCATTGAAGGCCTGGAGTTTATAAATTATTTGTTCATTGGCAAAGGAGTTTTGCCTTGGAAACTAAAGAAACTCAAGACTCAGACCTGGTGATGAAGTGTCTCTAAACTGGGTCAGGGACAAAGGCAAAGGATAGGCAACACCATAAATAATGAACTTACAGGACAGATGGTGTCAACCAAAGCATTTAGAGGCTCTCTGTAAGGGAGAAACCCAGAATGTAATGAGCTGCTGGAAAGCTTTGGGAGACTTCAATGTCAATCCATTTACTGGTGGTTCAGCTCAACACTTATCTAGTCTGTTAGAACTACTTCTAACAGAATCTTCAGACTTCAATCTGTCTTATCTGTCCTCTGCAGGTTTCTAAGGTGGATCTTTCTGGAACAAGATGGGCATTCAAGGTCATCTTAACTTGTTCTACTTTAACAAGCAATCCAGGACAATTGCCCTGTCCTGAGGTTGGAGATTTATTCCAACAGGGACTAGCTTGTCTATAAAATACTCATGTTCTGACAGAATGAGGGTCTTTCCAAACACATCTGTGGATCCCCTTGCCCCAAATGTTATTTCAATAAAATATGGAAAATATTTTGTTCAAGAAAATATGTAAAATAGAGTTTATCTTCTGTAGAGAGGTTCCTATCCGGTGCTGTGGAAGGACAGTTGGATGCATTACCGTGTGCAATTGTTTAGAATGAGTAGAGAAATGAAATCCGGGCACCGAGCAAGCAAGAATAAATGTAGCTACTAACAGCATCATGAGCACGATAGAGGTCCCAGGAATTTTAATTACATATCCTTATTTGACTTCCTGGGGACTGCTCCCCTGCCACCTGTAGTGATAAACAGCAAACTAGAACAAACTAGGACAACAGTGATTATGGTGGTTTGGAGGATGGCAGTGATGATGACAGCCATAGTGATGGTGACAGAGATAAATATAATGATGTCGATGCTGATAACCACTGTGGGGATGATGGTGGTAATAATAATGATGACGATGACAGTGAAGATAGTGATGATGTAGGGATGTGATGATGGTGTGTTGGAGGATGATCATGTGATGATGGGTAGAGAGGATGATGGTGGTGGGAAGGATGATAGCAATGATGATGGAGATCGTAGTGGCAATGGTGATGATGGTGATGATGGCGATGATGGTGATGGTTGTATGATAATGACGATGGTGGTGGTTGTTGAGAATGAAGAGACAATCTGCAAACGACAGCATGGAGTTTTTACAACAAACAAGAACATTCTGAGTAAAATTGCAGGACAAGTTCTTCTGAATTGCCTTCCCCGAGCATTTTGGGTCTGTGATTAGCCTGGTTCTCTCCTACATTACTGGACTCTCTCTCTCCTAATGTTAATGGTTTTGACTTTATTCCCATCCTCTTTACGGCATATACACCTCTTGGGGTGACACAGCTTTCTTGTCCCCAACTTAGATAGACTTTTCTGTTATACTAAGGATCTTTGAGCTTGCCCTTCACCCCAGAACATTTTTTTTCTTTTCCACACTATAAAATCAAACAGGTCATTTCACAAAACAGACACACAGAAAATTACAGTGCAATGTGACACCATAGGACCAATGCTCAGAGGCTCACAATGACTAAGAAGTGTGTCGTCTCTGACTTACTGTGTGACCTTGAGGCCAGCCACTTGCCCTCTCTGTGTCTCAGTCTCCTGTGGTGGGATCATAATATCTACCGCCCAGCAGAGCTGGGAGCATTGAATAAATGATTATCTTGAACGCCCTCTGAGCTTCTGGGACAAAGGTGCTATGTAAATGCTCAGTACCCTTCTTCGTCTTCTTCTCATTAGTATTATTCAAACCCAGATGGCATTATTATTGTTGTTGATTGACAGCCCTGCATAGCCCCATTCACGGGTGTCAGAGAGCCAGGCGGTAGTTAACACAAGCAAAAACCATGTTTAAAACAAAGCCCAAGGAACACTCCAATAGTCTGTGCCTTGGGTTGCTATTAAAGCCACAGCAGCTGCGGTGGCAACACAGAGGGACAGGGCAAAGGAAACGCATCCCAGAGCACAAAGAGGGGAAAGTGGGTCTTGACACTGATCATATAATCGTGCTGGGCTTTTATAGACACTGGGAGGCCTCAAACAGAATAAATGCTTGAACTTGATCCACGGTTTACAGGCAGTGGCTGTGAAGGTCTTTGTTGCTGTCGATGCCATGTTAATGACCCAGCTTGGGGCTCTGCCGCCACTGCCACCGCCACTTCCAAAGAAAACAAATCAAAACGAGGAACTCCATGTCCAGCAATGAGTTTTCCATTCTACAAAAATAAATATAACCCTTTCGTAGCTAGGCAGTCACCTTGTCCAGAGTAGAGGCCGATGAAGGCATTAAGGTATCTATAAGGCATTGAACCTCTCTAACCAGTTCATCCAAAGGGAGGCCTTGTGCTTTTTAATTGCAAATAAACAGATGAAATCCTTGATGGTGCCTTCCAGCTCTGAGGATGCTGTCTATTCTGAGGGAGCCTAGAGGCAGCGGCTGCCGAGGGAGAATGGGGGCATTGGCTGGGTTCTCTACACCATTCTCTCTGTCTGTATGGATAAGATCCTCCCCAGAGCATATGCTGACCACACAGGAGCTTCAGGATGTGACACTAGAGGGTTTGAGTCCTATGGGTAGTCAGGGGACATGCAATTCACAACCTAGGGTTTTGTTTGTTTATCTGTTTGTTGACACAGGATTTCATGTAGCCCAGGCTGGCCTCACTCAATATGTGGTCAAAGATGACCTTGAACCCCTTATCCTTCTGCTTCATTCTCCCAAATGTTGGGATTCTAGGCAGTGCTGTGGTTAGAAGCCAGGGTTTCATGCATGTGAAGCAAGAGCTCTCACAGCTACCTCTGCCCTGCCCCTCCCCCACTACACACACAGAAAGGGAGGGGTAATGCACCTTTAATGGGGGATCTGGACAAGGGAGTAAATAACATATATCTCTAGGATATGGACATGTGGACATGGGAAGATGGGTGGCTGTTATAAAATATGGTGAAGCAGAAGTAGGTAAGGAAGAGGAGATGGGAAGGCAAGAGAGAAATCTTGGGAACAGATCCCTGTTAAGAAGATTTAGGGATGCAGTAGAGGGTGTGAAAGTGAGACATCTGAGGTCCAGGTATGTTGTCCTGGAGGGGGAGGTGAATGAGTCCTTAAAGATGCTGTCATGCCCGCCCTCCCGCCCTCCCTCCCTCCCTCCCCGTTTTTCTCAGATATAGCATCAGGAGCTCTGTGTGTTTCTCCATGAAACGGAAGGCACCGATCCTAGCCCAGGTGAACATTTCTTTGAACCAAATACTTTGCAACTTTGCTTTCTTCTCATTTCTGTATTTTATCATGCCCTACATTTGTATCAAACTCTTCTCCCTCACTGGATCCTTCCTGGTGGTCTTTTGCTTGACACTAGGAGGGCACCCACACACCCATCCATTTAGCCACCTATCCACCCACCAATCCACCATCCATCTATCCATCCATCCATCCATCCATCCATCCACCCACCTACCTACCCACCCATTCATCTTCCCAACCATCCTATGGATTCCCTTCCCACATCTTCCTTACAGAAACTGTATAAGGTATGCCAGATGCTAATTAATAGGATCTCTCTTCCAGAGCTGGTTTCTTTCTTCAGTTGGGAATGACACCCTGGTGCGAACAGTGTTAATTCAGAAGCAAGCCCAAGCATATGGGGTAGCTTCAAAGGGATAAAGATGAGGTAAAAGTTGTGAGCTGAGACCAAAAGCAGGTTTGGCTGTCAGTCACTGGAGATGTAAAGGGGTGCAGTCTAAAGTAAGGGGTGCAGGAACTGAGGGGCAAATGGGGTGCTGCCATCATAGTCTAAAGATAACAGCAGCACCTTTGGAGCAGTGTTGGCAGAATCTGTGAGGAAATATTAGTGGAAATACATAATGCTCTGTATCAGCCACGTTTCTTGTCATGGTGACAAAGTGCTCAACTGAAGCAACTGAAGGGAGGAAGGCTTGATGTGGCTGACAGTTTCAGTTTCAAAGTTCATCATATCAGGAAAGAATGGAGGCAGGGTCAGCTTCATCCATAGCAGTGGGAGTTGCAGCTGAGCAAGTTCACATTTGGGTGGAAGATTGGAGAACATGAGGCCAGAAGCTAGACAAGGTGATAACCCCCAAAGGCCCGCCACCCAGTGGCCTACTTCCACCAGCCTGACCCCACAACTCCCCCCAACACACCACCAGCTGAGAACCAGGTTTTCAAACCCATGAGCCTGTGGGGACATATTTCACACCCGGACTGGAGCAGGCTCACAGAGACTGTTGGCAGATATCTGATGTGTTAAGATGACTGTCTACCACACACTGAAGAAACGTGTGAAGAAGATGTTTCTGGGACTTAGAAAGAGGAAGATCCGGTATGGGGTGGCAGCAAGTTTGGCAACAACCTTTCCTGCAGTCGTGTGGAAAATAGAAACTGCCTCTAGCAGACAAGGTGATGTAGATAAGAAGATCTCTGGGGTTACATGGGGCTCTGGCTGCTCCTTGATGTAGTAGAACTTGAGGCAGGGGGATAGCTCAAACTAAATATTGTAAATACAAAGGAAGCAGGTTTTCCAGAGTTTGAAAACCTTCTGTCCGTCCAGATAGAAGTAAGATGGATGAGCAAATGACTCTGGACAAGATTAAACCTGGAGGATGACGAAGAGAACCTTGTCCAAAGATGGAATGAGGGTGTGACTATAGCATCCTTTGTTCGGGCCTTGGAAGCAGCTGAGGGAAAGCCCTGGAGAATGGCTCACTCAAAATAAAAGGTAGAACAAGATGGCAGGACTTTTAAGATTCCTGAGCAGCAGCTGGGGCTGGAGAGATGGCTCAGTGATTAAGATATTAGCTGCCTCTGCAGAGGACCCAGGTTCAATACCCAGCATGCAGGTGGAGGCTCACAACTCTTTGTGACTCCAGTTCCAATGGATTTAACCCTCTCTTCTGGTGGCCAAGGGTACCAGACACGTATGTTGCACAGACATACATGCAGACAAACACTCTTTTTTTTGTTTTGTTTTGTTTGTTTGGTTTTTTTTTGTTTTTTTTTCGAGACAGGGTTTTTCTGTATAGCCCTGGCTGTCCTGGAACTCACTCTGTAGACCAGGCTGGCCTCGAACTCAGAAATCCGCCTGCCTCTGCCTCCCAAGTGCTGGGATCAAAGGCATGCGCCACCACTGCCCGCAGACAAACACTCTTACACTACACAGAGAAGCGGGGGTAGGGAGAAGGGGAGGGAGAGGGAAGAGAAAGGGAGAGGGAGGGGGAAGGAGGAGGGGGGAGAGGGAGGAGGGGGAGGGGAGGAGGGGTAGGAAGGGGAGGGAAGGGGAGGGGGAAGAGGAGGGGAGAGGGAGAGGGGCAGGGGAAGGGGGAGGGGGAGGGGGAGGGAGAGGGGGAGGGGGAGGGGGAGGGAGAGGGAGAGGGGGAGGGAGAGGGAGAGGGAGAGGGAGAGGGAGAGGGAGAGGGAGAGGGAGAGGGAGAGGGAGAGGGAGAGGGAGAGGGAGAGGGAGAGGGAGAGGGAGAGGGAGAGGGAGAGGGAGAGGGAGAGGGAGAGGGAGAGGGAGAGGGAGAGGGAGAGGGAGAGGGAGAGGGAGAGGGAGAGGGAGAGGGAGAGGGAGAGGGATTCGAATCCTGAGTGAGTTCAATTGGACCCCAAGGCTGAGAGTGGTTTACCAGGAAGAGAGGCATTGGTGTGACTTTTTTCATGATGTGAGCTAAAGGATGTACAAGTTTTTTGTGTTTATTTGTTTATTGTTTTCTGTCATATAGTATATACTAAAACATCTTCTAAATTATAACTGGCCTATGGGAAGAGGAAGTGAGAGTATTCTAGATGCTTTCTAGTGATGATGTTTTTAGTGAGTGTTTTGTTTACAGAGTGGTGTCCTTGGGAGGGTGGTTTGGTAGCATCAGGGCAAGATCTCTAATGGCTTTGTTATAGATGCCTGTCCCCAGATGGCCTCCTAAACCTGGAGTGACTGCCCCCTCCTGGATCTTGGGGTCACCCTTGAGAGAACCCAAGGCCAAAAGCTGCAATTTCCCATTGTCAGGAAAACGGCACCTGAACACCAGTGAGCAGTCCATGAAAGAGATGATCCACCATGGGCAGAAAATAAGATTCTACCAAAAATATTTGCTTGTTCGTTCTCTTTCTAGTCCTCCGAGGAAGCCTCAGAATCCGGATCTAGGACTTACCATAGGTGTGCATATCCCATTGTACACAGGACATATACAAAGACAGTACAAGGTCCTGCCTGCAAAAACGGGTATGAGAGGGAGAGGAGGGAGGCCTGCTTTTTTCTAGGAAGATGTGGCTCTGGGGTGGATCTTGGAAGAGTAGTGTGACAGTGACTTTCCAGTCGTACTCACAGCCTTGGCTTCAGGTGTCATCTGCAATGTCAGTCCTGTTGTTCTAGAGGCCACTGTCCCAGAAGTTGGCTCTGTGAAGGGCAGGCACACCTGGGTACTGAGAGGTGAGCTTCTATAAGCGATCAACACACTATAGATTGCCAAATGATGGTGACAAAAGATTTAGCAGAGAAGAAGACACGGAGTGTTACTGTTTGAGTCTGAACTGGTCCCCTCTCATTCTGAGCTCTTGTTTCCATGGCTGGTGGGGATGTCTGGGAAGGCTGCAGAACCAATAGGAGGTGAGAGCTAGCTGCTTCAGCTAAGCTGTTGGGAGTTTTGTCTCTGGGAGTCTGCTCTCTCAGCCAACCTCTTGTGACACAGTCTCTCTCTGCTTCCTGGTCCACCGTGCTCTGAGAAACTTCTTCCATGCCCTGTGAACTGAGCTGTCCCACCATGGTGGACTGAAAACATTTGAAACTGTGAGCCAAAGGAAACCTTTGCTGTTTGTGCCAGATTTTGGTGACAGCGATGTGAGAAAGAGAGCAAGAAGCATGCACATAGTAGCAGTATCACCCATAGAAGCAGAGTTAGTTAGCAGGCCACCAGATGTCACAGAAACAACGGTCATAGTAAAGGAGAAGGAGAAAATACTATTTGACAAGTCTCAGATCCACCTTAAACCTGAGAAAGGAGACACAGGTGTAGTACAGCTCCAGAGATTTCTTTTCTGGAGTTCACTACTTCCTGGGGTATCTCTACCTGACTTTCATATTCCTGAGTCTCGAAGCCCGACCCTGAAGTTTCTACCAGCTCAGGCCTATGAGCAGGTGGCAGAGAGGGGTTGGCGTTGGAAAAAGAAACAGACAAACAACCAAGGATGGACAGGTAGTCTAAGGTGTATGGGAAGGGTTCTGAGCTGGGCGATTCATAAGTCTGAGAATGCTCTGTGATGCATAAAAGTTGTGTGTGGTCCCTGTGAATGTGAACCCTCTGCCCTTGCCAGGCAAAACATCACTGTGGGATGTGGGGATTGGGAAAACCATGTTCTGTGATGTCTGATGTCTTCGTGTACTATGGTATTAATGGAAGTAAAGGCTGCCCTGTCCTCCCATCTAGCAAGTAGAAACCTGTGAGTGAGACATTTACTACAATGTGATATGTAGAGGATGGACTTTCTGAAGCTGGGAGTGACGGTACATCTTTATAATGCTAGCAGTTCGGAAGCTGAAACAAGTTCAAGGCCAGCCTGGGATACAAAGGAAGTTTAAGGTCACTCTGGAATAGAAAACACTCTGGAATACAAAACATGACTCTTTACAAAGCAAAACAATTTAAAAAGAATATCCAGTTACTTTTTTTTTCCATGAATCGTCCTCCATTGTTGCCAACCACCCCTCCCCCCTCTTTTTTTTTTTTTTGACAAAGTTCATGTTTTGCTTCTTGCATGGCATGTTATCCATGAGATCAAGGCTTCCAACAAGATGGAAATTGGAGCATCATGGATCCCTGTTCACTGCCCCAGTGTTGGGATGTAGGATCTGGGCTGGGCAGCTGCTCTAAAAGCCCGGGTCCCCGTCGACCTCAGGCAAGATGGCTGCCATTATGGTGGGTGATAAGTCATTCCCTTGAGTGAATCCTGTAACATGGACACCTGTGCTTCCACACCTATGTCGTCATCCTATAGAGTCCCCACTCTTTCCTTAAGGCTCTGGTTCTTAGATGGGAGTCCGTAAGAGATTGCAACTGGCAGTGCTGGTGCTAATGGTAACTCTGGTGCTGGGTGTCCAGTATGGTAGCCAGAGATGCAGCTGGCTCCTGAATCTCTGACTCTGGGTTAAAACAACTTAAGCTGCATCGTATATAGCATCCAATAAACTGGGTGTGATGATGCATGCCTTCATCCCAGCATTTAGGGGGAGGGAGGAACTGAGGCAGTAGAGCAGCCAAAAGTTTGAGACTAGTCTGGGCTACAGAGTGAGCTCCAGACCAACTATCCCAGGCTCCAGAGTAAGATACTGTTTCAAATGACCGAAAAAACAAACAAGCATACATGTGTGCATACACACACATACCACAACACACACACATCTTGAAGATACCTTGGGAATAAAATAAATAAGCTTGTACATTACACATTGAAATGATAATGTATTAACATTTTGGTTGTAATGGGTCAGCTACAAACATGTATATTAGTTTCATATGTTTTCTTTTAAAAATTATTAGCTGGTACTAGGGGTGGTCATCCTCTTTAGAAAGCATAGGCTCTAGTGCTGAACTATGCTCTGGCCTAACTCTTTCTTTCTATGCATTAAATATATATATATTTTTAAAAGATTTATTTATTGTTATAGGTAAGTAGACTGTAGCTGTCTTCAGACACATTGAAAGAGGGTGTCAGATCTCATTATGGATGGTTGTGATCCACCATGTGGTTGCTGTGATTTGAACTCAGGACCTTTAGAAGAACAGTCAGTGCTCTTAACCTCTTGAGCCATCTCCAGCCCCCTATATATAATTTTTAATGAAGCAATAGAAACTAAAGTCACACAGCTATTCTGCATGTATTTGAGATGAACGTGGCTGCTTTAGAACTTAACTCTACTCCTAGTGCATGGTGGAATGACTAAGCACGATGTGAAATGAAGCTAAATGTCAATGGTTTGCATGTGGAGCTGTGATTGGTGCCTTTCCTTAAAGCTATAGTCTTTCATTAGTGGTTATTATTCTGTCCCTTTTTATTCTCTCTCTCTCTCTCTCTCTCTCTCTCTTCCTCCTTCCTCCCCTCTCTTTTTCTCCTCTCTAAATTGACCAGGCTGGCCTTGAACTCCGAGATCCCCCCTGCCTCTGCCTCTGCCCCTCTGCCCCTCTGCCCCTCTGCCCCTCTGCCCCTCTGCCCCTCTGCCCCTCTGCCCCTCTGCCCCTCTGCCCCTCTGCCCCTCTGCCCCTCTGCCCCTCTGCCCCTCTGCCCCTCTGCCCCTCTGCCCCTCTGCCCCTCTGCCCCTCTGCCCCTCTGCCCCTCTGCCCCTCTGCCCCTCTGCCTCTGCCTCGAGTGCTGAGATTAAAGGTGTGAGCCACCACTGCCCATTGTTCTCTGTTTCAAACATGTACAGTTGCTTAGTATTAAAGATCAAAATGGTAAGCCCAAAGCATTTCCAAGTTTTTTTTTTCTTAGAGCCTAAGGTTTTTTCCCTCTTCCTCCTGCTCCATACTCTGGGTATTTCCAGCTCAGCAGGGCAGATGGCCAGCCTCAGAGAAAAGGCAGCTTGCTGACTTTGGTGTTAAGCTGGAGTTACATACAGTATGCATTATGTAGAATGTAGAGATTGGGTCTCCACATTCTAAGTGGTCTTAAGCTAAACTCTAAATCATCCCCAGTGACATAACCATGGATTCGAAATCTGTCTCTTGGAAGTAAAACATTGATTGGGGGAGCAAGTTATTAATAATCATCCGTTAAATGTGGTAATGTGAAATAAAGCTGGGGGTTTTAATTAGACATGTGCAGAAATAGCAAATTAGAGAACTTTAATTCTGGATTTGTTAGATCGTCAGAGAGGGAGACAGGATCTCATGAGTTAAATCCAGGTTTTCAGAAAAGTGGGCTCCTGGAAGCCAGGAGTGAGCGAAGTTGAAGCGAAGGGATGAGAATGAATAGCACATTAATCTTCTGTCCAAGCTTCCAGCATGGAGGCTCTGCCTGGTGCATCCCTTGCTTTGCCCAGGGCATGCTCTCCCAGTAAGACCTCTGGGCCTGGTGGGAGTGCTGGAGGAGAACTGCTGGCCAGGACACTCTAGGAGGAGCCTTCAGGAGGGATGCCGACAGGCACCAGATAGACGCTGGGGTTTTAGGGGAGCTGCTTCTTTGTTTAATTACTTTTTTGAATGTATTAAATTTCTCTCCCCAGAAGACTCACAGATTTGAGATGAAATTAAGATGATGATGATGATGGTGGTGGTGGTGATTTTTAGAGCAAAAATCCGACTCTGTTGACTTGACCATGACTTGCGACTGAGCTGGGGGGCGGGGGAAGGTGACTCTGGTCACTCTCTGTGACCAGATGAGAATGAGAACTCTTCTGTTTGTCCCAGGCCACCACTTTTGCTTCTTTTGCTGTGGGGGAAAAAGTGCCGGAACAATTCAGGAAAAGTTGGGCAACTGCCTACACACTATAGCACTGCATACCATTGTCCTTGACAACTGACCTTCTCCTGTCAAAAATGGACTAAAAAGTACCCCTCACCTGAGATCAAACTCTAATCTATGGAGAGACACAATGGGATTTTATAAATATCAAAGCCATTAAACACACTGGAGCCTGAAGCAGCTAAGTGCTTTCTATCATATTTTGAGCTCTCTGAAAATAAGAGTCGGTGCTGACATCTGTCTGTTCTTCCATAAAGCACACAGCACCGTGAGCCTGAGGAAGGAAGTGTGATTGTTTGCTCTTGTGTCCCAACAGCTGCAAACACTGAACTTCTATGAGGGGTTTCTTAGGGGAACACAACGGCTTTGCGCCATCTGTTGACTGTCCAGAGGGTAAGAGAAGTTCTACCAGGCAAACCCATGATCTGCTTTGTGCTCTTATTTCTAAGTGCAGTGCGTGAGGACAGCCTCTTAGCAGAAGCATAGTGATGGTTACTGCAGAGACAACAGCACAGCAAGAAAGCACATGTCTCCTCTGTTTTCCATGTACTTCTGCCTTGTTGCTTGCTCGCTCACTCGCTCACTCACTCACTTACTCACTCAGTACATTTACACAGAGTGTCTAACTTGTACTAAGCCCTTTACTGACCTCCGATCATGTGGCTATGGCTTGAACAGCATTTGACTTCAGGAAGCACTCAGCCCAACTGGGGGGATGTTAAGAACAAAAACTTAGAGCTTGTTGACATAAGGAATGGGAAAAATTAACAACAGTAGACTAGAAAAGGTGCTATATGGTAGTATACAATAGTACGTGCCCTGGGATAAAATAAGCACGTTTATATGTAGGCTAGGGAGCCAGCTTCCCTGCTGAGATGACTTCAGATGAAGGGCTTGAAGATTAAAGGTACAGTACGAGAGCTGTCTGGTAGAGGAGACAGCGCATGCAGACAGTCATCCCTCAGTGTCCGTCCATGGGGTGGCTGCTAGGCGCTTCTGCAGATACCAAGACCTATGACGGGTACTCTAGTTCCTTCTGTAAACCAGTGTACTGTTTTACAGAACACATTAAATCATCTCTAGACTGTGAATGGTACTGTGGGGATGCTGCTGGAAGTAACCATCACCTGCATTGCTCTGTGAATCAAGATGAGAAAAATGTGTGGGGGCTGGAGCGATGGATGGCTCAGAGGCTAAGAGCACCTGTTGATCTTGCACTTGTGGATCTGGGTTCGATTCCCAGTACCCTTGTAGTAGTTTACAACTATCTCTAACTTTATTTCTGGAGAGCCAATGCCCTCTTCTGACCTCTGTGGGTACCAAGCACACATGTGGTATATATACAGGCAAAATACACATAAAAATATTTTAAAGATTTAAAAATAGAAAGTACATGTGTATGTTCAGCACAAGTACAATGCAATAACATTCTCAGGCTGCTGATAGAAGGAGATAGAGAGGGAGGGAGACAGAGAGAGAGAGAGAGAGAGAGAGAGAGAGAGAGAGAGAGAGAGAGAGAGAGAGAGAATATAAATACTCAAGTACTCAAGTACAATGATCAGGCCTCTGCTGAAATTCTATCTAACAATGTTCACTGGCCAAAGAAAGTTTTACAGACAAGACTAGAATAAAGTAGAGAGAGGCAGATTTTATACACACACACACACACACACACACACGAATGAAGAATATGGCAGTCACATTGCAAAGGATGCACAGGTAAGGATGGGATGAATTTGTGGCAAATCACACAAGATCAGGAAGAGCACCTGCTAACGATCAAGGCTGGGATCATCAAACATGGTGAGCAAAATCCAACCAGGTATCAGACCAGACCAGAACTGCCCACTGGGTCAGCGTGAAGCTAAAGCTTTAAGATCAAGGATGAGAAAAACAAATTGCAATCCCCAAAAGAATGTTGAGCAGCAACATTCATATTTAATAAAAATGTTAACTTAGCTAAAAGGACAGAGAAAAAGAGAAACATCAGGTAATAAAACAAAAGATCCTCTAAGCAAAGGAAGCAGTCAGGATATTGCAATTCTTTATTTTTGGCTTTTCAAGACAGGCTCTTACTAGGTAGTCTTGACTGTCCTGGACCTCATTCTGTAGTCCAGGCTGGCCTTGAACTCACAGAGATCCACCTGCCTCTGCTTCTCTAGTGCTGGGGTTAAAGGCATGCACCACCACTGCCCAGCTGTAACAATAAATTCTTAATGATATAATAAATTAATAAATTTATAAAAATATCCTTGGCATTTCTCAACCAGAAAATATGAGCCCAATAATCTATAATTTTTGAAGAAAGTAATCATAACTTTATTTATTAGACTCCTGTATGGAACACATTAAGGTCATAAAAGTTTCATATTGATACATTCATAAGATTGTCTTTTCTTGATAATTTATATCACACACATTTTGGGCATCGTACACTTACTTAAATATCTACAAACAAAATGGGGAGTTTTAAAAGCAAGTAAAACAAAACATGAAAGAAAACTATGTCTTCAAAAACAGAAATAGATTCACAGTTAAGATATATAAAACTTAATTGTATGAAAGACAAGGTTCTGCATTTGCCATCAATTGAAAAAGCAAGGTAATCTGAGTGTGGTGGCTCTCACCTGTGCTCCGGGTAGGTTGGACTTCATGTGGAGTCCTCATCACATGGATGCTATTGTCATGCAGCCACTCAAATTCAAGCGTTTCCTATGAAACTCTCCTAGTGTCTCACTGCCCTGGTTTGAGTCTGTCATCAAGAGGCATTGAGGAGTGCCTCAGACCTGCACATTATCTATTCAGAGAGAAGAGTTTCCTGCCAGTAAGAAAAGGGCAGAGTGGAGTGGTTGCTATGGGGTAGACAATCCCCAGACCCTGCAAATAAGAGATGAAGGACTCATTGTCACTGTCAACTCTCTGTAATCTATGACTCAAGTCTAATTGCAGCCAGTAGGTGGAATGGGATTTCCTCAAAGATGTTTATAGTAAAAATAACATATGAGAACAAAGGGCCAAGAATAGCTAAGACAGTTCTATAGGGGGGAAATGAGGGGCACTTGATCTATAGGAGATCAAACATCTTGAAGAGCCCTGCTGGTTCACGGTAGGGCTTTTGAGCAGAACACAACAGGCACAGAGCCACGAATATTTGAAAGTTGGCTTGTGACAGAGGTGGCATTATCTTATTCCTTAGGTCAACGTTTCTGTGATGGTTAATCCTGCTTGTCAGTTTGACACACCTGGGAAAGGGAAACCTCAGCTGAAGAATTCCCTCTACCACGTGGCCCTGTGGACATAACTGTAGGGAATTTTCTTGATTGCTATTTGATGTAGAAGCATTTAGCCCACCACGGGCAGTGCCATCCTTAGGCGTTTTGGCCTGGGCTATAGAAAGTCTCGGAATGTAAATCGAGGAACAACCAGGAAGCAGTGTTTCTCCATATTTACTGTTTCCAGCTCCTGCCATAAGCCTTGGCTTCCCTTCAGAATAGGCTGAAATCTCTAAGAGGAGACAAACCCTTCTCCTCCCCACATTGTTTTGGTTTGTGTTTTACCATTGCAACAGAAAGCTAACTGGGAGAGTTTCGCAAAGAAACACAATAGCCAAACCTTTGACTCCACTGATCAGAATGAAAATCTCATGCACTCTTCCCAAACTTCAAAATACTGTCTTCTCCCACGGGCCGTGAGTTCTAGGACTGCCTCAGACCCCTGCCAGAAAGAAAATGCATTTTTGGAAGCAGCTACTTCAAGCTTTCCTTTCGATGAATAACACATTGCTTCTGCTGCTTCAACCCATATTTCATTTCCTCCCAGGATTTGGAAATGGACACCAATCTCTTGTTCCCAGTTCCCATTCAACTGGGTTAAGAGTCACTGTGGGAAGGATGGAGAAGTTACAAAGAATTCAAACCAGAATGCTGGCAGGACCAGATCTGTCTTTTATACTGATTGTTGGGCCACAAGAGGATAGGATACAAAAGCAAAATAACAGATAATCCTACCCTCAAGGGCTGAAAAACCTACCTGAATGGATTCTGAATACATCCAGTAAGAAGAACAAGAAGCCGTGCTTGCTGCCTCGCAAAAGAAAAGCCTGGGGACTCGGAGAGGGAGCAGAAGGACTTGCTTCATGGAAGCTGCTAGGGAGGAGCTGAGGACAGGACTTGGCCAATTTACTAGCACTCTAGAGCTCAATATTTGGTGTGTGTGTGTGTGTGTGTGTGTGTGTGTGTGTACATGCCACAGCATGTGTGGAGATCAAAGAACAAGTTCTAGAAATCTGATTCTTCCTCCCATCTTGTCGAGGCAGGATCTCTCTTGTTCCCTCAGAGTGACGTGCTCCAGGCTGGCTGGCTTCTGAGGTTCCAGGTGATTCTGTCTCCTGCCTCCCTAGAGCATCCCTAGGATTATAGACGCACACCACTGGACCCAGTATTTTATGTGGGTTTCAGGGATCAAACTCAGCTAGTAAGGATTGCACAGCAAGAGACTCTACCTGCTGAACCTTCATGCCATCCTCGAACTGGAAATCTTACCTATAAGAGTGGCATAATGTCCTTTCCTAGCTCCCAAAGCTGTTCTAAGAATTAAGTGATGTGTCTTGGATCTCTGAGCTAGAATGCTTACTTGTACCACCAGTAAAATGAATAGTATTGGCTTCTTTGCCACGTGTCAGTCACATGTTCTTCATGACCCCTTTACAAGTAAGGAAGAAGCAGCCAGTCTTCTTGCTGGAAGGAACACAGGACACATTCTTCATCCACGGGGTCGTCTTGTCTCCAACTGTGCACTTTCCAGAACTGCTCCACTTCTCCATTGTAAGGTTCCTTAGTCTGCTGCTGGGCTGCAGGACTTCGTTATCCGTGGGGATGACGTCAGATTCCTTCCCACCTCACCTCTGCCCATAGTTTGACCTGTTAGAGCCACACAGAATGAACTCACTCCCTTTCCCATTTGATAGTGTTGTGGGAGTTGACAGACAGTTGTCAGGGTTCCTCCATCGTATTAGATTCACAGGTGTTGGAACTGCCCCTCTTGTGACATGGTTTCTGGGACAATTCACTAACCCAGTGTCCTTCCTGGTTCTTCCACTACTTCATCAGTATCCTCTTTAAGATGACGGTGCTACCTTGACACCTCCACTTATTTTTGTTTTTTTTTTTTTTGAGACAGGGTTTCTCTGTATAGCCCTGGCTGTCCTGGAACTCACTCTGTAGACCAGGCTGGCCTAGAACTCAGAAATCTGCCTGCCTCTGCCTCCCAAGTTCTGGGATTAAAGATGTATGCCACCGTGCCTGGCTCTACCACCTCCCCTTCTAAACAGAGAAAGTGTAAATGTTCAAGAGGGAGGCATTTGATATAGTGACATGAGGGAGATGGCCATTCTCTAATGAGGAAATGATTTATGCTACAATGCAAAGGAAAATCAACTTTAGGGCCTTGCCTGTTCTAGGCAGCCTGTTTACTTCTGCGCTCTATCTCCAGCCCCAGTGCCAGGTTCATGAGTGCAGAATGTAAGTGTATATACCTCACTTTAGACAGCTCTTTCCATGTAGCTCCTTGGGACATGCAAAATAAAAAATGATGAACCAACAACAACAAAAAAAACAACCAACCAACCAAACTTTCAGCAAGAAGTCAACGGTTGTTTACATGGTAAAGGGGCAGTAACTTTTCTCTTCTATCTTTGCCCTTTGTGGTGATGACTGTATTTTCCTTTCATAATTTAAAAAAATGACAGATTTGACAGTGCAGGAGAACCATGATACCCATAACAAGCCACAATGCTCAAGTGCCAACAAGGCCAACAACAGCCCTGGTTTCACCACCCTCGCTCTGAACAAATTCTTAGCAAGCCTTATGATTTGTTTATTTTTTTTTATTAGATATTTTCTTTATTTACGTTTCAAATGTTATCCCCTTTCCTGGTTTCCCCTCCGAAAACCCCTATCCCATCCCCCTCCCCCTGCCCACCAACCCACCCACTCCTGCCCCCCACCTTGGCATTCCCCTACACTGGGGCATCAAGCCTTCTCAGGACCAAGGACCTCTCCTTCCATTGATGCCCAACAAGGCCATCCTCTGCTACATATGCAGCTGGAGCCATGGGTTCCTCCATGTGTCCTCTTTGGTGATAGTTTAGTCCCTGGGAGCTCTGGGGGTACTGGTTAGTTTATATTGTTGTTCCTCCTATGGGGCTGCAAGCTCCTTCAGCCCCTTCAGTCCTTTCTCAAGCTTCTCCATTGGGAACCTGATGCTCAGTCCAATGGTTGGCTGGAGCATCCATCTCTGTATTTGTCAGGCAATGACAGAGTCTCTCAGGAGACAGCTATATCAGTCCAAGGTTTGTTCATTTTTTTGTTGTTGTCTGTTCATTTTTCTTGCATCTGGACCAAGAATTGTTTCTTTGGTCACGCCAAAATTTTCTTAATAAAATTCTTGAGTTTTTTTTTTTTTCATGTTGTTCTACTTTAGTGCTTCAAAGGACTGAGATTTTTTCTTTTTTCTTTTTCTTTTATTTTTTAAACCGCAATAAAGAACCTTTGTTTTCCTCCAATCCACCTCACTGTGTTTCTTTTGGCTTCTTGTTGCCTCTGACACATGGCACCGCGTTAGTTACTCTTTTAGTTTTGTGTCAGTTTACATGTGCAATCTGACAAACCGCTTGTGTCACTGGGCCCAAACAAGGGCTGGTGGCATCCTGTTCATTCCTTCCTTGAGTTAATGAGACTTTATTGGCTTTCTGGATGCAGTGGTTGGTCCCACGACACCTTCAACCAGTAGGTCCTTCAATCTAGCTATCCAGCTTATAAAATGCGTTGTCCACAGCCTTGCTGAGAGACTCACTAAAAACAACCTTGTGAGGTTTGGATATCTTTCAAAGGAGAAAATCATGAGACGGTGATAGCATGGTGTGGTTTGTTCTACGTTGCTTGCCCTGGCTGCTGGAGATCACCACTTCCTTTGCTAAGTGATTACAATCTCTTTAATAATGCAGGTTATAGTTTGCTGTGGATCAAAGCTAAGCTAAGCTAAGCTGTGCCATGCAGCATTTCATTAACCTACACATTCCTAGCTTTCAACACTCGGAGAGTTGCCCATCATTAATCCTTTGGCATGAATATCAAGACTCCTGACGATGGCTCTGTGATTAAATCTCCAGGTTCGTTCTATCCCCAGGAATCTGCTTTAGATTCAAGGTGGGTACTCGTTTTGCACGAAGCTTCACACTCAGGACTGCAATTTCTTCTTCCCCATCTTTATACCACCCTTTCCCCTTGGAACATTCCCCTTGGAGACAGAGTTGATGGAAGCTAGGTAGGTCTTGGGTAACTCTGGCTGTCTGTCATCTGCTAACATTACACCATCTGCTCCAAGCACTGGCCCTGGATCTTCCTGCTTCTTCCTGTTCCCAGTGCACTTGCACAAAGTTGATCTTGCTGTCACTGGGCAGTTTCTGCAAGCCTCAGGCTTGTTTTGAACTCCAGCCTTGTAGTGGTACAGGACCGGGGCACCTCCCCTTTTCCTTTGGTTATGTTTCCCTCTTTCCCCTTTGAAAACCCGAGAGTGGGCTCTGGGGAGCTTCTTGTCACTTTCTAGTCAAGACCACTGGTGAATACATTGCCAGAATTTAATTTGGGATATGTCGTGGCTTTAATCTGGCTACCATGCTCTTCGGAGAACACATCAGTAAGAAGGCAGAAAGAAACTCTTTAGGTTTGCATCATACGACAGCACCAAGTAGAGTCAGGTGAGCAGCCGGTCCAGCTTTGTATTTGCAGGATGAGCATGCTAAGTCTTCCTCGGAAAACTGCGTGACAAGTGATTTTTTTTAAAGTAATTCTTAGTTGCCTTAAGCAAGGATGTAGAAGAAGGGTTAGTTTCGGTGTATTGTGCAAAGAGAAAGAGGGAACAGGGGAGAGACCAGAAGAAGAAGGAGACTGGAACTAGGTTTCCAGCTGCATCATCTTCAGATGAGTTTAAAGGGAGGGAGCGAAGCACAGGTCAAGTGACTTTTGATAACTTCTCTCATAACACAGGACCTAGAGCCAGGAGTTGGGCCCAGGCGGCACGATTGGACCGTTCACTCTCACAGGTGACTAACAGGCAGCTTATGGGACCACTCAGCCCAGAAACGTGGATCACTGTGATCATTTAAGAATTCAGATTCTCAAGCCGGGCGTGGTGGTGCACACCTTTAATCCCAGCACTTGGGAGGCAGAGGCAGGCTGATTTCTTAGTTCGAGGCCAGAGTGAGTTCCAGGACAGCCAGGGCTACACAGAGAAACTCTGTCTCGAACCCTCCCGCCCCCCCCCCCAAAAAAAAACACCAAAAAAAAAAAAAAAAAAGAATTCAGATTCTCCATCAAATTCTAGATTGGTAGCTTCTTTTGAACATTTCGGGAGCCATGTTTTTTGCTTGGTAGCAAAACCTTTAACATCGTGCTCAATCCCTTCAGAGAGTGGGCTCTCTCTAGCTGCTCACATTCCCCAACAACTTTGTTTATTTACATTCTCTACTGGGTCTTGATAGACATCTGAGTTTCGAGTGCTGCTTCCCTGCTTCCCATGGAAGACTTGTTCCCTGGTTTCCAAGCCTTATGGAAAAGAAGAAAACAAGGACAGCAAAAGTCAACTATATGACCGCTACACTGAGGTTAGTGTTGTTATTCCCCCTGGATAATGGCTGCCCAGAAACTTGAGAGGTTCTGAAATGACTGGGCTTCATTTCTTCAGCTCATCTCTGGCCCCTTCATTTGCAAAGACATGCCCACTTTCAGCACTGTGTCCTCAGGCCACAGAGTCTAATGAGAACAGCCCCGGAGACTGCAGAACCTCTAAAAGTGGGTTCTGGGATGGCAGGGTGTCAGGGAAGGGAGCATTTCTTGTGGACTCTTGAGGATGTAAGATAAATGAGACTCCGTAGCATGAAGAGGACAGGCAGACTTGTGTGTTGGTAAAGAGACTGAAAGAGTAGGCTGGGATGAGGGTAAGGATGCTGTGCTGAGGTTTCCTAGGTGGTTCTGGTGGACTTCAGCAGATGAGAGTACCAACAGAAATCTGGGCAGTAAAGACTGTTCTTAAGGTTTCAGATGGGACAGGGACTCTGTTAGGAAAGGATCTGGGGACATTCATGGGACATTCAGTACAGTTTCTTGGCTATTTATTTATTTATTTATTTTTAAGATTAAATTATTTATTTTACGTATGTGAGTACACTGTTGCTGTCTTCAGACACACTGGAAGAGGGCATCGGATCCCCATTACAGATGGTTGTGAGCCACCCTGTGGTTGCTGGGAATTGAACTCAGGACCTCTAGGAAGAACAGTCAGTGCTCTTAACCGCCGAGCTATCTCTCCAGCCCGTCTCTGGGCTTTTTAACAAGGTTGGAACTGGGAAGATGTCTGCCACTCTTGAAGATGAACTAAGTGCATTCATTTTAAACTACCCGAGGCCTGTGGGTCTCAGAGGGTCAGGAGTGGAATGTAATGGTTTGAACTGAGATGTTTTCAACAGGCTTGTGTTTTTCATGCTCAGCAAACAGTTGTAATGGTCTTTTAAGGATTATGGAGCCTATAGAAGTGTGGGGGTGGGGGTGGGGGTGGGAACTGATGTGGTGACAGTGGTTCAGAGCACCTACTGGTCTAGCAGAGGATATGGGTTTGGTTCCCAGAACCTACATCTGGCATCTCACAACTACCTGTAACTTCATACCTAGGGGGTATGACACCATCTTCTGGCTTCCATGGGCATGAATTCGATACACAGAAACTCAGATAGGTGTACACATACACACAGGCGCGCACACGCACACACACACACACACACACTACAAAAATAAAACCAAATAAATAAAAAGAAGAAGGTGGGGCCTGACTGGCAAAAGTAGACCACTAGAGGTGAGCCTTTGAAGGTTATGTATTTCTGGTTCTGGCTTTCTTCCTTGGGAAATTCAATGGACGAGCCCCCACACATGCTCCCACTGACACAACTGTTCAAGTAGCGCTTCCCGCCATGATGAACTGAAGTCTCTGAAACCACTGGACAAAACAAAGATATGAATCCTTTTGTTGCTTTTGTTAAGTGTTGTTCATAGTAACACCTCCCCCGCCCCCACCTGGTGTGTGAGCATGTTTGTGTTGTGTGTGCATGTGTGTGGTCATGTGTGCACATGCACACTTACAAGCACGTACTCGTAGGAGCGAAAGGGGCAGTAAAGACAGAAATAAGGCATTGGATGTGTGAGTCCCTACCCCTTTGTGTCCCACAAAGAAGTGAAGACAACTGTACCTGTGTGGAAGAATGGGGTACAGAGTGTGTTCCAGAGGACAAAGCCATGGACAGAGAGCAGGAGAGACGGCTCAGGGCTGAAGAGCACTTACTGCTTTATCAGAGGGTAGGAGTTCAGATCCCAACACCTATGGCTGGAGAGATATAGCTCAGTGTTTAAAAGCATTCTCTCCTTTTGGAAGGCACCCAGGTTCAAATCCCAGTACCAACATGATGGCTCACAACCATCTGTAACTCCAGTCCTAGACAATCTGATACCCTCTTCTGGTCCCAGGAGGCATTGCATGCTGCATAGTCAAACATTCAAACAATACACATAAGATCAAAATTAAATAAAAAAAAATCCAGAAACAAAATATGGTAAAAAGCCATCTGTCTAGAGAGGCCAAGTGGGGAATGAGGCTTAGAGTTCTACATCATGAGATTTAGAGAAAGATCCCTGATTTGCAGAGAACAGGAGCAGTGGAAGATTTGGAGCAGAGGTCTAATCCTGGAGGCTTGAGATGTGATGGAAGGAAGTAAGGACAGGAAGTGGGTATAAGGTCTTCCGTGTTTCCGTTGTGTTCCCATGGCACGAAAGAAAAACATTCAGTGATCCTAAGAAACAATCAAATAATCCTAAGGAAGTCCAGGATGCTTTCAGAAAAAGGTCCACAGAGAGGAATGGGCAAGAGCTTGGGGGTAGCAATGAACCTGTTCTTGGGTCTTCTGTCCAGATTTTCCTAGAAGCACAGGATGTTTCTAGAGCTTTCATTTGTTCAGTTGACTCCTTGAAAGACTTTGTACAGCAAGGAATAGGAAGCTGAGACATTGTATCTTAAAAATCCTCACACTGAAGGGAAATGTAGCCATCAAATCTTCTTTGTATCCTTTACTTCTTATGAACTTTTCTGAGGTCCACAAAGTCTGGATGCACATGTTTCTCTGAGACCAGCTGGCATCGACCTAGTTGGTATGAGATACTTGAGTCTTCTGGTGTTGGTGACTTCAGGGATGTCCTGATGTATTGAAGAGTAACAGGTCACTGTGTCTGGGTTCAGAAACATTCCCTTGGATCCACCAAATAAAAACCTGTTTGAACCCTCAGAGGCCAAATCTTTACCCTATCTGCTTTTAGTAGGAAAAGCATATTTTCCTACTTTTCCTACCGTTGATCTCTTGTATAGCCTTAGACAAGGTCTATGAAGCTCTCAGAGCTACAATACCAGTAACATGGCTTTTTTTGTTTGTTTATTTTGTTTTTAACTCGGGGGGAGGGGGGAAACTTCCATCTTTAAAAAGCATAATATTTGTACTGATTCTTTGGGGATTTCATATCATGCACCCCATCACGCTAATTTCCCAGCCCTTCCATATCTGCCCTGACATTTGTGGCCTCTCACCTCCCCCCCAAAAACGAAAAATTTAAAACAAAACAAAAGAAAAAAACATGTCCAATTTGTGTCATCTGTATATTCTTGGAAGCATGGTCAAACTCTCTAGCCATCCACTTAAATAGAGCTGAACCATCCCCCTCCACAGTCTCACCAGAAGCCATCCATTGTGGAGAGCTCACTTTGTTATCACATCTCAGATAAGGTAAGAGCAACCTTATCACACTTTATATTAGTTCCCTTTAATGGCTTCCTGTTGAGGTTGCTATTTTGGGGTGGGGGTGGGGTGGAGTAGTAGGGGGTTGTCACAGAAGCCTTCCATGTCCCTCCCTCTCAAGATCACTGCAAATGGAGCTTCCTTGCTCTTTGTGGTCAGGGGGAGCATGGGTCCTGAGCTCCCTTATAGTTTCTGTCTACAGCACAGACCACGAACATGGCCCCGGCTGCAGGTGGTCCATGGCTCCAAAGAAGACTATCAAACATTGCCATGGCCTCAAGTGGCAGCACAAGCTACTCACATCAGTATGGCTCCTTGCAGCATACAGCCCACATACAGCAAAAACGGCTTCAGGCTTCAGCATTAATCAGGGATATCCTCATGGCCTTTAGTGACAGCAAAAGCTATGGCTATCAACACAGAGCCAGGTTGTAGCTGGATCCCAGACCCAGAGTTGGCACTCAGTAATAGCACAGACGGGCATCACTGACATGGCCTCCAGTGGCAACGTGGGCCACCCACATCAATATAGCCTCCAGCAGTAGCAGTGCT